>NC_084837.1:103379593-103694810 GCF_033115175.1 Lepus europaeus
CAGCTCTCTGCTGTGGCCCAGGAGTGCAGTGGAGGATGGCCCAAGTGCTTGGGCCCCGCACTCGTGTGGGAGAACACGAAAAGCACCTGGCTCCTGGCTTCAGATCAGCGCGGTGCGCCGGCCGCGGCGGCCATTGGAGGGTGAACCAACGGCAAAGGAAGATCTTTTTCTCTGTCTCTCTCTCTCTCACTGTCCACTCTGCCTGTCAAAAAAAAAAAAAGAAAGAAAGAAAGAAAAAAGAAAGTTTACCAGTTTAATTTGATTTCTGTCTATTATTCCTGTTGTAATACGAATGAAATAGACTAAATTTAGCTACAGGAAATAGAAGACAGAACATATTTGCATAATCCTTCTATTAATCACAACCCAGATAAATAAAAAAAAATGCCTCTGGAGCTGAAGTGTAAAGTCTATAATTACTGGAAAGAAATGTTTATATATTTCTGAAAACTGGGACTGCAAAAACATAGAATGTCCATCATGTATCTCTTTTAAAAACAATACTGCAGGCCGGCGCCGTGGCTCAACAGGCTAATCCTCCTCCTTGCGGCGCCGGCACACCGGGTTCTAGTCCCGGTCGGGGCACCGATCCTGTCCCGGTTGCCCCTCTTCCGGCCAGCTCTCTGCTGTGGCCAGGGAGTGCAGAGGAGGATGGCCCAAGTGTTTGGGCTCTGCACCCCATGGGAGACCAGGAGAAGCACCTGGCTCCTGCCATCGGATCAGCGCGGTGCGCCTGCCGCAGCGTGCTACCGCGGCGGCCATTGGAGGGTGAACCAACGGCAAGGGAAGACCTTTCTCTCTGTCTCTCTCTCTCTCACTGTCCACTCTGCCTGTCAAAAATAAAAATAAATAAATAAATAAATAAATAAATAAATAAAATAAAAACAATACTGCAGGTAAGTGATTCAAAATAAAGCATGCCAATGTTTTTCCTTGAGTATAAAATCTCAGCACTTTAGGCAAAGATTTCTGAAACAACAGTGCAACCAGAATGTTGATGAACAGCTTGAGATTTGTGGTCGGCACTTTTCCTGCAATTTGCTGAACTGCTGTGTTCAGAAAGACATCATCAATTTGTTTTAACTAGATTTACTCTCCCATCTTCTCTCCTCCTGGTTTTCACAGCTGATGCTTCAAAAAGAAGGGGATTTGTGAAAATAGCAAAATAGGGCTATCTTCTTAACCAGCTCTGTTCATGCAGAGTCACCTGTTCACCTGCTTGGGGTGGAAGAGCAGGGAGAATGCTAATGCTGGCTCAGGTTTAGGGACGAAAGAAGGACTCACAGGATACAAGCAAGCACTTTCAACTTTCCAGTTGACATTAAAGGCCTTATTATATTCTGTCTTCATAGTAAAAGAGGGACGAGGAATGACCCTGTTTAGTCACGTTCTTTGGGGTAATAAATTGACTTCTCCTTCATGGTTACAAATTTCCTCCTCTTTCGTTGAAGGAGTGCCACAGTTTCAATCTGGTTTGTCTCTCAAAGTTTCATATGTTGGAGGTTTGGGTCCCAGGGTTGTGCTATTGGGACAGTTAAGAGATGAGCCTAGTGGGAGTTCCTTAGGGCATGAGAACATTGCCTTCCCAAAGGCTTCAGGGAGCTCTCGTGCAACACCTTGGTGGTTCTCATGAGAGGGCGGCTGTGAACGCCGGAGCCTGATCCCTGCATAGCTCTCTGACCCTGTTCTAGATGTGATTTCCCCCTCCCATACGTGCTCCAGCCATCACCTCTGCCAGGATGTGTCCTAGCTGAGAGGACCCTCAATGGAGCTGAGCCAATGCCAGCGCCACGCCCTTGATCCTCCCAAACTGACAGCTACATACACTTCTTTTCTCCCTAAGTAACTCGCCTTGGCTATTTCATTGTGGTAACAGAAAAGCTGACTCACACAAGGAGTCAATTTTTGGAGCTTTATCTTACATGTCTGTCTCTTCCCCTGGATAGACAGAATCATTCTCCTTTCTGTATCTCTCATATCCAGTGCAGAGGTTCACGTGAAATTGTCACTCAGTATTTTTTTTTCTAAGACCTAGAATCAACCTAAATGCCCATCAACAGTAGACTGGATAAAGAAATTATGGGACATGTACTCTATAGAATACTATACAGCTGTCAAAAACAATGAAATCCGGTCATTTGCAACAAAATGGAGGAATCTGGAAAACATTATGCTGAGTGAAATAAGCCAGTCCCAAAGGGACAAATATCATATGTTCTTCCTGATTGGCGACAACTAACCAAGCACCAAAAAGGAAACCTGTTAAAGTGAAATGAACACTATGAGAAATGGTGATTTGATCAGCCCTTGCCCTGACTGTTGATGAACAACTTAATACGTTATCCCTCTTAGTATTTTTTTGTTCTACTTAATACTATTGGTTGAACTCTGTAATTAATACACAGTTATTTTTAAGTGTTGAAACTTAACTGAAAAGCGATCCCTGTTAAATATAAGAGTGGGAATAAGAGAGGGAAGAGATAGATGTACAGTTTGGGACATGCTCAAGCTGACTTGCCCCAAACGGTAGAGTTAGAAACATACCAGGGGATTCCAATTCAATCCCATCAAGGTGGCATGTACCAATGCCATCTCACTAGTCCAAGTGATCAATTTCTGTTCACAATTGATCACACTGATAGATCTAAGAGTCAAAGGGATCACATAAACAAGACTAGTGTCTGCAAATACTAACTGAGAGAACCATAAAGGGAGAGAACGATCCAACATGAGAAGCGGGATACACAGCAGACTCATAGAATGGCAGATGTCCTAAACAGCACTCTAGCCTCAGAATCAGCCCTTAAGGCATGCAGATCTGGCTGAAAAGCCCATGAGAGCATTTCAGGCATGGAAAGCCAAGACACTCTGGAAAAAAAAAATGACCTAAATGAAAGATCTCCGCGAGTGAGATCCCAGTGGAAAGAACAGGTCATCAAAGAAGGAGGTACCTTTCTCTGAAGGGAGGAGAGAACTTCCACTTTGACTATGACCTTGTCTAAATATGATCAGAGTCGGTGAACTCAAAAGGCTTCCATAGCCTTGGCAACTCATGACAAGTGCCTAGGGTGATTACTGATGCCATAAACAAGAGTGTCAATTTGTTAAGTCAACAACAGGAGTCACTGTGCACTTACTCCTCATGTAGGATCTCTGTCCTTAATGTGCTATACATTGTGATTTAATGCTATAACTAGTACTCAAATGGTATTTTTCACTTTGTGTTTCTATGTGGGTGCAAACTGTTGAAATCTTTACTTAATATATACTAAACTGATCTTTATATAAAGAGAATGAATCTTGATGTGAATGGAAGGGGAGAAGGAGCAGGAAAGGGGAGGGTTGCAGGTGGGAGGGAAGTTATGGGGGGAGGACATTGTAATTCATAAGTTGTACTTTGGAAATTTATATTCATTAAATAAAAGTTAAAAAAATCAATTATATTAATGAAATGGAGTAAGATCTCACAAAAAGCATTTAGCAATTTATCTTTCATTCTCGAAGTCTTCCCCATCTCAATTAGTGACAAAGGCATCTTGGCCAGGACAACTTAGGAATAAATGACTTCTCTTCCCACCCTTACTGTACAACTGAACTCTCCTTCACTTAGATTCTTTGAATCTCTTGCATACTTGAAAGTCCACTCATTTACTCTTGACACAAAGCTGACCTCAGAACCCCATCCTTCCCTCTCCTTGTTTGTTGTCTAGAACTGTTAATGCAGTAGGTACCTACCATGCCTAGCATCACCCACGAAGATTTTCTTGAAGTTATTATTTTGTGGATTCTGTTTCTAATAAGTGGCTCCTCCTCCATTGGGTGCTGATTTTTATTTTTTAAAGATTTATTTTATTATTTGTTTGAAAGTCTGAGTTACACAGAGAGAAGAAAGGCAGAGAGAGAGAGAGAGAGAGAGAGAGAGAGAGAGAGAGAAAGGTCTTCCATCCTACAGTTCACCCCCAAGTGGCCACAATGGCTGAAGCTGTGCCCATCCAAAGCCAGGAGCCAGGAGCTTCTTCCAGGTCTCCCATGTGGGTGCAGGGGGCCCATGCAGGACTTGGACCATCTTTTACTGCTTTCCCAGGCCATAGCATAGAGCTGGATCAGAAGTGGAGCAGCTGGGTCTCGAACTGGTGTCCATATGGGATGCCAGTGCTTCAGGCCAGGGTGTTAACCTGCTGCGCCACAGTGCTGGCCCCAGGTCCTGATGTTTTTTGAAAACAGGGAGCAATCCACATCGGCCCAGGTGAAATACAGCCTCTGACTTATGATGATTCTCCTTGCAATTTTTTGACTTTACAACTGTGCAAGAGCAACCTATATTCAGCAGACACTGCACTGGGGAGATGAATTTGGATATTTTTAAGCTAGCACTGTGCAATATGTTTCTCTCTTGGATTCAGGGCACCGATAGCAGATACAGCTCTAAGTCAGCACCATATTTATGAGAAGCAACCTAAATTCTGTAGTATGCTAGGTGCCAATGGCTTTGTTTTGAGTTTTTGCATCCCATCATGTCTACAAAATTCCCATCTGTGTGTATGTGAGATATACAAAACTATTATAAGGCAGGTTCTCTGTTCGATTATTTTGTCCAATTGTAAGCTAATGTAAGTATTTTAAGCATATTTAAAGTAGGCTAGACTAAGCTAGAATGGTAGGCAGCTTGGTGTAGTAAACGCATTTTCAACTTATGATAGATTTGTCGGGATGTAATTCTCTTGTAAGTTGAGGAGCATCTGTCTATGTAAAACTTATTTGTATGCATGGATTCCTTATTTTTATGTATTTAAAAAGTCATCAGTCTACCATTCCAAGAATCTATGCACTGAAAGAGATCTTTGCTTCTGCCTGTTTCAAAGATAATCAACATGTGGAACGCAGTTTGGTCATCATGTGAAATCCTGCCAATCCCTTCCCCAAAAGGATGCATGTTTTTACACCTGGAGACAGAAGAGGATATTCATTCTGCAGTCCTATCTCCCTTGGGACACAAAAGCTAAGAGCCGTGAACACCTTATTTTAGCAGCTTAAAAGCAAGGCAGAAATTTTATGATATAGGTCAATATCTCCAACTTATGCATGCATTTGGATGGCCTTCTGTTCTGTTTGGCCCGATGTTGACCTTTCCTTTTCCATGCAGTCCATTCTGCCAACCATTCCTGTTTGCTTTTTTATTTTAAGATCCCCAAGCTATTTTATCCACATACTGACCCTCTTAGAAATTCTCAGAAAGGGCATATTATGTGCCCATTTACTCTGTTTTGCTCAATATGCTAATATGACGATGCATGTGAAGGTTATTTTAAAAGCTTGTGGAAATGGAATTAAGAGATACACTTAGTTTGATGCCAAAAATTGAAACACATGTATAATTTTTGCATGATACACATTTTCCATGAATTTTATGAATATCCTTTGTGTATATATGAGGTTTCTTTCCTGCCCATCACTGAGGAGCACATAGAAGAAATAAATGACAGATAGGCTTTCCCTGAGATTGACACATAGAAAGTGATATTTATGCTGAAAAGTGACCTTCGGTACTTCTGCCAGTGGAATTGTGGAAAATTATATTTCTCTCTCCTGGGGCTGCTAACTTAAGAAGATGTGGTTTGAATCTTACCCAAAGACACCTTTCCTAACACATGATGGAGACACAAACAGAAATACCTACCCTCATGTTGCTAGGGAAGTTTCCGGTAGAGCATACAATAAAGATAGGTCTTAGACAGCAACAACAGATAAAGAAGAAACACAAAGTGTAGGAGACCCAGCCCTGAGGTAGAAAGACTGGGCATTGATAGGATCAGGGAAGCTTCTTTTTCTTTATCAGGAGACAAACATGAGTATAGATTAAGGTCAACAAGGAAGGATTTTTTAGTTGGTTGGCTTCATTTTCTTAGTTGAGGAAAAGTAAATCCATCAGGTATAGGAACAACATACCTGCCTATGTGTATCTCTTGGGAAGCAGGTGACTTCTTTGTACCTCAATTTCTTAATCTGTAAAATGGGTTACCACTGTCAATTATAGTGAGGATTATTAACCTATATTTTAAAAACTTAGTTTGGTTCCTAGCATATAATCATGTAATATATACTGGTAATAATAATTATTACTATTTGTCTCATGAATAGATTCCTTCACCTTCACCATCATTCAGGAGGAAGCTTTGTGATTTCACACATCCTTATAGGAGGGATGCAG
This sequence comes from Lepus europaeus, assembly GCF_033115175.1. Classification (NCBI taxonomy): domain Eukaryota; kingdom Metazoa; phylum Chordata; class Mammalia; order Lagomorpha; family Leporidae; genus Lepus; species Lepus europaeus. Next base: position 103,385,802 of record NC_084837.1, read on the forward strand.
GAGGAGATGGGTATTATTGCTTCTAATATAGGAGAAACAGTTAATTGGGAAGATACGGTGGAAATTGAATCTGCTCAACTTCCCTGATGTTAGGGTAGATAGGCAGCCGTTACAGTTTCAGGCAGTCTTGGAATTATGTTTTATCACAGTCCATTTTCTGTTGCTATAACAAAATGCCCGAGGCTGGGTACTTCATGAAGAAAACAGACTTATTGAGCTCAGAGTTTTGGGTGTCTAAGAGTATGGTAACAGCATCTCCTTGGTTCTGATGTGGCCCTTATGTCTACATCACAACATGGCAGATGACATCTTTGTGGGAGGCATGTAAGGGGGGTGGTCTCAAGATGAGATAGGGAGAAAAGAAGTGCACCAAGGAAGCCAGACTTGTTCTAACAACCAGTTCTCACAGGAAACAGCCTACTCCTGACATCAGCATTTATCTCTTCAGAGGGTGATACCCTATGACCCTTCCCACAAGGTCCCACTTCTTAAAGCCCCCATCTCCTCAACACTTCCACATGAGAGGACCAAGCTTCCAGAATGAGAACTCATGGGGGACATACTCAAACCACCTCCATACCATAGCATGTATGAATAAAAAATCTGAAACATTTGCAGGAAACAGCTGCAGAGAAATTTAGCATCCTATTGTTGCTAGTTGACACCTATTAATCTAGAGGAGCAAAAAGTCAACAAGTGTTTCAGGCTACCATGGGTATGCGTTGGATTCTGTTGAGGCTGCAAACAGGATGGCAAACTTGCAATCTGGAAAGTCACTTGTTGAAATGAGAGTGTGTGTCAGGGGCAAGAACTCATGTGAGTCAAGCGGAGATTTTTATATTTCTTTCCATTTTGAGAAGGGCTTCATTGAGAATAGTATGGATTGAACTATGGTTACAATTCTCTGCATAATAAGATTTCTCTGCCCACTAACACTGAAAGGCAAACTTCTTGTGGATATTCTTGTCAAAGCAGTTGTTCTTACTTTGGGTATGGCCTTAGCATGAGCATGGAAAATGAACGCTATCGTGTCTCAAGAGTGTACCCTTCACCATCCAATTAAGCTGTTTTCAATGTTTGAAAAAAATACACTCAGCCATTTAAGTTTATTTTTGATATATCAAATAGATACCAAAAGTCTTACATGCCACAGTAAGGCATCTCCAAAATTGTTGGTTCACTTGTGTTTGCTCTCCCAAGGAGCTATTGTCAATCTCAAATTGTATTTTTATAGACTTGTGCATCCTCTTATCTCAGACATGACTTTGAATGCAGATGGCCAGACTGAAGGATAAAGGAGTTGAAGTAATGTCAACACATTTTTTTCATCCAAGTTAATCAAGGTGAAAAGATAATAAACAAAACTTTTAGATATTGGCAATTATATGACAGGACTATTCAAGGTATGGGGTGAATATGAAATTACTGAGAAATTTTACACTGAGATTTCAAAATTGTTTTTGTTAGCAAAGCATTAAATATAAAAGACTTCAATTGTGTCTATTTTATTGTTCCTATTCTATTTTTTCCTTGCTAGGGACAAAACCTTGACTACATTTGTTCTATTTATCCATATTTACATTTCAGAATATTTGCTTTAAAATTTAGAATAGTATTTACACTACTGTCAACCTAAATAGTAATCAGTGAGAGATTCTACAAAATATAATGATATTTATTTGGGAGTAACAGGGCATTGCAGTAGGTCTACTCATTCTGTAGTAAAGTAGGTACATAGTCAATTAGGTTGAAGCAAGGAGCATTTTTAAGGCAAAATGAGGAGGATTTCACAAGATATTTTGAGACAATAATCCCTGGCTAAAATTTAATGACATAGTGTTCAAGGATCAATGACAAGAGTGGCATCTGTCTAGGACTCAACACACAATTGTTGGGCATACATACTTGCAAAAGCCTTGTTGTGTAAAGTTGTGGCTCTGGTAGAATTTTTGTGAATAATTCTTGTTATCAGGCCTACAAGTGTGAAATCCTCTCCTTTGTAACACTCGCTTCATTTATGTGGTTTTTGTTTCTTGGTTGTTATTTTTTCTAGTTAGGATATGATTAAAGTAACTCTGTTTTGATCCTGATGATTTTCATCATACTATCAATCAATACCACTGACATCAGTGACAAGTACCCAAGCCTTGTAGACTTCACAGGGTGGATAATGGCTCTGGGGGGACGTGATCACAGCCTCCTGCTTCTTTCATGCTCTGCCCTGCTCTGGGAGAAGAGACTTCTCATCAGCACCCATGGGAGACTGCCTGCTCCCTGCCCTGCCCTGGGCGCCCTCACTTCCTGCAGCATCTGCACCATTGATTATCTCTCTCTCTCTCTCTCCAGTCTTTGTCACATTAGTAATTACTTATGTTCAAGAATCTAAAACATCTGTTGCTTTGTCTTTAATCTATTTCCTCTTTTGCTATCAAAGAGTGCCTAAAGCCAATAAGATCTGTGGCTCTGACCTGGGCATCCTTCGACTCCAGGGCAGGTCCATTTCCAGTGATGCAACTCTTGGCAGAGATGCCAGGGCTCTTCACAAGCTGACTTCTGCTGAAGCCCAGGCTTACCACATTGAAAGCCACTGCAGTGGACTGGCCTGTTGGGTCTCCTTGAGGGCAGATCACTGTACAGATCAGCCATTAATAGGCCTGCCACCCATTGCTTCTGATGCCGAGCTTTCTTTTCCTCCTGGTTTGTGTTAAAGCAGACCAGAGGATGCAAGTCAAGGGAGTGCCCAAGTCCCATCTCTAATCTTCGGTGGCCTGAACTACAAGTCTATAGACACAGGCATGTTCTGTAGTAGTTTTTCTAAGGTAGACAATGCCCATGAGGAAAATTATATTCTCACTTTAAAACTTTCTTTCCCTTTGGTCTGAAAGGGAGGTTTTTTCTACTTACTGTATACTTCGCTGATGGCGAAGTGAATCTAGCTATGAGATTATTATTTAAGTTCTTATTTTGGCTATGCTATTGCAGAAAAATGTTAGCCATCTCTTTTATAAGGTCTAAAGATTAAATTGTGCATCCTACAGATTCCTTCATAATAGAATTAGTTTCCTACCTTGAAGAGAATAGAGAAATGAAAGAACAAGTTTGGCTTAGAATAGAGAAATGAGGGAGCAAGTCCTAGATCGCTTGCTGACAATAGCAATATCACATGAATACTTAGCAAACCATTTCAACCATTAGATAACAACTTAAGAAAACATTTACCAGAAGGTCCAATGCCTTCTATAAATTTTAAGAATCATGTATTTGAAAACACCTCTTAAATATCTAACATGGTTTAGTTTGTTTAACCAGTGAACTTAAGCACAACCATATAAAATGTTTTTAGTTTCTTTCTACCAACAAATTTAAAACATATGATACACAGATTCAGGTCACACAAATTAAAATGTATCTTTGATTGATTTTAGCAGCTTAAATTTATGGACAATCTTATCTATAAGCCATTTAAAATAAAACTCTTAATAAAATTTCCCCATGTGGACATACAATATGTACACACATATAATATAGCATAATAGACCAATATAGCAATTTTAATAATAGCTTTTAAAATCTTTAACTCTTTTTGCAGATTGCCAATTGATTTGAATTGCTTTTTCTTTTTAGTAACCTCAGTTAACCATACTTTCTCTCAGTTGGTACTGTTAATACATTATTGGCTTCATCTGTTTACAGAGCCATCCCAAAGTACTGAATACAATAAAAGTGGCTGGAAAAAGTCCATAGGAACCTATAGGAGGACAGCTAAACAGAGAACCAACAACGCTTTAGTTTTATGAGCAGCAGATCATATATAACTGTGGATGACAAAAGACTTTAAGTCGCCATGTTTAAAATTATAAACTCATCAACCAACAAGAGGCACTTGCTTACTTCACAGTATTTTTGAAAGCACCTGTAGGATTTTACAAGTATTTAACCCTTTAAGCCTCTGGGGCTTTCTCATTAAGATAACTATCATGTCTAGTAACACAAGATCATTAGACTTTTTAATTCTCAAACATTTGTATTAATAGCATTTTCCATTATAGAAACTTAAAGTCTGGTACCACATCACATCTTGACAGTCCTTCTAATATAATCCAAATAGCCTGATTTGTTGGTGTCTCTATAAGATGAGAGACATAGGTACTTCGATTTTTTCAGTTGGGCCCAAACTGGAAAAACCAAAGTCCAGGATTTACTGGAAATTTTAGAGACCAGATTGTTTGAAACTTTGATTTTTTGAATGCCTGTCAAGAATGCCAAGAAGGCTCAAAATCCAAAATATCTGGTTGAAATAAGATTCCTTAAAATCATGACATAACATAGACCAAATTTGATCATTGTTACAAGGTGATTATTCAAATTTTTGAAAAAAGCACATATTTAAATAACCCATAGCTCTTAATAAAAACTCAGCTGTTTTTGAACAATTAGAATTTAACAGACATCAAGAGAACATAATAGATTACTTTATCACATTGCTTTAACAGAGCATCGGAGTTTAATTCTATGTCAAAGAGAAATTGAGCTTCCTGTGATCTTTTGCTGTGAGGTTTCCTTCCTTTACCTTCTTTCATATTGGTGACCATGTTTCTGTGTTTCTGTGTGTAAGACATCTTTAAGTATCTTTTGCAGGGCAGGATGAGTGGCAACAAATTCTTTCAGTTTCTGTTTGCTATGAAAAGTCTTAATTTCACCTTCATTCACAAATGAGAGCTTTGCAGGATATAGTATTCTGGGCTGGCAGTTTTTCTCTCTTAGTACCTGGGCTATGTCTCGCCATTCCCTTCTAGCTTGTAGGGTTTCTGATGAGAAGTCTGCTGTGAGTCTAATTGGAGATCCTCTAAGAGTGATCTGACGTTTCTCTCTTGCACCTTTTAGGATCTTTTCTTTATGTTTCACTGTGGTGAGTTTGATTACAATGTGTCGTGGTGAGGATCTCTTTTGGTCATGTTTATTAGGGGTTCTATAAGCTTCCTGTACTAAGATGCCTCTGTCCTTCTCCAAACCTGGGAAATTTTCTGCTAGTATCTCACTGAAAATGCCTTCTAATCCTTTCTCCCTCTCCATGCCTTCAGGAACTCCTAGAACCCGAATGTTGGGTTTTTTAATAGTATCTGTAGATTCCCGACAATATTTTTTAGATTTCTAATTTCTTCTTCTTTTCTTTGGTTTGCCTGTTTCCTTTCCTGTTCTCTGTCTTCTAAGTCTGATATTCTCTCTTCTGCTTTGCCCATTCTGTTTTTAAGGCTCTCTAATATGTTTGTCATTTGATCTATTGAACTCTTCATTTCATTATGATTTCTAGTCACTATCAGAGTTTCTTGTTCCACTAGTTGTTTCATTTCATTTTGATTCCTCCTTAATATTTCACTTTCACGAGAGAGATTTTCTATCTTGTCCATGAAGGATTTCTGTAGTTCAAGAATTTGTTTTTGAGAACTTCTTAATGTTCTTATCAATTTTTTGAGATCTGCTTCTTGCATTTCTTCGATCTCATCATCTTCATAATCTTGAATTGGGGTGTCTTTTTCATTTGGGGGCGTCATAGTGTCTTCCTTGTTCTTGTTAGCTTGGTTTTTGCGTTTGTTGTTTGGCATGTTGGAGATATTTGGTTTCTTCACTGTGGTGTTTTTTCTTGTTACACTATGGCTCTATATTAAGTGGACTGTCTGCTTTCAGTGGAGCCTTAGAGGCTTGAGATGAGTGTGGACTGAGAGCTGTGTTCAGTTCCTCAGGGTTGAGGGTGTGTCAAAGATGACACTCCCAGGTTAGGTGTGGTAAATCTCTCTTTCTTTTTTTGATTTAAAAGGGAAGTAATTCCGCACAGCTGAACGTAATTGGAGGTAGTTAGCAGGCAAATGATATACCCACAGGAGCCAGAGATCGGAAGCTCTTTCCCAAGGACCACACAGGGAATCTCTGCTGCCCTCAGTGTGGGCTCCAATTCTCCTGCAGTCTCCCACTGGGTTGCCAAGTTAGATGCTAATCTCCTGTTATTTCACCCCTCCCCCCAGAGTCAGGTTTTTCTGCTAGGCTCAGGGCTGGTGCAGACCTGAGGTCGCCCTGCTTATGACGTATGTCCAAAATGGCGCCTCCTCTGTCTTGCTCGCCTTTGAGAGGTGAGCGGAGAGAGAGAAACTTGTGTCCGTATCAATCACTTTTTTTATTTTTTTTCTCTCTCTTCTAGTTAGCCTGGTGAACTTTTCCCCACGGAGTTTCAAGCCTCGTTCCCTCTAGCCTCCTCTTTCCGCTTGCCTGCTGGTATCTCGGGCTATGGAGGTTCGGCTCACCTCGCGTTCCAGCGCTGGTGCGTTGAGTCTGCCGCTGGTGTCCCGAACTTGGGCTCCCACGCTCTCCACGCAGGTCCACTGTGAATCACTAGTTCCGGAAGTGTTTCCTCTGCTGTTTCATCCCCTACTCTTCCTTGACCCTGCAGTATCTCCACTTATATTAAACTTTCTCTCCCCCCAGACTAAGTGTGCTCCCTGCCTATTCCGCCATCTTGCCGCCTATCTCGAGTCCCCACATTTCTATTGGCTCTAAGCTGAAAAGCCCTTCACCCAGCCCAACTTCCAAAGGGACTACTGCAGCTGAGGGGATGGTCAAGTAGGGTCAGCAACATTGCAGGCAGAACTGTAAATTTCTTGTTAGAGATGCCACCTGCCTTTACCTGGCCAGCTCTCCTCCCAGGCCAGCCAAGTAATGAAAGTCAACAGAGTGCCTTCCCCTAGGAGGTTCACACCTCCCTTAGGATATACCCCATGTGAAGAGATAGATAGGTCTGGGCCTCTGAATTTACAAGGCCTAAAGCCCACCAGATTATTATCAAGCCCCTTCTATCAGGTTCTATTTGCCTCTCAATCAGAAAAATTACTTGTAGCTTAGACAGCACCTTTCTTAGCTCCTCTAATAATGACTCTGTCCTTTGTTCTAGGCCCTGTCTAGTGCACTTGGGCCTCATTCCTTTGTAATCATAACCTCTACTCTACCTCCAATGGCTCTACTCCCAACCTGTGTGTACTGATGGTCCTCTTCCCCACTTAATGCTGTATAATTGTTCAGACCTTGTAAATGCCACTCTTAGGATCATTGGTTACTATCCTCACTCTGTCTTTTATGACCTTGTCTAAATATGATCAGAGTCGGCAAACTTGGAAGGCTTCCATAGCCTTGGCAACTCATGACGACAGCCTAGGATGGTTACTGGCGCCATAAACTAGAGTGTCAATTTGTTGGGTCAACAACAGGAGCCACTGTGCACTTGCTCCTCATGTGGGATCTCTGTCCTTAATGTGCTGTCCATTGTGATTTAATGCTATAACTAGTACTCAAACAGTATGTTTCACTTTGTGTTTCTATGTGGGTGCAAACTGTTGAAATCTTTATACTAAATTGATCTTCTGTATATAAAGAGAATTGAAAATGAATCTTGATGCAAATGGAAGGGGAGAGGGAGCGGGAGAGGGGAGGGTTGCGGGTGGGAGGTAAGTTATGGGGGGGGGGAAGCCATTGTAATCCATAAGCTGTGCACTGGAAATTTATATTCATTAAATAAAAGTTAAAAAAAAAAGAGTGCCTAAAGTAGTTTTTTTTTCTTCCATCTCCTACAAAATGAATTTAAAACCCTCTTCCTGTCTCTACACTCCCCACTCCGTCATGGCTGCTACCTGCTTCGGCCCTCACTTTCTCACTTTCCCACTGAGATTACCCCCATTCCTCCTCATTGTTAAGCTCTATGTAGATGCCAGCGGGGATTTTCCAAATAAGGTCCACTGTTTCCTTTGAGAAGGAACGGTCTGAAGAAACCACGTGTAGGCTTGGGAAACCTCCTGTCCCTCAGCACTGGGTTATGAACTGCTGTTCCCTCTGCCGACAGGCACTGGGATTAGCAGTCAGGATTCCTGTTGGGGCATCTGCATCCCACGTGGTAGTACTTGGGTTCAAGTCCTGAATCTGGCTCCTGGACTTCAGTTTCCTGTGCATGAAGACACTGGGAGGCAGCAGGTGATGGCTCAGATAGCTGGGTTCTGACATCCACCTGGAAGAACACTGAGAGCACAATATGTGGGAGACCCAACTCCCAGCTGTAACCTGGCTGAGTCCTGGCTGGTGCAGTGCAGGCACATGGGGAGTGAGCCAGTGCAGGGAAGTTCCCTCTGTCTCCTTCCTTCTCTCTTTTTCTCTCTCTGCCTCCCAAATAAATAATAAATTAAAAAAATAACCTGAGCTACCTTAACACTGGGCCTCTGCTATCCATGTAGAAGACCTGGCCCAGCTATTGCGGCCTATGGAGAGTGAACCAGTGGATAGACAATTTCTCTGTCTTCCCACTCCCTTCTCTCTGTAACTCTGCCTTTCAAATAAATTAAATAAATTGAAAAAAAAAATAACCTGAAGAGACTCTTCCATTTATTTTGGATCTTTCTTTTCCTTCTCAAAGTCCTTGGGCCCTGCACCGCAGGGGAGACCAGAAGAAGCACCTGGCTCCTGCCATCGGATCAGCGTGGTGCGCCGGCCGCGGTGGCCATTGGAGGGTGAACCAACGGCAAAAGGAAGACCTTTCTCTCTGTCTCTCTCTCACTGTCCACTCTGCCTGTCCAAAAAAAAAAAAAATGAACAGCCAGAGGTTACGATTTAGGGAGCTCCTTTCTCTCTGCTTATGAAAGTCTCACGTTTTACTGTAGTCAGGGGGCTGCAGTGAGCAGGGTCATGTTTGGTTAAGCAACCTGTCCTTTTGACGGGAAGACAGACTTCACGGACTCTGCTTGTTCGTAGGTGCCTGAGGCTCTCCGAATCCGCCCCCCCAGGTAGGTCAGGCAAAGAGAACAATGATTCCATCTAGGCTCCAAGCTCTGGAACCAGCCGCCTGTGGGGTTGGGCCCACTCCTTCCACTTCCTGAAAGCACAGCCCTGGCCACATTGCTGACCCCTCTGGGCCTCAGTTTCCTAACTGGTAAAATGGGGAAGATAGTAGCAGGTCGTTGTTTGTGTTAAATAAAATTATCCACATGAACCACTGAGAAAAGAGCTTGGCATTAAGTAAACATTCAGTAAACCTCAGCTACTATTAGGATGAGGGTTAAAGTCAGAGTGAGAATGAGGGTAGTGCCAGTTTGGTGTTAGCATTGTTACAGGGTGGTTTTAAGCCTAATGGTAAAAGAACACGTCTGATGGTGGGAGGGAAGCAAGGAAGGGCTAGATTGCCCAGGATAGCAGGGATGACTGTAGCTATAGCAATGCCAACTATTTTTTTTTTGACAGGCAGAGTTAAACAGTGAAAGAGAGAGACAGAGAAAAAGGTCTTCCTTTGCCGTTGGTTCACCCCCCAAATGGCCACTACGGCCGGTGTGCTGCGCCGATCTGAAGCCAGAAGCCAGGTGCTTCTCCTGGTCTCCCATGGGGTGCAGGGCCCAAGCACTTGGGCCATCCTCCACTGCCTTCCCGGGCCACAGAAGAGAGCTGGACTGGAAGAGGAGCAACTGGGACAAAATCCGGCACCCCAACCGGGACTAGAACCCAGGGTGCTGGCGCCGCAGGCAGAGGATTAGCCTAGTGATTGGTGCTGGCCAATGCCAGCTGCTCTTATGGGCAGCACCTCAATATGTATAACAAGCCAGGAGATACTGGCCTTTAAGTTAAAGGAGGTATTTCACCAATATCACTTGTCTTCATAATAAAGAAATTATAATCATTTTGAAAAACAAAAACTCAGAGTGAACCTTTCCAATGTTTTTTGCTCTGCTTTGTAGAGTAACTCACCAGCTGACATTTAGAAAAGCAAACTCACAGCTATTTTTAAACTCTGACAAAGGCATTTTCTGTTTTTCTGGGTTTTTACAGTACACAGGGTTATGGGTAGCTCTTAACAACTTAGTTTTCGTAGAGTATATTAAGTGGTTAGTTTTTGGTCACATAAGCATTGCTGTCTGTGTAAGAAGGAGCACAAATTTTTTTAAGAACTTCACTGTGTAGGAAGTCTAAGCCATGAGTCGTTTTCTCATCTACAAAGAAAGGAGCGGTACTCATTAGTGACTGCACTGCTATTATTGGCCATCTGACACTGGTGGGCGGGGCCACAGCTGAGCTGACACATCCCCAAGTTACTCCTGAGTTACTGAAACTCGCAGGGTGCTTCGATCACATCATTTAGAGAAAAAAATCATGACTTGGAGACATCGGAGGTTTGCTGTGGGGTTCAGCTGAAGAGCAGAGAGCAACTTTTCCTTCAAAATTTAAACTGCCCCTGGTTTAGTCATGGTTACAAACACTGGAAAGAGTAAAGAGAAAAAAATATAACACAGTAGTTTATATGAAGAGTCTTCAGAAGTTCATGGAAAATGCAAATTACGAAAAACTATGCATGGACTTTAGAATTCTAGAATTTTTTGTGCCAAAATAAACATCTTTTACTTCCATTTTTCTGTGAACTTTTAAAAAAATGACCTATTTATTTAAAAGACAGAATTAGAGAGAGAGAGAGAGGATGAGAGAGAAAGAGAGAGAGGGAGAGAGAGAGAGAGAGAGAGAGAGAGAGAGAGAGAGAGAGATCTCCCATCTGCTAGTTCACTCCCCAAGTGAGCTGCAACAGCCAGGGCTGGCCAGGCTGAAGCCAGGAGCCAGGAGCTTCCTCCAGATCTCCCACGTAAGGGGCAGGGGCCAAGCACTCGGTCATCCTTCATAGCTTTTCCTAGGCTCATTAGCAGGGAGCTGGATAGGAATCGGAGCAGCCAGGACAGGAGCCAGTGTCCATATAGGACGCTGGTATTGCAGGCGGTGGCTTAACACGCTACACCACAACACCAGCCCTCTGTGAGCTTTGTGAGGCCTCCTTGTATTCGTGACATGAGCTGTAGCATCGAGCAACTAAGTCAGCCCCTTCACCTGACTCCCAGCAAGATGACGACCTGACTCAGACCTGCTTTACAGATTTTCATGACATGAGGAAAGACATGGGCAAAGAGAGAAACCAGGGAAGAGAGAAGTTGATATTGGGATTTTGCTGAATTTCTTCAAATCTAGGTCTAAATGGGATCCATGGAAAAGAATAGCTAACCTAATCTATAACCTCATGGAAAAAGTCACTTCTTTTCATAAGGGAACCTCAAAAGAATCTAGAAATCCCATTTCTGTACTCTAGTAATTTATACAAAAGTACAGTCCCTTGGATGTCCTCTACAAATAACTGCAGTATCTGTTGGCAAGGAAATCACTACAATTGGTTGTAATAAGGAAGACGAAGTGAGAGCATTGCATGTAATAAGTCACCAGAAAAATGAAAGCCAAATTGCGGTGGACATGCATGGCTGTGACTGTCATCACTATTTAACAGGAAAAATGAAGGAAAAAGGCTTTTCCTTTTTTTTACCACCTTATTAGCAAGTAACATGCTTACTACCACTCTGTCTTGAACCATGCATCCCATAGTGAAGGGGGCATTGCTCTGCCCTGGTCCCTCCGGACCCCCGCAAGCCATCATGGGACTGCACTTACCAGCCCCCTCTCTCCTACCTCTCAGAATGGGAGACCCCCACGGCTTGGTTCTGGGCTCCAACCTGGGGCCCACTCCAAACGGCCTTGCCTCTTCCTCTCGCTTGAATCCTCTCTCACCTGTGACTCTGCTCACCACCGTATTATTATTTTTTTTTTGGACAGGCAGAGTGGACAGTGAGAGAGAGAGAGAGACAGAGAGAAAGGTCTTCCTTTTCCATTGGTTCACCCTCCAATGGCCGCCGCGGCTGGCACACCACGCTGATCCGAAGCCAGGAGCCAGGTGCTTCTCCTGGTCTCCCATGGGGTGCAGGGCCCAAGCACTTGGGCCATCCTCCACTGCCTTCTCGGGCCACAGCAGAGAGCTGGCCTGGAAGAGGGGCAACCGGGACAGAATCCGGCCCCGCGACCAGGACTAGAACCCGGGGTGCTGGCACCGCAGGCGGAGGATTAGCCAAGTGAGCCTCGGTGCTGGCCACCACTGTATTCTGAAGAACCGTTCTTACATGTTCCAATGCTCTCTTCTGTCTGCTCCACTCTCACCAGCTCCACTCAAGTTGCTGTTTCTTATTCAAAGTAACCCTAGAATTATTCTCGGGCACCTACTTGAGTTACTCGGATTTGTTCTCTACTTCTCCATGATCAGTCAAAGTTATCTTTAAAAATATACACAGACACAATATGCCACCTTGCTACTTAAAGCTCTTCAACAGCTTCCTATGGCTTTTATGATAGAGGTCAAAGTCCTCATCATGGCCTGGAAGCCTATCCATGATCTTGCCCCTTCTGGTCTCTGGAGTCCTGTGTTGAGACCGCCTAACCTGTTCCTTTTTGTGTCCTGGCTTTGGGAATGTGCCAGGTGGAACATGCCAGCTTCTGGGCACTTAAAAGTTTACAGCATATTACTTTCTCTTTCATTATATGCATAGGACAAAGTTCTAAAAATGTATCAAAAGTCTAAAATATTGGATAGGATTTTTCTTATTTTATATATTATTATTTCCAAAGCCAGTCACCAGAGTTCATGCCCATGTGTACATATATTTACTATCATGCTTTAAATAATATTTTTTGCTTTGTAAATAGTTTATTACTTTGGTTACACATTACATTGATTGCTTAGAATTATGCGCTTGAGACCGTATATAGATTTATACTTTTAATTTGTAACTTCTATACAGAATAATTAGATTGAATTAAAGCAATTTTATTCTTGATTGCTTTTAGTAGTCTATCTTACAATATGAATTCAGTAAATTCTTATTGTATTCCTCTAGATGCATATTAATGCCTTTACTTGAATTTGCAAACTCTTTTTTTTTGTTTTTTAGAGGAAAACTTACTCATTTGGTTGATTTGACTTTGGTCACTAACTCATATGGTGAACACAATGAATACTTTTTTATCACCTTAGGAAGCTTATTTGCATCCAAGGCTATGACAAAAAGTATATTGAAGATCATTGATAACAAAATTGCATCAAAAATACATACAAATGTATTTACTGCTGCATTGCATTGTGGTGGCAAAAAGGGGGGTTTGACCTTCAATAAAGGAATGGCTGACCCCATTACAGAATATAATGTGCCCGCCCCAGTGTTCTCAACTTGGGAGTATTTTGATTTCCTGGGCACTCTTGACAGCATTGGTAGACTTTTTCATTGTCACTTCTGCATCCAGTGGGCAAAGACCAGAGATGCTGCCCAACATCCTATAAATTACTGGACAGCCCCACAATGAAGAATAATCATGCCCCAGTTGTCAACAATGCTGATGTTGAGAAACCCTATCTAGCCCATGAACAAAACAAAGTTGTTCCAAAAGTTTCTACTATACCCTGTGTATAGTTCAAACTATACCCTGTGTCTGGGAAATTTTTTCATAAGGTTCTGTGAAGATGAAAGACCAACATGGAGAAAAGATACCAGGAAATGGTGTGAGTTTTGTAACACAATGTGCTGGTTATTCTAAGTGTTTGTGGGGATCAGACAAACCCAGTGGTAGTTCAGGGGTGGGGGAATCTCTCATGTGTTTTCCATGTTGGGCCCACCTGATGCTGGTGAAGGGAAGAAAGTCCAAAGAAACAGGAAAAAACGTTAAAAGACAATATGAGATATTGACATAAACCTTTTTGTGCTAAAGTATCTGTGAAACTAAGACATACAAGCTTTTCCATTTCAAGTCTACTTTCTACTGCTTTTCAAATACTGGTACTATATATGTGGATGTATACATATAAACAGTTTATATACATAAATACATATGTATATATATATATATATATATATATATATATTTGAAGAAAATAAGGTAGCAGTGAGTGAGGATTCCCAGGTGACCTGAGTTAAGATTTCCACACGCCAGCTCAGTGCATGAGGACAGAGACGCTGCCCCCAGGGTTCCAGGGAATTGATCTCTAAGGGGAAAGGCAGTCAGGGGAGGCCCAGCTGCCCCAGGAGAGGGTGGTGGGAGCCAGGACCTGGCTGTGCAAAGCAGCAGCATATGAACATTTGTCCAGATGAGAAGTGAGCACCAGGGAGGGAGAGAGTGAGACTCCCTGAAGTATGAAACTGAGTGGGGCCGGCGCTGTGGTGCAGTGCCCTGGCCTAAAGCGCCGGCATCCCATGTGGGTGCTGGTTCTAGTCCCGGCTGCTCCTCTTCCGATCCAGCTCGCTGCCATGGCCCGGGAAAGCAGTAGAAGATGGCCCAAGTCCTTGGGCCCCTGCACCCACATGGGAGATCTGGAAGAAGCACCTAACTCCTGGCTTCAGATTGGCTCAGCTCTGGCTGTTGTGGCCAATTGGGGAGTGAACCATCAGATGGAAGATCTCTCTCTTTCTCTCTCTCTCTCTCTCTCTCTCTCTCTCTGCCTCTCCTCTCTCTGTGTAACTCTGACTTTCAAGTAAATAAATAAATCTTAAAAAAAAAAGTAACTGAGTTTCTCCATGGAGGATTTTTGAAATCCCCACGGTTGGAGGTACTGTTATGCTCTCGAATGGCTGTGTTTTTATGGTTTGCCCATAACAAAGACCCACTTCTCACTACTGTTGGAACAGGGTAGGATGTCTTATTCTAGCTCTAGTTGCCTTCCAGATGAGAAACAAGCAGGCCTTTCACGTGGTTGCTCCATGAAGGGGAAATGGACCCTTAACAGGGACCAGACCACACCTCCAGAGTGTGTGTGGGTTCAGGGCAGAGAAAAACAGAGATGGCTGGGAGTTTCAGCAGGGCTTATGGGGCAGGGCCTGGAATTCACAGACAGCACAGCAGTGATGTCCTTCTGTGCAGCTTCAGCATGGCTGAGCCACCCCCCCACCCCCGTGCAGCCCAGCCTCACTTTCCATCACGCACCAGACACCATGACACCTCCCTGGGGGCCAAACCCTGCCTCCTATGGACACTCAGTCAGGGCCTGCTCTGAACTCCTCCCCTTATGTTATACAAAGGATGACCACAGCCTGGGTGGAGGCAATTCTCCCTCATGAGACTGCCTGCATTCACATTTGAAAGTGTACTATCCTTTACCTTTCAATCAATCTTGCCGTTCAATTCATCTCTTAAGAAAAAAAAAAGATTTGAAAAACAGAGTCAAGGGATGTGGACTGTCCAGGCCAGGAGTTGGAATAATCATTGACTTTCAAATGGAGGGAGGAAGCAATGCGACTGTTAAATAGCCTCAGGGCCTCCTGACGTTCCATTTTATTGAGGTTTTTTGGTTTTCTCAAGAGCCGTGCTACGTGTCTAACCACACTTGTCAGGACAGGCAGCGGTGAGTTATGGAAGAGCATCATCCATCACGTGATTCATCAGCGCTCCCCGACTCTGAAAATGTTTCTGAAGGGCCTGCATCAGTGAATTCCAGTTCCTTGGATGACCCCATGGAACACCGCGCGGCGTTTGACAAATGTTTGCTGTGTTCCAGGTGCTCGGGCTGCACGGTCCTCATCAAGCTTCTCTTTACGTCACTTTGCCATGTGAAGAAGGCACCGTGTGCACATCACTCCCTGTAAGGACGTGGCAGTGCAGGGAAAGACGTGGAAGAAAAATGTTGAGATGCTTCATTAAAATAAAAAGGGGCGTGGCCAGGTCCTGAGACTCTTGGAGGATCTCTATTTCCTCTGAATGAGGCCATTCAGTGCGGGAAATGGTGATCCCATGGAATCATTGATAGTATCTTATGATTTTCTTCTTGTCCAGGGGATGTCCCTTACTATGTAAGCATTAGCCAGTGTAATTGCCTTTATCTCCCAATTGTGAGGAAATAAATGAACAACTTGAGGTGTTCGCAGAGTTTGTGTGGAGTGGGGCCACCTTGTATATTGAGCACAAATGGTGACCTTTGCTAGATCAAAGATAATTTTCTTTGCTCAGATTTATTTTCAGGGAGAGGCATTTGGCACGGCAGTTAAGATGCCACATGAGACATCCTCATTCCACATCCGAGTACCTGGGTTCAAGTCCTGGCTCTGCTCCTAGGCCCGATGTCCCGCTATTGCACATCCTGGGAGGCAGCAGATGATGGCTAAGTTCTTAGGTCACTGCCGTTCTTGTGGGAGACACAGATTGAACTCTGGGTTCCTGGTTTTCGTGTGGCCAACCCTGGGCTGTTGTGGACATTTGAGGAGTGAACTAGTGGATTGACAATCTTTGTTTCTCTGTCTCTCTTCCTATCAAGTACAGTTGAAAGGAATTTTTAAAGTTGATTTCCATTCACTCTTATTATGGATCTATATGAAAACAATGTATTAACAGTTTCAAAAACTCCTCAGCCTGGGTTGCTAGTTATCATCACTGCCCCTGCCTGTCCCCTAACCCTCGCATTTAGGAACATAACTGCGTTTTCCCTGAAAATTCAGGAATAAGCATACCTTTCTGAATCCATTCATGCAATTGTGTCCATATATCATTCCAGTTCATTTCTAGGAGGCTCATTTTTCAGAGTTTTGTGGATAACCATTATCAAATATACAATCAGAATAAAATTATCACTTGATAAATATTTGGTTTATTATTTACTATTTTTGTTAACAACCCCTTCCTAAAAGTTTTATGTGTAAAGTTTTACTGGTGGTTCTGGTGTTTAACAATATTCATTATGATTGTCTGTAGTCCTATCTAATAGTTCATCAAGCTCTAAATGGGAAATTCTTTCCAGGTTATATAAAGTAAACAACATAAAGTAACAACATAAATCCATTTAGAAACAAAACTTGACTATCACAACTCCTTTCAGAATGATTTAAAGAGTGGATGAGAACTCAGGGAACTAAATTCTTTGTAGATGTTCTAAAATATAAGAAACAAAAGCACACGGGCATTCTTAATCTGACACATCTTTATGTTGTTAAAGTAGCAAGTGGGGAAGCAATCGGATCATCTCTACACCTATGTATATGTATATATCTCATTATACATGAAGAGTTTAAATAAAACCAGTTATATACAAGATGTCTAAATGAAACCTTCTTTTATTAACAAGTGGATAGGTTAAACAAATCATGGGAAAAGTAATGAAAAGGACTGTATAAATAAGAAAAAAAGTAGAGTTCTGAGCAAGAAATATTTCCAGGTAAAAAGTGACATTTGAAAAAGACAAAAGGGCAATTCAACAAGAATACTTAGCAATTTTAAATGTGTGGCATCTAATAAGGCTGAAAAATACATGAAGGGAAAAATCCATATATAGCTCTAGAGAGCAGTAAACACTGGCATCTCAGAAACTAACGGAAAGAGAACAGAGACAATGAATAAGATATAAATTACTTGAACCACACAACCAACCATGTTGATCAAACTGTCATTTATAGATCCCTACATTTGATAGTTTAACGCATTCTCTTTACAAGTACATTTGCACTTTTCACAAAATATAGACTATTATGTGCTGTGCTATGATACAAGACTTAATTTAAAATTGTTGAAGTTCTAGAATATTTTCTCTGACTAAAATAGGATATTATTATAAATCAAGAAATAAAAGGTATCTGAAAATTCCCTAATGTTTGAAAATCACATAGTCTGATTCTAAATAACTCATGGATCAAAGAAGAGTTCAAAGCGAAATGATGACTGAACAAAGTGACAATGAAGAAACTCCTTTGGGAAAATAATAAATACCAATTTGTATGATTAGGGTAAAGATTAACTAAGAGGAAGATTTATAGCTTTAAATTTGGGAACAAAGATTTCAGGCTATGACCCCAATGCCCCAAAAAGATAATGATGAATTGGACTTGAATCAAATTAAAAACTCTTCCTTTTCTAAAGGCCTTGCCAACATTTTGACTTTAACCCTGCAAGTGCCAGTTTGGGACTCTGACTTCTAGAATTGTAACAGAAAAAATTTATGTTGTCACTGAGTTTGTGGCAAATTATTACAGCACTAATTAAAACATTAGATATACTCTAAGGATTAATATCCAAAATGTAAATAGTTTTGCAGCCAAAGTATAAGAAGCAAAGTTAGCTAATTTAAAAATTGACAGAAGATTTGGGTAGATAATACATAAAGAAGATACATGAAAGATTCTCAAGCCATTGGTCATTAATGAAATGTGCAAAATGCTACCACACATCTGTTAGAATGGCAAACATTTAAAGTGCAGACAGCAAGGGTGAATGTTTGGTGTGGTGAATAAGCCCCCCTGGACGGTATGTGTGTCTTTGTATCAGAAGCCCCAGAAAGACGGAAGTTGGCCAGCTATGAACTGGGAAACAGGCCCTCAGCAGACACTGAATCTGCTGTCACCTTGGACTTGGACATCCAGACTCCAGAACTATGAGATATGAATTCCTGTTGTTTGTAACAACATCCAGTCTGTACTAGTCTGTTCTAGCAGCCCAAGAGGACCAAGACACAGCTGTTACCAGCCGCCATTCATCCCACCTGGATTCATCTGGCACATTTCCCCTGTCTGATTTTACTTGAGGCAAGCCTCTGACAATCTTAATTTAGGGTCCGTTATCGAGGACTGCACAGGTGTTCCTGTTCCTGTCATCTTAACAATTTCCCACCCCAGCTGACTGGCTTTGATGTGTTTACGCAAAGACTGCTTAGAATAACAATCACAACATAATAGAGAAGGAATGGAATTTGTGTACAGAAACCAGAGATCAAACTAAAACAGGAGAGATACTCTCTCACTAGGGATGAAGAGAATTGGCACTCTCATTATTCTAAGGAATTATGCACACGTGGTAAGGCAAAACAAAACAAAACAAATGAAAGCAAAACGAACAACCTTCCTTAGAAATGTATCTCTAGGATGATCTGGGTCCACTGCTCCACTGTGCTTTGTTTTTCAGTTTTGGAGTGGGGAATGCAGGGAGCTGTGTTTGAGTCTGCTTTGCAAACAGCTGCTCATTCGTGGGAGATTTTCCCATCTGTGCCTCAATGCCCTTAATTATGAGATACAACTTACATAGTCTATGGCTTTCTAATGGAGTGTTCATATTTATTAAGTGAAACTCAAGATCCCTTACCTAGAAGGGAGCACAAGAGTGTTGATACTGTATGTTAATATACATGGTGTAATTATTCTATTTTTAGCAATGGAGTTTAGCTAATACATTAGTTTGTTGCTAGGAGATTCTTCTATTAGTTTCATAAATTTGCTATGCTTTTGCAAGTGTATTGGTGTAGTAGATCTCTGTTACATGAATTTCCCAGCATGAGGTTCTGTGGGTATCACTTCCCCCTACTCTTACGGTTTTCTTGCTGGAGCTTCCATTATTACAGGATTATCACTGATGGGGCTATTGGCCCAATCTGCACCAGCAAGCCTGTTTCCTGGTAAGTTTTGGATTTGGGTCTAGAAGAAATGTCTCTGCTGATTGATGCCATACAATGTAAAACTTTGGATTGATTAGAATTCCTTTTTTTGTCCATGCGGCAGACAGGAGAGACACCAACATGGCCTTCAAAGTGGTTAGTGCTCCTGGCACTCTTTGTGCCCATGCATGGTTCTATTCTGTGTATCCACAAGAAGTTTCTTAGTTAAATTAGTGAAATATGTGCTTTTAATGGTAACACAGCCTTAATTAATACAAGTTGCCTTGCACTTAATTAAAAGCAGAATCATACCCTAACAACATCTCATGACTTTAAGTATTAGATTGCATTTCTATGCGGTCTTAATCCACATTATTTTTTTCTCTTTTCTTCCCAATAATTATAGCCACACAAATCATTTAATCTATTTTTCTGTCTGATCTAATACAAAGGAAACTCTGATTCTACAGCATGCAACAAATATGTTGACTGGAGGGATGGTGTTGAAATAGGTGTTTGACAGGGACAAATGTGTAAATCCATGCCACAGAGGTATATTATGGTATTGTGCCTGTAGTTTCATGCCCTCATGTCTATCTATAATCTTTTTCTTCTCCTGAGTAACTGTCTCCATGAACAAGTTAGTGGATTACTCTTAGACTATTTTTTGATTTATGCATTTCCCTTAATGAAGATATGTTAGTCTAACTTCGGCTTTGGCAGTAGTTGTAATAAATCTTTAAAAACTTTTTGATTATTTATTTGAAAGAGAGAGAAGGAGCGAGCAAGTGAGCATTCCCATTTGCTGGTTCACTCGCCCTAAATACCTGTAAGAGCTGGAGTTGGTCCAGGCTAAAGCCAGGAGTCAGGAATTAAATCAGGTCTCCCCCATGGGTGATAGGGACACATCTACTTGAGACATTACCGCTGCCTCCCAGGGACTTCACTTGGGGGAAGTTAAAGTCAGGAGCCAGTTGTGAGTCAAACCCACGTAGTTATAACTCTAATCTTTATCATTTTCTCTACTGGATGATTCTCAAATGATTCTGGGATATATCACAAAGGCTCTTCATAGTTCTCCAAGGTGAGGGGTAATTGAGGAATGTTAGTGGTGTTCATTTGAGATGTGGAAAGTAGGACTCCATATATCAGCTTGAGGAAAAAAAAACAGTTGCCAGACAAGCAGTGTATTACTCTTTTCTGAGTAGAATACCCGAAAGATGCTTCACTTGTATTTCCAGATGTTAAATAGTGTCATTATGATGATGAACTTTTTAAGAACACACTTGCATAGGCTGCATCTTCAAGAACAAATAAAACTTATAAACTTCACTGAATTATTAAAAAAGCTCACGGAAAATTTCAAACAATTAAGTAATCTATTCCCAACCTTCTCTAACTTGATGAAATTATAGTCATTTTTAGAACTTGTAGGGACTTGGAGATTACTTGGTTATATATAGGCTACAAGGAAGTAGTTTAGAAATTACAGATAGAGAAGACAGATATAATGTACTCCAGAAGTTCAAGGAAGTCATATAGGTAAAAAGAGAAGAGTAGAAGAATAATATATAAAAATATAAATTCAGGAAAGGCATTTTGGAGGAAAATATTTTTACCAGGGCTAAAGGATAAAGAGAATGGAGGGTAGGTCCAGGGATGGCTGAGGTCTTCTAGGCAAAGGGAGTATTAAAGCAGAGTTGCTATTAATAACAGCACAGCCAAGGTCAACTCATCTAATTTCTCTAAGCTTCAGGTCCTTCTTTTAAAAAATCATGAAATAATGGTACTTATGTCATGGAATTGTCATGATTAATAAGGTGATTATGTACACAGCACCTCGTATATGAAATATTTTCAGTAAAGATTATCTACAATGAGAAGAAATGAAAAGATATTAAGCGGCCGGCGCTGCGGCTCAATAGGCTAATCCTCCGCCTGCAGCGTCAGCACACCAGGTTCTAGTCCCAGTCAGGGCACCAGATTCTGTCCCGGTCACTCCTCTTCCTGTCCAGCTCTCTGCTGTGGCCCGGGAGCACAGTGGAGGATGGCCCAAATCCTTGGGCCCCTGCACCCGCATGGGAGACCAGGAGAAGCACCTGGCTCCTGGCTTTGGATCAGCGCGGTGCACCGGCCACTACGGCCATTGGGGGGTGAACCAACGGAAGGAAGACCTTTCTCTCTGTCTCTCTCTCTCACTGTCCACTCTGTCTGTCAAAAAAATAAATAAATAAAATAAAAAAGAAAAGATATTAAGCAGGGAATGGCGTGATTCAAATTATATACATTTAAGGCTCATTTTTTCATCATTGTTGGAGTGGAATTATATAAGAGCAAGAGGAAAAGTAGTGAGATAAGTTAGAATAACTTTACATTAATCTAGACAAGGGGTGGTGATGGTGTGATCTAAGAGAAGAACAGGGGAAGTCAGCAGCATGGCAGAGAAAGGAGTGTTGGACTCTACCCCTACAAAAACACTGATTCAGCAAAAAAATCATGGGCAAGTTACACTTGTGAGGAATCATGAACTAATTCAAAGGAATGTGAAACCAGACTCACTAAAGACCCAGGAAACACTCTCCCCACTGCAGTACCATACAATCTGGGAGAGACCAGCTTCTAGCTTCATCCAGGGAACAAGGGTTTGTTTGCATATCTAAAGCTACAACATTTCTGAGGGCCGCACTCAGAGATTTAGCTTCTGTCTTGCCACTCTCAGTGTTCTGATGAGCCCAGCACAGTAGAGCTGTGGGGGAAGAATGGAGGTGGTGTTTGGGCTGGTAGATGCCTTCATTCCCCACTTCTGCCTAGCATACAGTGAGCAGGTGAAAATCCCAGATCTCAGCTTCCCCAGGGAACAGAAAGAGCCCACCTTCTCCAGGTCTTCCCAAAGACTGGGCAACTGTCTTGGCCGGCCTGCCTGCCTTCCTTTCTTCTCCTCCTTCTCCTCCTTTTCCTCCTCCTCCTTCTTCTCTATCTCCCTCTTCCTCCTCCTCTCTCCTCCCCCTCCTGCCCTTCCTTGGTTTTTATTAAAATTCAGTTATTTACTTGAAAAAATGACAGAGATTGGGGTTGGGGGTGGTGAGTGAGTGAGAGAAAGTGTGACAGAGAGGTAGTTTCCATTTGCTGTGTCACCCATCAAATGACCTCAACAGCTAGGGCTGGATCAAGCCGAGCCAGGAACTCCATCCAGGTCTCCCATGTGGATGGCAGGGGCCCAAGCACTTGGATAATCTGTTGACTTCCCAGGTGCACAACAGGGAGATGGACCAGAAGGAAGCATCTGGGACTTTGAACCACACCCAACATAGAATGCTTGCATTACAGGTTGTGACTTAACTTGCTGTACCACAATGCAGCCCCTGCCCAGCTGCCAAGGGGAGGACAGAAGTTGTGGTATTGGATGGGAGATGCTACAACTCCTCCTCCTCCTCTTCAGGCTCATCATAAGATAAGCAGTCAAAAACCTCGGCTGCCCGCCTCTCCCTGGGGTGAGGAAAAGTTGGTCCAAACCCCAGGGTCTCTGGCCAGGCTGATTGGTGAGAATCTTTCTTGTACAAGACCAGACTGTGAAGACATGGAGATGTGTCTGCTTCCGTAATGTGCAGATGCCAGCAGAGTCAAAGAAAATTAAGAATCAAAGAAATCTCAAAAGAACAAGGTATAATTCCTAGTGAAATTCCTAATGAAATAGAATTATGTGATTAATCTGACAGAGCATCTCTCATACATATGTTCACTGAAATCAAGAGAATTATACATAAACAAAGTGAGAGTTTCCACAAAGACATAGAAATAGGAAAGATTAGCAAACAAAAATTATGGAACTAAAGAATAAAACAACCAATCTGGGAATTAATTAGGAACAGAAGAAAATGACTTCAACACACATGATAAAGGTAAGGTATGAAAAGCCACAACCTACTATCATAATACTCAGTGGTAGAAAACACAAAGGTTTTCCTCTAAGATCAGGAACAATCAAGAATGCCCATTCTCTCCATTTTCATTCAACAGAGCCCTATAAGCCCTTGTCAGAGCAACTAGGTAAGAAATAATATATACAAGGCAGTGAAACTGGGAAAAATGCATAAAATTGTTTCTATTTTCAAATGAAATGATATTATATGTAGAAACCCCCAAGCATTTATTTCACACACACACACACACACACATCTATTAGCATTCAATAAATAAATTTTTAAAAATACAAAATACAAAGTCAATACATACAACACAGTTGCATTTCTATATATTAATAGTAAGTTATCTGGGAAGAAAATCATCCCAGATAAAACAACACCAAAAAACATGAGTTAGCTAGACAAACACTTAACCAAGTAGGTGAGAGTTCTATTCTGAAAACTACCAAACACTGCTGAAAGGCATCCATGTTTATGGATTGGAAGATTACTTTGTTAAAATGTTCAAGCTGCCCAAAGTGCTCTATAGATTGAATGAAGTCCCTATTAAAATCTCAGTGACATCTTTTACAGTAACAGAAAATATATTTCTAAAATTCCCATGGAACCACAGAAGACCTTGAACAGTCAAGTCAATCTTAAGAAAGAAAGCAAAGCTGAAAACATCACATCTCCTGATTTCAAAATATATTACAAAGTGACCGTAATCAATACTGTTTGGTACTGGTAAAAAGGTAGGTAAATAGACCAATGGAATAAAATAGAGTCCAGAAATAAATTAACGCTAAGATGGTTATCTGACCTTTGACAAAGATATAAATAATACATGGTGTGTGAAGGATAGTCTTTAATAAACAGTGTTGGGAAAACTGGATATTCATATACAAATAAATGAAATTGGACCCTTGTCTTACTCTATTCATGAGCATCGACTCAAAATGCACAAGAGACTTAAACGATAGATCCCAAACTATAAACCTCCCAGAAAGAAAATAAACAGCTAAAAATTACAACAGTTTAATGAGATCACTATTACAATAAACTGATTTTTTGGTCAATATGCAAACATTTCAAAAATTAAATAATTTGAATTCTTTTTAGATAATTTTCATTCTCCAAAATGTCCCAGCATGCACACACACACACACAGAATAGCTCTATATATTCTATTCTATCTCTTTTCCAAGCCTCTCTGTTTTAATTTTGGAAGAACAAATTCCACTCATAGCTCTTACTCTCCAAACAGATACATGCTAGTAGGATAAAGACTGGTACTTGATGGTGAAATGCTTCTCCTCTTCTCCATAAGAGATAACGGATTTTGTTGAAACTGGGTTACATTTTGTAGCCTCTCTGGTGGTTTGGTGTGCTCATGAGACCGAGTTCTATCAGCTGACCATGAACACAAGTGACAATAGCCTTGCAGAGCATGATCCATGAAGAATCCTGTAGTAGCTCTTCACCCCTTTCCTTCTGCTGAGCAACATGGAGACAGCTCTAAGCATGACCTGATGGACCTCGACATTTAAGGTGACAGAGCTGCTTCCTGAAAAGTCTGTGCCTATGTATTTGCCCAGAGAGACTCCCCATCAGGAAAACACTCCATTGAGCAAGAAAAAAGAAAGCAGTAAGTTTAACTCACTAAGGTGTTAGAGTTCTTATGGAAGTTAGTACATTAGAATTGAACAGATATAGGAAAGGGTACCTTGTAGGGGAGTACTGCTATAATAAAACCTCAATTATGTGGCATTATAATTATGCAGCAGTTGGACAGAAGTTATTAAGAAAATAGATACCATGGGCCAGTGCTGTGGCACAGTGGGTTAACTCCCTGGCCTGAAGCGCCAGATTCCCATATGGGCGCCAGTTCGAGACCCAGCTGCTCCACTTCCAATCCAGCTCTCTGCTATGGCCTGGGAAAGCAGTAGAAGATGGCCCAAGTCCTTGGGCCCCTGTGCCCACGTGGGAGACCCGGAAGAAGCTCCTGGCTTCAGATCAGCATAGCTCCTGTTGTTTCGGCCATATTGGGAGTGAACCATCAGATAGAAGACCTCTCTCTCTGTCTCCACCTCTCTCTGTAACTCTGTCTTTCAAATAAATAAAATAAATCTTTTTTAAAAAAGAAAATAGATACCAAAGGCTGGGAAGATAGGAGCCCATGTCTTACAGATGTCAAATATTTGCAGAACTGTTGCTTACTTTAACTCTGAAGGCAGATCATGTGCCTATGGAAGTGCTGAATAATTACTACAGCCAGTGAGGCTGAGAGTTTCCCACTCTTTCTTTTCCCCAAGTGGAGGTCATGCCCCTGCTCCTTTGTAGTGTATTGGACATTGGGGTGAGCAGTTACTCGACCTTTCTAGTTCATTGGGTCCATGAGGAACCACATTCATAGTTAGTGAAGAAGCCTGTTTATCATTCAGGGGTCCTGTACTTTGAGTTGGGTGTAGTTACTAGAATGTTAGCTTTCTTTCTTGGAGGTTGATCTGCCTTTAATCTTCCAGGAATAATTTTATTTTGACTTTTATCCTGATTGTTATATAACCCCCAATATTTCTGGTCACCTTTCATTTCCCATGTTCAACCCCATTGCCTCTACCCTTCTCTGTTTCCATCTTCCACCCTTCCCAGTTTCCCAAACATTTCATGGTCCACCATCATCAATATCTTTAATATCCTCAAGCCTTCTCCAAACTTTTCAAATTATTTTTTGCTCTAGAAGGAAGTCATTTCTTCCATAAGGACATTCTCAAGAGTGACTGTTTTCCTTCTATAGTCTTGGATCACTGGGTCCAGAGATGGGATAAAAACTCCTTTCATCATTTTAGAGAACTTCAGTCCATTTCTCAGTAACACATCCTGCTATGGTTTGGACATGGTTTGAGTGTGTCCCCCAGGGTTTCCTGTGCTGGAATCCTGGTCCCCAGTGTGGTGACATTGAGGAGGTAGAACCTAAAGAGTTGGAGCCCAGTGGGAAGTAATTAGGTCCTGGGGTCTGCACTGTGACAAACAAATCAATATCATCTTATGAGTACAGATTGTTACAAAGCAAGAACACCCCACGTACTTGCCCCTGCTGCTTGTTCCCTAGCTGCTGCTCTGCCTGGCGACACATCCATGGGGGCTGGGCAGCCCAGGTCACCAGACCAGATGCCAGAATACCAGTGTTGTGACCTTTGGACCCTGGCCATCTACTTTGTTGTAACATCAAGAAACACACTATGGCACATCTATACTTGAATATTGGATTTACATTTTTTTAAAAAAAATTATTTGACATATAAAATTAGAGAGAGAGAGAGAGAGAGAGAGAGAGAGAGAGAGAGGGAGAGAGAAAGGTCTTCCCTCCGTTGGTTGCTATGGCTGGCACTGCACCGATCCAAAGCCAGGAGCCAGGTGCTTCTTCCTGGTCTCCCACGTGGGTGCAGGGCCCAAGCACTTGGGCCATCCTCCACTGCACTCCCTGGCCACAGCAGAGAGCTGGACTGGAAGAGGAGCAACTGGGACTAGAACCCCGGCACCCACATGGGATGCTGGAGCCGCAGGCAGAGGATTAACCAAGCGAGCCAGGGTGTCCGCCTTGGATTTACAGATTGTATCACGTGCTACTTCTCAACGTTTCTGTCAAATTCTAATCCATGGGTCATTGCCCTGGGATTTAGCTTTGGATCACTCTGGCTAGTTCTATCTATTACCTAATACCCCTCTTCACTTGTCAGCTGTTTTTCTCTCTCTTTAGATCGCTGCTGCATCCGTTTACAAATGTGCTGTTATCTCTCCCATTGAAAACAAAGGCAAAAACAATACCAAAAGAACTCACTTGGGGCTGACATTGTGGCTCAGGCGGTTAAGTCATCGCCTGAGACTGGTTCTGGCTGCTCCATTTCTGATCCAGCTCCCTGCTCATGCATCTGGGAAATCAGTGAGGGATAGCCCAAGTGCTTGGGCTTCTGACACCCATGTGGGAGACCCAGATGGAATTCCAGGCTTCGGGCCTCAAATGAACCAGCAGATAGAAAATCTCTCTCTCTCTCTCTCTCTCTCTCTCTCTCTCTCTCTCTCTCTCTATTGCTCTCTCTCTCTCAATGTGTAACTCTGCCTTTCAAATAAACAAATCTTTGTGAAAAAAAGAATGATCATGATTTCATTTTTGTCACTCTGGTTTTTAAAATTCTCTTTTACAGAAAAACTCTTGGAAGGAGTTGTCTGTATTTCTGTCATAATTTCCTCCTCTCCATGCTCTGGTGAACCCATTCTAATCAGATTTTAGCACCTATCAGCTCAAGAAAACTGTTCCTGAAAAGGTCATGACCACCTTCTGCACTGTTAGATCTAGGATTAGAAATGAATTAGAGATTATTTAATATTTTTCTATATTTATCTACAGAATATCCCAGCCCTGTTTTGCACTGAATCTGTTACAACTCAGGTGTTTACGTATGTGAGTTTATATGAAGGCTCTCACTTCTGCACAATAGCATATTGCATAATTACTACAGATTTAAAAATAAATCTTGGTATCTATTAAGCTAAGATGGTCTCTTTCAAGTAGCTCAGCTACTCTGGGTTCTTCATCTCTGATATACATTTTACAATCAGCTGCCAGTCTTACAAGAGAATGTTGATGACATTTTATTGAATATATAAATCAATTTTGGAATAATCAACATATTTATAGTATTGCCTTTTCCAATCTATGAACATGGTAAATTCCTCTATTTTCTTCATCATTTAGAAGATCTTAAAGGATTTTATAATTTTCTGTGTAAAAATTTTGCATATGTTTTGTTAGAGTTATTCAGTTATTTTAAATTTTTTCTTTGTTTGGGACATATAGAAAGAAATTTACTTTCTTTACTAATATTAATCTTACATATGATAACTTTACTAAGCTCAACTTCTTATTTTTAATAATTATTTTAAAATGCTTTTGGATTTTTATGTACCTAATCATGTTAGCTACAAAATTGACAGTAGCTCTGCATTTCTAATCAACATACTTTTTATTTATTTTTCTTATTTCACTGCACTGGCTAAGACTTCTGGTATCATGGTGAGTGGAAGAACAGACAATGTATATCCTTGTCTACTTCCTGACCTTAAATGGAGAGTGTTCTTCCTTTCATCCTTGTATACAGGG
This sequence comes from Lepus europaeus, assembly GCF_033115175.1. NCBI lineage: Eukaryota > Metazoa > Chordata > Mammalia > Lagomorpha > Leporidae > Lepus > Lepus europaeus. The sequence goes on from NC_084837.1 coordinate 103,414,129, forward strand.
TTTTTGTAGTCATTCTCTTTTAGACTAAAGAGACTTCCTTCTATTCCTGGCTGCCAAGGGTGTTAAGTTATCAAAGAAGTGCTGGACATGGCCGGCGCCTCGGCTCAATAGGTTAATCCTCCGCCTTGCGGCGCCGGCACTCCGGGTTCTAGTCCCGGTCGGGGCACCGATCCTGTCCCGGTTGCCCCTCTTCCAGGCCAGCTCTCTGCTGTGGCCCGGGAGGGCAGTGGAGGATGGTCCAAGTGCTTGGGCCCTGCACCCCATGGGAGACCAGGAGAAGCACCTGGCTCCTGCCATCGGATCAGTGTGGTGCGCCGGCTGCAGCGCACCAGCCGCGGCGGCCATTGGAGGGTGAACCAACGGCAAAAAGGAAGACCTTTCTCTCTGTCTCTCTCTCTCACTGTCCACTCTGCCTATCAAAAAATAAAATAAAATAAATAAATAAAAATAAAAAAAAAGAAATGCTGGACATTTTCTTCTGCATAGATTGATATGATACACAATTTTTTTTTATTTTCGTCAATTTGACTTTATCTTTTATGAACTGCACATTTGAGAGGTAAATCTTTTTTTATCATTGAACTTCTTCATACATGTTATTCTTTCATGTGTATTACTGGATTTAGTTTGTGAATATTTTGTCTCAGATTTTTGACTCTAAATTCACATAAGAGATAAACCTTAATTTCTTTCTTTTCTGGTAATGCTCTGTTCACATTTTGTGATTACAATTATGTGTCTCACATGAAATGACCTGGGAGATATGTGTTCATTACCTAGTCTTTGAATGAGTTTGTAGAGAGTTAGCATTCCTTCCTCCCGGAATGCCTTGCTGACTTTGCTGCTGAAGCCGCTTGTATCACTTCGCTGTGGAGACGCTTCCTACCCAGCCACGCTTGGAGAATAGGAGGTTGTGGCAAAGGGCACTTTTTATGGAAAACAGCACCTGCTGTTGCTCCAACTCTGCCAGTAGAAAATGAGTCCTGGAATAATCCAATTATGTCATCCTTTTCAATATGGCTATATTTATTAGTGCATACCAGACACTCTCTTGTGAATTTTACTGGCATTATCTCACTCCACATAACAAGACTGCGGGGCTCCCCCCCGCATTGGCTGATGAGAAATCCAAGGCTCTGAGAGGTCAGATAATTCCACCAAGCACCGGGATAGGAAGTGCTGGTTTCCATCCTAGGTGGTCGGGCTCCAGAGCTTACAGCTCTTTCCCCTGGGTTAGCACGCCTTGCTTTGAGTTTAGACTGTGGTTCTATTTCTACTCTGTTGAACTGACTCCTCTGTTCATTTACTGTCCCTATTTCTCAATTTCTTATACATGGCTTTATAGTCAAACTGTCCCTGATTAGTGCTTTGTCCAAACCCTGTGTTTTGAAATATAGTGGCTCAATTCTCACTCATTTCTGAATAGTCTCTAATTTTAATTTCAAAGTTTTCTTTCTCCTGAGTTACTTAGGAGACTGATTTAACATTTCTAAGTGGAAAGTTTCTTCTGGGCTGGCCTCTGGTTGTTTACTGTCTGGTTTCATGACATTGTAATCAGGCTGTATAATTTCTGCTTTGGGGGATTTAAAAACTTTTTTTTTTGGTAACTTAACATCTGGCTAATTATTGTAAATGTTCCATGGTGTTTGAATAGAATGTGCATGTTCGATTTTTTGGGTATACAATTCTATATATATCAAATCAAGCTGGATATTCATGATATTTAAATTCTTTAAATTGATTTTTGCCTATTCAATTTCCCATTTTCTGAAAGTTTTTATTTTCTAGCTGCTTGGTTCTGGCTTTGCCAGTTTTTCTTTGTATTTTCGAAAATATTATATATATATATATATATATATATATACATATAAATGTCAATGCTACATTGTTTAGTCCTTAGGTTTTCAACTTCCAAACAAAATATGCTTTTATCAACATAAAATAATTGTGCTCATCACATTAAATAAGTGAATGGCTTCAAAAAGTTCATGAGAAGTGTGTTTTGTGAAAAATGATATGTGGGTTTAAAGTTTTTGAGTTTACCTTTTAATTTCATTTTCCACAAACTTTTGAAAATACTCTCACACTTTGATCCTGTATTCAGTTTTGTCACTTATATGGTTTTCCAAGCTGATTTTATTTTTTATTTTCTCTTCATGATATTTGATACAACTCTCTATTATAGCACCTGTACTCTGTATATTATTATTAGTGTTACCTGTGTCAGTGTCCCTCATCAAATTGTAAGTCCTTATACAGTGAGCAGTGTGCCTGAATCTCCTTAATGACCCTAGTGTGTAACGTGATGCCTGGCACAATAGCATTCAATAATAATTTTTTAAAAATATTTTATTTATTTTTTTGAGAGGTAGTGTTACAGACAGTGAGAGGGAGAAACAGATAGAGAGGTCCTCCATTTCCTGGTTTACTCCCCAAATGGCCACAATGGCCAGAGTTGAGCTGATCCGAGGCCAGGAGCCAGGAACTTCTTCTGGGTCTCCTATGTGGGTGTGGGGCCCAAGGACTTGGGGCATCTTCTACTGCTTTCCCAGGCCACAGCAGAGAGCTGGATAAGAAGAGGACCAACTGGGACTCGAACCAGTGCCCATCTGCACCACAGCACGGGCCCCTATTCAACAATGTTGAATGAACTGAGTGTAATGGTAACGTCTTCATGGAGACCTCCTATAGAGGTGCTATAAATAGAATGAACTAGGTGTTGTCTCTACCCTTGGCCTGCAGGAACCTACTCTCCATGTAACAGCTGAAAAGATTCTTTTAAACCTTAAGTCCCATCTGTCACTTCCCTGCTCAAAATCTGCTTCTTAGGGATCTCCTACTTCAAAGTAATTCTAAAGCTTTTACCTTGGCCTACGGCATCCAGTATGAGGTGGCCTTGTCTACCACCTGCTCTCCATGCACCCAGCTCTTTTCACATTATCCTCTCTGTTTTTCTTTAAACAACCCAAGAAGGCTGCAGCCTTCAGGGACTTCACACTTGGTCTCTTTCTCGCTGGCACACACTCTCCCTGCTCCATGTCCACCTGGGTTGCTCTCTCATCTCATGCAAAAACTCTTCCCAAATGCCACTTGCCTTTGATGACCTTGTCTAAACACAGTCTCTGTGCCTCAAGCTTTTCAACCACATTGATTTCTTCATATCCTGTGACACCACGGGACATTAAATATTTATTTATTCATTCCCTGCTGGAATGGAAACTTCATGCAACAGACATGTCCGATTTTCCATTGCTGTTTCGCAAGTGTCTAGTGAATTTAGGATATCACTTGTGAAATGAATAAGTACAATTATTTGTTTGATCTTGTTAGCTATTGCTTGAAGCACAGACCCAGGAGACAGATGCCACAGAGCCTGTGCCCTGTAGGTTTTGTGCACATGACAAAATAACTTATGATGTGGGCGGTGGGGACAAGCTAAGAAGGCATATGTGTACCAGGTGAGACCAAAGCTTGGGTACACAAAGATGGATTTTATTTTGGTCTTTGTAGAATGTCCTCTTGCATTCCCAAAAAGAAGGTGAAAAATTACATTTGTGGTTAGCTCTCCTTTAAATCTTCTAGTTCATGAACAGAACAGGGTTGCAAAAACCACATTTTCCCCTTCAGTTTGCAGTACCAATGGAGAAGCTCATTATTCACAATACATGAATCCTTAATAAATGTTTAATTGAGCTGAATTAAAGTGCAAAGCCAGCACAGAATTACGCGAGGATAATAAAAACGATCTACTTCAGTTTTAAGATCTTATAACTTTGTCTTCCATACTTATTGACTGGAGCATTTGTTAAAATTTTCAATACCTATAAACTTAATTTTGTTTCATGAGCAAAATTTTCTCAGGCACTGAGAATCTGTAAAGACAACTGGAGTTCAAAGGATAGGGGAGGTAGCAATGATGAGGTTGGTGGTATGCCTTAAAGCAATGCTGCCAACTTTGCCCTGGCAATGGTGTCTCATCCTTATTAAAAACTTATAAGTGCCAAGTATCATAAAGGCTTTCAATGCACTTAAAGGTCTTATTTAATGAAATACATTAATTAAATATGATGAAATGAATTATTAGTTAAGGGGATTAGGGCATTCTTAACTCCACAACTCAGAATTAGATGATGTTATTAATTCCATTTCACCACTAGGAAACCAAGGATCAGAGAGCAGCTTTCCTAAGGTTATAGACCTGGCTAGTGGGAGAGTTGGGTTTGTCATGTAAGTGATTTAAATACTGAAATTATACTTGATTAAGTGCTTCCCTTATACCAGGGTACTTCCGAATTTCATGGAATTAAAAGATAAATTTATTTTGGAGAAGGAAGAGAGAATTGAAGCCCTTGCATAGTTTTTTCATAGTATGCATATTCCATGAACCTATTGAAGACCTTGGGCACAATCAGTAGGCCACGTGAAACTCTGTTTTGCCTCTCAACTTTCAGGAGAAACCCACAGGGACCCAATTACAGGACATGAAGCTTTCAAGAGTTCTGGAGCAGAGGAGGTGTGCGGAATTCCCTAAGTGGCAAGAGAGATGAATGGTCAAGCAGTGGATCTGTCAGATTGTCTGAAAAATGACGGATTTTCATCTTTAAGTAGTAGATGATTAAAGAGGACAGACCATATTCACAAACCCCACAAATTCAAATCCTTACTTGTTTTCTAAAAGTAGTATAAAATAATTCTGTTTTCTTGTGCATGTTCTTAATGATTCTGTATCAGTATTTAAAATACACCTTTTCAAAGGGTCTCCAGCAATCTTCCTGCAGAATGAGAGAAATTTAAAGCTGAGTTATAGGAGCCAGCATTGTGGCTCAGTGGATTCAGCCACCGATTGTAGTGACAGTATCCCATATGAGTACCAATTCGTGCCCAGCTGCTCCACTTCCCATCTAGCTCCCTGCTAATGCACCTGGGAAAAGAGAGGAAGATGGTCCAAGTGCTTGGGCCCCTGCCACTCATGTGGGAGATCTGGAAGAAGCTCCTGCCTTCAGCCTGGCCCCAGGGATGGTGGTTGTGGCCATCTGGAGAGTGAATCAACAGGTGGAAGATGTCTCTATCAGTCTCTCCCTCTCCCTGTAACTCTGTCTTTCAAATAAGTAAATCAATATAAAAAATGAATTATAGGAAAAAATCCTAGTCCATAGCAAGTATGATTTCTCCCTTAGAAAACAGACTTTTACTAGAATTTGCCCAAAAAGTAACTTAATATAGCTAAGCAGAGTTATTTGCTTAGCTATACTATCAACAAATTGAAGGAGAACTTTAAGTTTTGTGCACAAAGCCTGAGAAAGCTTAAAAAATTTTATTTTCTAATTTTTTTATTTTTTTTATTATCTTTTAAATTTTTTTGCCAGGCAGAGTTAGACAGTGAGAGAGAGACACAGAGAGAGTTATAGACAGACAGAAACAGAGAGAAAGTTCTTCCTTCCGTTGGTTCACTCCCCTAATGGCTGCGGCTGGCCCTGCACCGATCCGAAGCCAGGAGCCGGGTGCTTCCTCCTGGTCTCCCATGCGGGTGCAGGGGCCCAAGTACTTGGGCCATCCTCCACTGTACTCCCAGGCCACAGCAGAGAGCTGGCCTGGAAGAGGAGCAACAGGGACAGAATCCGGCGCCCCGACCGGGACTAGAACCCAGGTTGCTGGTGCTGCAGGAGGAAGATTAGCCAATAGGGCACCGGCCCTATTTTCTAATTTTTAAAAAGTAAAATCATAGCTTGAAAAAACTTAGTTGGCAAGTCACAAACTCTCCTAACTTCTTACTTATTGTTTATATTTGGTCCCTTTTACCTTTTGAAGATAACTGTTTCATTTCTCTTTTATTGGAGGTTTCCCAACACAATGTATTTGCAATCATGGTTGTTTTGATTAATGTATTAGGCTCCCTGACCAGGATATGAATTACTCTCTGAAAGGAGGCATGAAAGGTGATCAGGATGTGTCTATTAAATAAATAAAAAAAATTATAGGCAGTATTTTAGCATCTATTCTCCCTATTGTTACCTATTTATTAGTGGTGTGTATTAGCTCACTCAGCCATTCTTGGCAGTTCTCGGTGCTAACAGAAGAGAGGACATTACTGATTTCTGCAGCTGCATTTGGCCTAAGTGCCGAAGGAAACCCCACGACACAAGCTCTGGTTTGCAGATGGCGGTGTGCGTCTTTGGCCTCTTGTTCTTCATAAGTGCTGGCCTCAGCAATTGTGCTCAGTGTGCCGGTAGTCTGCGAAGCACATTCACATTTATTCTCGTTTATTCTGCACAACAAGGCCAAAGCAGGTGAATTGTTCCTGTAGTTCATGTGACTTGCTCGAGATTGGGCAGTACATTTATGATAAGTTGGGATATGAACCAAGGCCCCTTAACCTTGCACTTCCAAACACAGAAGATCCTAAAGTGATTCTTCTATGAGCTTAAATGGTGCTGATTGGATACAGCTGTGTGATGCTAAACTTTATTCTGTAGGGCCTATTTATTTAGAGGCAAGCCAATCATTATCATCAGGAATAAAATTTTAGTGGATATTTCAGTGCTTTTATTTAATTTGTAATTGAAGTATCTCACAAGCATATACACCTGTTGATTTTTTCAAATAATGATTAAGTCTTTTGAATTATTTGATTTGTCTTCAAACATTTTTAAAATAAATTTCATTTTTTCTGCTATTGCATTTTCATGGATATAGGAAACAATATCAAAATGGGTTGATTAAGCCAGATCATCAGTGGAATCTTTCAGAATATTTGCATAAGGTAACATTATCAAGGCTTTCTTTCCACATGTGAGATCCGTTGTTTACAAATACAGTTGTCAGAGTGATCAGCTAATCAGTATATGCTTCCTTGAGATCCACATCAGGATGCAAAAACAAGACTGCTAATGGGGAAGATCAGTGCAGCAAAAAGGTTTGCTCCTCCCTTGTACCTTCTTATAGTTCCCTTTTTCTGGCCTTTGTATTTCTGTCATGCTTTCTTCCTTTCTGCAATTCATTTTTCAAAACTTACAGTGACACCCCCAATCCTGGCAAATTTATTTTTCTTTTTTGGATTAATTTATTTGAAAGGAAGAGTGACAGAGAGAGAGGAGAGAGGGAGAAGGAGAAAGAGATCCTTCATCTGCTGTTTCATTGCCCAGATGGTCTCAAGTGTTTATCAGCCAATAAGATGCTGTCTCTAAGATTAAGGCATATATATTTACGTTAAGAAAGCATCTGTTCATCTGTATTTTGTACATGTTCAATATAGACACAGCTTAAAAATATTTGTGTTTATTGGAGAGAGAGAGAGAGAGAGAGAGAGAGAGAGAGAGAGAGATCCCATCTGCTGGTTTACTCCTCAAATGCCTGCACAGGGAGCAGGCTGAGGTTGAAGCAGGGAGCCTGGGGCCAGGGATCAAACTATTGGAGCTGTTATCTGCTGCTTCCCAGGGTGTGAATTAGCAGCAAGCTAGAAGCAGGAGTTGGGGCAGGGCATCAACCTAGCTCCTTTGTTGTGGGACCTGGACATCTTGACTGACAAGGTAACCACTTGGCCAAATGCTTACCCACTGGGTTTTTACCAACAATGCATGTCCATTTTTTTTCAAAGGCGTTGTCAACATGTAAGAAGGTAATCACATGTTCTTTACTAGATCTATCAATATGGTATATGCTAATAGTAGTTTGACTAATTTTTTTAAAAAATCATTTTTATTTGAAGGTAATGGCACAGAGAAGGATAGAAAGAGGGGGGAGTAGGGAGGGGGAGAAACAGAGAGAGAGAAATAGCTTTCATCTGCTGGTTCAGTCTCCAAATGCCCATATCAGCTATGGTTGGGCAAGCCTAAGTCAGGAGTCAGAAACTGTCCAGGTGTCCCATGTTAGTGGCGGGAACCCAAGCACTTGAGCCCTATTATCTGCCGCCTTCCCAAGTGGGTTAGAAGGAAGTGGAATCAAAAGTGTAGGAGCCAGGACTCAAAAATGCTCTCCCATATGGGAGGAAGATGTCCCAAGCAGTGGTTTAACCTGCTGCACCATATCTACCCCTTGGTTTACTTCATATTGAGTGTAATTCTCAATTAGTGTGAGAATATCTCGATTGCTTCTGTATCAGTATTTAGACTGTTTTGTAGTTTTGTGTTTTCTGTTTATAAGGTTTAGGTATTAATGTTACACTTGTTCATAAAAAGAAAATGGGATTTTTGTTTCACTTGAAATGCTTTGTAACAATCTACAGAAATTGGGATTAGCTAGTTCTTAAAGATTTGGTGAAATTTTCCTGTGAAACCACCTGGACCTCTAGATTTTAGGTTATTTAATAACTTTATGTATTCTAAGGAAATAGGTCAGTTTAAGCTTTCTAATCATAATTTAATTAATGTTGGTAACCCAAGTATACACTCCCTAAGAAAATTACCCATTTCATCTAAATTTTTATTTTAATACCATTCTATAGAATACTTTTTATTATTTAAATATTTCTCTAATGAATATTTCCCTTTCTTAAGAAAATTTGCATTTTTCTGCCAACTCCCCCTTTTAATGATCAATTTAGCAAGTAGGTTGTAATTTAATTTTTTAAAAAAATTAGGATTTAGCCGGCGCCGCGGCTCACTAGGCTAATCCTCCGCCTTGCGGCGCCGGCACACCGGGTTCTAGTCCCGGTCGGGGCACCGATCCTGTCCCGGTTGCCCCTCTTCCAGGCCAGCTCTCTGCTGTGGCCAGGGAGTGCAGTGGAGGATGGCCCAAGTCCTTGGGTCCTGCACCCCATGGGAGACCAGGAGAAGCACCTGGCTCCTGCCATCGGAACAGCGCGGTGCGCCGGCAGCAGCGCGCTACCGCGGCGGCCATTGGAGGGTGAACCAACGGCAAAAGGAAGACCTTTCTCTCTGTCTCTCTCTCTCACTGTCCACTCTGCCTGTCAAAAAAAAAAAATTAGGATTTAAATTTATTCTACTATTTTTATATATTCTACCTCATTAATTTCTATCTCATTACTTCTTTCTTCTGTCTTGTTTAGTTTTACTTTGTTTTATTTTTCAGTTTTTTGAAGATGAATATTTATTTACTTTTATTTTCACTAAGTCTTTAGAATTATGGATTTTCTTCTGCTGATTGCTATAAGTGTATCTCACAATTGTGATAGTCAATGATTTTTAAAGGAATTTTGAATTTTCAGTTTGTATTTTCCCAATATTTTTTGTATCCAGGGTAAAGGACCTTTTGTCTTTGTCCTTACTAACAACGTCTTTATTGCATTGTGGTTAGATTTGTTTCTTGAAGCATTTTCTGCTTCACACAACTTGCTAATTTATGATACATTTTTGTGACTGTTCCACAAGCGTGTAACTCTCTCACACTCGCACACACACTCAGTCGTGAGCAGCTGGCCTAGCAGCTGGGAGGCTCACAGCCCCTGACAGAGCCCTGGAGTCCACTCCCGCTCCTGCCTTTGCAGACTTGGAGCGGCAGCGGTGACGTCTCAACTGCATTACAGCCCCCTGGCCTTGGCCCTTGCCAGCTGTAGTACTCTGTTCTTTAAGAACCTTCTGTCCTTTGTTTTATTCTGTTTTTCTGATCCTCCTTGTGCTGCGAGTAGTGTATGAGTTTGAGCTGTTATTAGTGCCATGTTTCTGTGTCTCCTTGGCTCTCCTGTATTTTCTTAGTGTAAATGTGATTGCCGTGTTTTCTGGTTTATGGATTTTTCTTTTTTTTTTAACTTTTATTTAATGAATATAAATTTCCAGTGTACACCTTATGGATTACAATGGCTTCCCCCTCCCATAACTTCCCTCCCACCCGCAACCCTCCCCTCTCCCGCTCCCTCTCCCCTTCCATTTGCATCAAGATTCATTTTCAATTCTCTTTATATACAGAAGATCAATTTAGTATAAAGATTTCAACAGTTTGCACCCACATAGAAACACAAAGTAAAACATACTGTTTGAGTACTAGTTATAGCATTAAATCAAAATGTACAGCACATTAAGGACAGAGATCCCACATGAGGAGCAAGTGCACAGTGGCTCCTGTTGTTCACCCAACACATTGACACTCTAGTTTATGGCGCCAGTAACCACCCTAGGCTGTCGTCATGAGTTGCCAAGGCTATGGAAGCCTTCCAAGTTTGCCGACTCTGATCATATTTAGACAAGGTCATAAAAGACAGAGTGAGGATAGTAACCAATGATCCTAAGAGTGGCATTTACAAGGTCTGAACAATTATACAGCATTAAGTGGGGAAGAGGACCATCAGTACACACAGGTTGGGAGTAGAGCCATTGGTGGTAGAGTAGAGGTTATGATTACAAAGGACTGAGGCCCAAGTATGCTAGACAGGGTCTAGAACAAAGGACAGAGTTATTAGAGGAGCTAAGAAAGGTGCTGTCTAAGCTACAAGTAATTTTTCTGATTGAGAGGCAAATAGAACCTGATAGAAGGGGCTTGATAATAATCTGGTGGGCTTTAGGCCTTGTAAGTTAAGAGGCCCAGACCTATCTATCTCTTCACATGGGGTATATCCTAAGGGAGGTGTGAACCTCCTAGAGGAAGGCACTCTGTTGACTTTCATTACTTGGCTGGCCTGGGAGGAGAGCTGGCCAGGTAAAGGCAGGGGGCATCTCTAACAAGAAATTTACAGTTCTGCCTGCAATGTTGCTGACCCTACTTGACCATACCCTCAGCTGCAGTGGTCATTTTGGAAGTTGGGCTGAGTGCAGGGCTTTTCAGCTTAGAGCCAATAAGATCTGTGGCTCTGACCTGGGCATCCTTCGACTCCAGGGCAGGTCCATTTCCAGTGATCCACTCTTGGCAGAGCTGCCAGTGCTCTTCAGAAGCTGACTTCTGCTGAAGCCCAGGCTTACCACATTGAAAGCCTCTGCAGTGGACTGGCCTGTTGGGTCGCCTTGAGGGCAGATCACTGTACAGATCAGCCATTAATAGGCCTGCCACCCATTGCTTCTGATGCCTAGCTTTCTTTTCCTCCTGGTTTGTGTTAAAGCAGACCAGAGGATACAAGTCAAGGGAGTGCCCAAGTCCCATCTCTAATCTTCGGTGGCCTGAACTACAAGTCTGTAGTCACAGGCATGTTCTGTAGTAGTTTTTCTAAGGTAGACAATGCCCATGAGGAAAATTATATTCTCACTTAAAAACTTTCTTTCCCTTTGGTCTGAAAGGGAGGTTTTTTCTACTTACTGTATACTTCGCTGATGGCGAAGTGAATCTAGCTATGAGATTATTATTTAAGTTCTTATTTTGGCTATGCTATTGCAGAAAAATGTTAGCCATCTCTTTTATAAGGTCTAAAGATTAAATTGTGCGTCCTACAGATTCCTTCATAATAGAATTAGTTTCCTACCTTGAAGAGAATAGAGAAATGAAAGAACAAGTTTGGCTTAGAATAGAGAAATGAGGGAGCAAGTCCTAGATCGCTTGCTGACAATAGCAATATTACATGAATACTTAGCAAACCGTTTCAACCATTAGATAACAACTTAAGAAAACATTTACCAGAAGATCCGATGCCTTCTATAAATTTTAAGAATCATGTATTTGAAAACACCTCTTAAATATCTAACATGGTGTAGTTTCTTTAACCAGTAAACTTAAGCACAACCATATAAAATGTTTTTAGTTTCTTTCTACCAACAAGTTTAAAACATATGATACATAGATTCAGGTCACACAAATTAAAATGTATCTTTGATTGATTTTAGCAGCTTAAATTTATGGACAATCTTATCTATAAGCCATTTAAAATAAAACTCTTAATAAAATTTCCCCATGTGGACATACAATATGTACACACACATAGCATAGCATAATAGACCAATATAGCAATTTTAATAATAGCTTTTAAAATCTTTAACTCTTTTTGTAGATTGCCAATTGATTTGAATTGCTTTTTGTTTTTAGTAACCTCAGTTAACCATACTTTCTCTCAGTTGGTACTGTTAATACATTATTGGCTTCATCTGTTTACAGAGCCATCCCAAAGTACTGAATACAATAGAAGTGGCTGGAAAAGGTCCATAGGAACCTATAGGAGGGCAGCTAAACACAGAACCAACAACGCTTTAGTTTTATGAGCAGCAGATCATATATAACTGTGGATGACAAAAGACTTTAAGTCGCCATGTTTAAAATTATAAACTCATCAACCAACAAGAGGCACTTGCTTACTTCACAGTATTTTTGAAAGCACCTGCAGGACTTTACAAGTATTTAACCCTTTAGGCCTCTGGGGCTTTCTCATTAAGATACTATCATGTCTAGTAACACAAGATCATTAGACTTTTTAATTGTATTAATAGCATTTTCCATTATAGAAACTTAAAGTTTGGTACAACATCACATCTTGATAGTACTTCTAATATAATCCAAATAACCTGATTAGTTGGTGTCTCTATAAGATGAAAGACATAGGTCCTTCGATTTTTCAGTTGGGCCCAAACTGGAAAAACCAAAGTCCAGGATTTACTGGAAATTTTAGAGACCAGATTGTTTGAAACTTTGATTTTTTGAATGCCTGTCAAGAATGCCAAGAAGGCTCAAAATCCAAAATATCTGGTTGAAATAAGATTCCTTAAAATCATGACATAACATAGACCAAATTTGATCATTGTTACAAGGTGATTATTCAAATCTTTGAAAATAAGCACATATTTAAAAAACCCATAGCTCTTAATAAAAATGCAGCTGTTTTTGAACAATTAGAATTTAACAGACATCAAGAGAACATAATAGAGTACTTTAACACATTGCTTTAACATAGCATCAGAGTTTAATTCTATGTCAAAGAGAAATTGAGCTTCCTGTGATCTTTTGCTGTGAGGTTTCCTTCCTTTACCTTCTTTCATATTGGTGACCATGTTTCTGTGTTTCTGTGTGTAACACATCTTTAAGCATCTTTTGCAGGGCAGGACGAGTAGCAACAAATTCTTTCAATTTCTGTTTGCTATGAAAAGTCTTAATTTCACCTTCATTCACAAATGAGAGCTTTGCAGGATATAATATTCTGGGCTGGCAGTTTTTCTCTCTTAGTACCTGGGCTATGTCTCGCCATTCCCTTCTAGCTTGTAGGGTTTCTGATGAGAAGTCTGCTGTGAGTCTAATTGGAGATCCTCTAAGAGTAATCTGACGTTTCTCTCTTGCACATTTTAGGATCTTTTCTTTATGTTTCACTGTGGTGAGTTTGATTACGATGTGTCGTGGTGAGGATCTCTTTTGGTCATGTTTATTAGGGGTTCTATAAGCTTCCTGTACTAAGATACCTCTGTCCTTCTCCAAACCTGGGAAATTTTCTGCTAGTATCTCACTGAAAATGCCTTCTAATCCTTTCTCCCTCTCCATGCCTTCAGGAACTCCTAGAACCCGAATGTTGGGTTTTTTAATAGTATCCTGTAGATTCCCGACAATATTTTTTAGATTTCTAATTTCTTCTTCTTTTCTTTGGTTTGCCTGTTTCCTTTCCTGTTCTCTGTCTTCTAAGTCTGATATTCTCTCTTCTGCTTCGCCCATTCTGTTTTTAAGGCTCTCTAATGTGTTTGTCATTTGATCTATTGAATTCTTCATTTCATTATGATTTCTCGTCACTATCACAGTTTCTTGTTCTACTAGTTGTTTCATTTCATTTTGATTCCTCCTTAATATTTCATTTTCACGAGAGAGATTTTCTATCTTGTCCATGAAGGATTTCTGTAGTTCAAGAATTTGTTTTTGAGCACTTCTTAATGTTCTTATCAATTTTTTGAGATCTGCTTCTTGCATTGCTTCTATCTCATCATCTTCATAATCTTGAATTGGGGTGTCTTTTTCATTTGGGGGCGTCATAGTGTCTTCCTTGTTCTTGTTAGCTTGGTTTTTGCGTTTGTTGTTTGGCATGTTGGAGATATTTGGTTTCTTCACTGTGGTGTTTTTTCTTGTTACACTATGGCTCTATATTAAGCGGACTGTCTGCTTTCGGTGGAGCCTTAGAGGCTTGAGATGATTGTGGACTGAGAGCTGTGTTTGGTTCCTCAGGGTTGAGGGTGTGTCAAAGATGACACTCCCAGGTTAGGTGTGGTAAATCTCTCTTTCTTTCTTTTTTTGATTCAAAAGGGAAGTAATTCCGCACAGCTGAACGTAATTGGAGGTTGTTAGGCAAATGATATACCCACAGGAGCCAGAGATTGGAAGCTCTTTCCCAAGGACCACACAGGGAATCTGTGCTGCCCTCAGTGTGGGCTCCAGTTCTCCTGCAGTCTCCCACTGGGTTGTCAAGTTAGATGCTAATCTCCTGTTATTTCACCCCTCCCCCTAGAGTCAGGTTTTTCTGCTAGGCTCAGGGCTGGTGCAGACCTGAGGTCGCCCTGCTTATGACGTATGACCAAAATGGCGCCTGCTCTTTGTCTTGCTTGCCTTTGAGGGGTGAGCGGAGAGAGAGAAACTCGTGTCCGTATCGGTCACTTTTTTTTTTCCTCTCTCTCTTCTAGTTAGCCTGGTGAACTTTTCCCCACGGGGTTTTCAAGCCTCATTCCCTCTAGCCTCCTCTTTCCGCTTGCCCGCTGGTGTCTGGGGCTATTGAGTTTCGGCTCACCTCGCGTTCCAGCGCTGGTGTGTTGAGTCTGCCGCTGGTGTCCCGAACTTGGGCTCCCACGCTCTCCACGCAGGTCCACTGTGAATCACTAGTTCCAGAAGAGTTTCCTCTGCTGTTTCTTCCCCTACTCTTCCTTGACCCTGCAGTATCTCCATTTTTATTAAAGTGTCTCTCCCCCGGACTAATAGTGTTCTACCTTCCTATTCCGCCATCTTGCCACTCTCAGTTTATGGATTTTTCTAAGAGTTGTGTCTCCATTGTCATTTGTGGCTTTTAGCATGAAATGTGTCTTTCTTATCACAGTTATTATTTTTCCTTTGAATTGTATCTGGTGTACTTACTTTTTTCTTATTGCTTTCATGCTCCCAGTATACTTTTAGCTATCCTTTTATTATTTCTAAGATTTATTTATTTGAAAGAGTTAGAGAGAGAGGAAGAGAAAGAGAGAGAGAGAGAGAGAGAGAGTGTGTGTGTGTTCCATCCACTGGTTCACTCCCCAGATGACCACAATGGCCAGTGCTGGGCCAGACTGAAGCCAGTATCCAGGAGCTTCATCTGTGTCACCAACATGGGTGGCAGGGGCCCAAACACTTGGGCCATCTTCTGCTGCTATTACCAGGCCATTTTCAGGGAGCTAGATTGATAGTGGAGCAGCTGGAATTCGAACCAGAGCTCATAGGGTATGCTGGCATCCCAGGCAGCTGCTTTACCTGCTATACCACAATGCCAGGCCCCTATCCCTTTATTGTTAACATTTCTGAATAACTTTATTTTAGGTTGTGTCTTGTATATAACATACGTTTGGATTTT
Source organism: Lepus europaeus (assembly GCF_033115175.1). Taxonomy (NCBI): domain Eukaryota; kingdom Metazoa; phylum Chordata; class Mammalia; order Lagomorpha; family Leporidae; genus Lepus; species Lepus europaeus. The sequence goes on from NC_084837.1 coordinate 103,429,499, forward strand.
ATTTTGTGAAACAAATTGAAAATTGGTTTTTCGTTGAACCCATGCCCATGATGGTATCGATGCAACCTTTGTAATATCCTTCCCAGGTCTCCTCCCCAGTCCGTGAAGTTACTATAGAATTCTGTCTCCTGAATGTGGCCCATGGGCCCTGGAGACAAGAAACCCTGCCCTGTTGTTTCTCTCGCCATGGATCCACACCCGGTTTTCTCTGGACACTGGATAGGAAGCAGCAGAGGGTAGGGTGGCTTTCCCTCCTCCTCATCCTCCTCCTCCTCCTTCTCTTCCTTTTCCTCTTCCCCTTCTTTTTTAAAAGATTTTTATTTATTTATTCGAGTTATAGAGAGGCGGAGGCAGAAAGAGAAAGAGAAAGAGAGGTTTTCCAACGCTGGTTCATTCCCCAAATGGCCACAATGGCTGGAGCTGGGCCAATCCAAAACCAAGAGCTTCTTCTGGGTCTCCAGTGCAGGTGCAAGAGCCCAAGGATTTGGGTCATCTTTCACTGCTTTCCCAGGCACATTAACAGAGAGCCAGATCAGAAGAGGAGCAGCCGGGACTTGAACTGGTGCCCATATGGGATGCCAGCACTGTAGGCAACGACTATGGCCAGGCAGGGCTTCTTTAGTGATCTTTAACCTCTCTTTTCACATTGCCAAGGGAAGCAGATCCCTAACTGTGATCTATATGCCTTTCCTATAAGGTTTCTCTTTGAACACCGAGTTGAAGGGAGTGATACGCAGGTTGCCCCACTTCCTCAGTCCCTGTGTCTTTCCTCCCACTCTGTCCACAGCCCTGGGGACTGAAAGTCAGAGGGCAATGAGCTCTTCCCCAGATCTCTTTCTCTTAGCTTTGGGCAGCTGCTTCATGGTCTAGCTGTTATATTTCCTTGAGACGCATTGATAGATCATTTATTTGGTGCCTTTCCAATTTCTTGATGTACACACAATTTGCTATAAACTTCACTCTTAACACTGCTTTTCTGTATTCCATAAGTTTCGATATGTTGTATTGTCATCTTCTTTTGTTTCCAGAATTTTTTGATTTCTCTTTTGATTTTTTTTGATAGGCAGAGTGAGTGAGAGAGAGAGAGAGAGAGAGAAAGGTCTTCCTTTTGTTGGTTCACCCCCCAAATGGCTGCCATGGTACGCTGATCCGAAGCCAGGAGCCAGGTGCTTCCTCCTGGTCTCCCATGCGGGTGCAGGGCCCAAGCACTTGGGCCATCCTCCACTGCACTCCTGGGCCACAGCAGAGAGCTTGATTGGAAGAGGGGCAACCGGGACAGAATCTGGTGCCCCAACCAGGACTAGAATCCGGGGTGCTGGTGCTGCAGGTGGAGGATTAGCCGAGTGAGCCGCGGCGCTGGCCCCTTTTGATTTTTTCTATGATCCAATGTTCATTCATAGCATGTTGTTCAGTCTTCATGTGTTTGCATATATTCTCACGATTCTTGAGTTGTTAATTTCAAGTTTCTTTCCATTGTGGTCAGAAGAGATGCATGGTTTGATTTCAATTTTTTTTAATTTGCTGAGATTTGTTTTACAGCTAGCACATGGTCTATCCTAGAGAAAGTTCCATGCACTGATAAAATAATATATTTTCTACAGCAGTGGGATAAAAGCTTCTATAGTTTTCAGTTAGGTCCATTTGGTCCAATGTGTAGATTATCTCTGTTGGTTTTCGTTGATTTTCTTTCTAGTTGATTTGATGAAAGTTGGGTGTTGCAGCCCCCCATTACTATTGTATCAGTCTATGTCTCCTTTTAGATCCATTAACATTTTTTAATAGCCAGTTGCCCTGGCATTGTGTGCATATACATTTATCGCAGTCACATCTTCAAGTTGAATTGATCCCTTAATCATTACATAGTGCCTTTCTTTGTCTTGTTTAATAATTTTTGCTTTATTGCCTGTGTTTTTTGGAGTTTTCTTCAAAAGTCATTGTCTAGTCCAATTGCTTGCAGAGTTTTTCCCATGCTTTCCTCTAGTAGTTTGACAGTTTCAAGGCTCAGATTTGGATCCTTGATACTTTTTGAATTGACTTTTGTGTAGAGTATAAGGTAGGGGTCCTGTTTCAAGCTTCTGAATGAGGAACTCTAATTTCCTCAACACCATTTTCTGAAGAGACTGCCTTTTCTCCAAGGAATGTTTTTAGCATCTTTGTCAAAGATAAGTTGTTTATGGATTCATGGATTCATTTCTGGAGTTTTTATTCTGTTGCATTGGTTAGAATTGATTTTAAAGATTCACATATCACTTATACTCCCTTTTTTAATACATGTGCATATATATGCATTATAATTATTTGTCTTGCTTAATAATTTTGTGCTTTACAATACTGAAAATTTGCTTTGGGTCATGGCAGTGTTTTTCTTGTTAATACTGTTTTCCATCTGCCTATTACGGTACCTGGCCACAAAAATGTCTATTGAATGGGCTAATCATTCTGCCCAATGTTATTGTTAATTTGTGATGAATATGTGGGCCAGTGTAAAGATTAAATATGCCAAATAAATTTGAATCTCAGCGTGAGAGTACTGACAGTAAGATCATGTTCCACACAAGAATAATATACCAATAATGGATGCCAGATTAACTATTGGATGAATTTATAAACGTTTATAATTGAATGTAATGGAACTTCAAAAAAATCATAGAAGCATTGGAATTAGCAATCTAAGATGGTTGAATAGGGAAAAGTTGTGCTGATTCTGACCACAGGAGGATAATAGAAGAAAAGGGAAGGAACTGCGTTCCAAGGGACAGTTGGGGAGAAGTTTGCAGTGGAAATTCTACAAAAAGAAGAGACACTGTGGAGCATCAGTGAGCAGAAACCACTGATGGCTCCCACAGCCAGTGGCTGGAGGGAACACTGTCGTCTAGGATCAAGGCACCTGGCAAACAGCAGTGAGGAAACATGATGTTAACAGGGTGAGTAGAGGCTGCTGTGGCCCATGTACAACTCGCAGATTATATTGGAGGGATAAGTTTGCAGTCTCCATTGACTTGAGTCTGACCTGGAGGGTTGGAAAGGGTCAGGACACCCACTTAGGCCTGTGAGGTGCTCCCCTCCCCTCACTGTATCACAGCATCCAGACACACTGTATCACAACATCCAATTTGCCAAGGAGGAGCACCATCTGACCCCTGTCTATTAGGCAGCTGGCTCTGGGAACGCTACCTCTCTTTGCATGAATGGGGGAGGACTGTGGGGCTGAGAGTAAATCCTCTGCACTGTGTGACTATGTGATAGGGTGTGCAATAGGGTGGGGCAGGATCTTTGGGCAGTTACTCTGTCTGGCTTCAGAAGTTCAAGTCTCTATGCCCACACAGAGGAACTCATAGGTCTTTTGTGTGGTTCTTGCACCTGAATGGCTGAGTTGCCTAGGCTTGTCAGCTTAACCTAAGTAATTAGTTCACCTTGGCAGAGAGGGATTGATACTGTGATTATGCCAACAGAAGCAATCGTACCCTCCATCCCTGTTGATGATAGAGGAGATCTACCATACCCAATTTGGATATCATCCTGAACCCTTGAACAACCCGCAAGCACTGTCCTGATGTTCCCTGGCCCTACCCGGCATATGCGTCTGTATAGTCACTGAGCCACAGGGGCATATTTCAAAGGCAAAAGCCTTCAGAATAGAAAACCAGCATTGTTTTCACAAATGTCTAGAAATAAATGCAGAAACATACAAAAAAAACCAAGGAAAACAATGTGATTCTGCAAAAAGAACAAAGAAGAGAAATCAAACTGAAATATTAGAAATGAAGAATTCAATATATCAAATAGAAAATATATGGAAAGCCTTAACAACAGACTTGGTGAAGCAGAAGAAGGAATATCTGAGCTAGAAGACAAATACTTGGATATATCTCAGTCAGACAAAATTAAAAAGAAAAAAATAGAAAAACCAAAAGTAATGTTTGAGATTTATGAGGTAGTATAAAATGACCAAACATGTGTCATTAGACATATATATCATAGATATCATAATAGATATCATAAGAGTTCCTGAAGGTGTGGAAAGAGAGAATGGAATAGAAGAACTACACAATAAACTCACAGCTGAAAATTTCCCTAATTTGGAGAAAGTCTGGGAAATACAAGTACAGGAAGCATATAGAACTCCTAGTAGACATGAATAGAAAAGATCTTCACCCCGATACGTTATAGTCAAACTTTCAAACTATTTTAAAATGTGCATGAGAGAAATACCAATTACCTTCAGATGATCTCCCGACTGTTGCTGATTTCTGATTAGAAACCCTACAGGCTTGGAGAGAATGGAGAGACATAGTCCATGGCTTGAAAGGAAAAAAAAAAACTGTCAACCCAGCATACTGTACCTTGCTTCATCCGAGTCTTGCATGTGGCTGGCAGGGCCCCAGGAACCTAGGCCATCTTCTGCTGCTTTCCCAGGTGCATTTGTAGGGAGCTGGATTAGAAATGAAACAGCTGGGACTCGAACTGGTGCACATAGAGTTTGCCGGCATGAGAGGCAGTGGCTTAACTTGCTACGCCACAACACTGGCCCCAGAAATTTAAATTTTATGTAGTCATTTCCGCAGTTCTTTCCCTTATGAACTTTGACCTTGGTGTCATGCTCAGAATGATTGCTCTTATCCAAAGGCTATCAATTGTACTCCTGTATTTTCTTCCGGTGTTATTGGAAAAGATAACACTCTCACAGTATGGTGTGGCGCTGGGATGTGCACGGACAGCCAGCTTCTCTTCGTGTACTTCTTGATTTTGGCCCTCAATGGCTCCAGTCACAGAGTCTCAGGCTTTAGGCCTGTCACTGGCCTGGTTAGAGAAATTCGTCTGTTTACTTTTCAGCACTGAGGCAGCTCGTGTGACAAAGGGGGCTGTGGCGGTTAATGCCGTGCCAGCATTGTGTGGGAAAACCCTCTGCCTCCTAGCTCTTCCCCACAATTTCTCTTCTGCGTTCAGTGCCTGGGGTCGTACAGTGATCCCTGGGATGCTTTGTTTTTCCACATTGCTGCAGGTGATTCTGATGGTTTTGTCGGTACACACTCAGCTCCGTTTCCAGTAGCTTCTTTATGGTCTTTCCAGCAGCCTCCTCTAAGCTTGTGCCATTGGCCTGATTCATGTGCCTGGGGTTGTGGTGGGGCTGTGTGGGAGCTGAGCTCTGGACGACCCCTCATATAGTCTCAGGTCCTCTCTATGGAATCTCTGCAGCAGGGTCTTTAGCCCTGTTACATGGTGGGTGGCTCAAGGCTGCAAGAGTGCCTATTGCAATAGACCGAGGCAGAAGCCATGCACTTCAACCAGCCTTGGATGTCACGTAGCATCACTTCTACCATATTCTGTTGGTCACACAAGAGCAAATCGAAGCCACCCTGGGAGGGAACTATGCAGTACATGAATACTGGAAGTCACAAAAGAGGACCATACAGGCCAGTTGTATTGGGAGTCATGAGTCACTGGGTGATGATCTGTTCTCCAAACATCAATCACTCATAACCCTTGCACATGGAGATTATATTCACTTCCTTCCGTTGTTCCCAAAGTCTTATGTCATTGCTTAATTAGCTTAAAGTCCTAAATCTTGCCCTTTGGGTTCATCCCAGTAGCAGATAAGTTAAGTGGGGTGGGTTTCCTTGGGTACTGTTCATCAGGAACAATATCATTCACCCTGAAGAGTCAAACACTGCAGAGACGTTGTCCTGTCCTCTGCCCCCGCAAATATCCAGTGTGCAATTGTGAGACAGAGATGGCAGAAGCACAGCAAACAGACATTCCCTTAAATTAAAGAAGTGGGAGAAAGCAGAGAGATTCAGAGCAATCATGGGTCCACAGAAACTTTTTGTTAAAATTTTAATTTAATTTATTTATTTAGTTAGATATCTTCCATTGGCTAGTACAGTCCCCAAATGGCCACAATATCCAGGTCTGAGCCAGGCAATGAACTCCACCCTGTATTCCCATGTGGGTGTCAGGAGCTTAAGTACTTGGATGATCATCTGCTACTTTCCCAAGCATTAGCATGAAGCTGGATTGGGAGCAGAGAAGCCAGGACTACAACCAGCGCTCTGATATGAGATTCTGTCATTTCAAGTGGAGGCGTAATCTGCTGTGCCACAGTGCTGGCCCCTGGATCATAGAAACTGTGAAATTCAAGTGGGCATACACACTAAGCTCTAGGTGATGGGTTCCACTTTCTGAGTCACCCTTTCTTTTACATAAGAAATAGCCCGTGTTTGCCGCCAGGGACTTTCTTTGATTTATTTCCTTCCTTGAGAGTTTGGAACACTAACAGTCTGTTTGTGTTTTGTATCATTTCATCCTCTCCGTATCTTCTTTAAAAACTGAAGTGCAATGCTGATATTACAAAATTAAGCTTGTTAAAGTCAGTGGCATTTAGTACATTTGCAATGTTTAGCAACTACCACCTCTACTCATTGTAAAGCACTTTCATCACCCCAAATAATATTCTGTCCCCATTAGGTAAGTATTACTGTTTCTTTCCTCTCCCCTTTTGCCTGACAATCATTAAGTTGCTTTCTGCCTCTCTGCATTTGCCTATTTTGAATACATCATGTAAAGGATATATACACCTTGTGATCTTTTGTGTCTGGCTTTTTTCCATTACCGTAATGGTTTTTTTTTTTTTAAGATTTATTTATTTATCTGAAAGGCATAGCTACCGAGAGGCAGAAGCAGAGAGAGAGAAAGAGGTCTTCCATCTGCTGATTTACTACCCAAGTGATTGCAACAGCCAGAGCTGGGCTGATTCAAAGCCAGGAACCAGGAGCTTCTTCTGGGTCTCTCAGATGGGTGCAGGGGCCCAAGGATTTGGGCCATCTTCTACTACCTTCCCAGGCCATAGCAGAGAGCTGGGTCAGAAATGGGGCAGCCAGGACTTGAACTGGCACCCATATGGAATGCCAGTACTACAGGCAGTGGCTCCACCTGCTATGTTACGGAGACAGCCCCAATCATAATATTTTCATTGTTCACAAATGTTCTTGCCTATATCGATGCTTCATTCTGGTTCCCTGTTGAGTGATATTCACATACACACACACACACACACAATAAATCATGTATGAATATATGTGTATATTCACTGTAATGTGTATTCATTTATCCATTCAGGTTGTTTCCACCATTGGGATTTTGTTTGCTACTATTTCTGTACATTTTAAAAATACAACTCCTGGGCCAGGTGTTGTAGTGTAGGTTAAGCCCCTGCCTATAACACCAGAAACCCACACGTGCCTTGGTTTGTGTCCTGGCTGCCCTGCTTCTGAACCCATTCCTGGCTCCTAGCTTCTGCCCGGCCCAACCCCAGCTATTGTGGTCATTTGGAGAGTGAGCCAGTGAATGGAAAACTCTATTTCCCCCTCTCTCTGTAACTTTGATTTCAAATAAATGAATAATTATATATATATAATTTCCTTAAAAACATTGAGAGTTCATTAAGTATAATTATTATAATACATTCCATTAAACAAATCACATAACAATTTCTTTCTGAGAGGTTTTGTTAGGTCACCTGCGACATTGCTATGGGTCAAAAATTTTAAGATCTTTTGGAAGCTTTCTTGAATAACAAGTTGATACACGAAACAGTCTTAAGATTTGGAGAGGCTCCATATGTAATGTGGAGCCCTTTCTGCTTAACCTCCCATAACTCTTCCCTTTTTATTCTTCAAATCCTCATCCATGAGCCATTTAAGATCCTTTGGGCTTCTTTCCAAATTGATTGTTTAAAAACAATGTCAGTTTTTAACTGCTTTCATTTAACTTGAATATTATTGAAGATGAAAAACTTAAAGAAATTTTTTACAGTCCCATAGAGTGATTTCCTCATGATTCTGTGTGTCTTAGCATTGATTGCCTCAGAAGATCCCCACGCACTGGCCTGCCTCAGGTAGTTTATTTGGGAAGTGGTCCTTCCGGTGTTTACTAAGGGGATCGCCTCTAGGAGGAGCAGCTCAGGTTTTGATCTCCTTGAGACGCTCTGAGAAGTCATATAGAACAGGCTTCGCAATCATGTCCTTGGGAAATGGAAGACAGAGGCGCATGTACCCACCAGCCCCCAGTTCCATCAGCTGCGGATACAGCGATGGTGTGAGCCTCTCATGCTGCCGGGCTTGCCCGGGCGCTTCTTGTGATGATGCAGGATTCAGGAAATCCCTGTCGTGATGGAGGGAATCTGGTGTCATGCTGTGCCTGTGTGAATTGCTGCCTCAGTGGGCTTCCAAAAGAAGGCAGGCTGAGGGCCGGCGCCGCAGCTCAACAGGCTAATCCTCCACCTAGCGGCGCCGGCACACAGGGTTCTAGTCCCGGTCGGGGCACTGATCCTGTCGCGATTGCCCCTCTTCCAGGCCAGCTCTCTGCTGTGGCCAGGGAGTGCAGTGGAGGATGGCCCAAGTGCTTGGGCCCTGCACCCGCATGGGAGACCAGGAGAAGCACCTGGCTCCTGGCTTCGGATCAGCGCGGTGCGCCGGCCGCGGTGGCCATTGGAGGGTGAACCAACGGCAAAAAGGAAGACCTTTCTCCCTGTCTCTCCCTCTCACTATCCACTCTGTCAAAAAAAAAAAAAGGCAGGCTGAGATCTCTCTCTCTCTCTCTCTCTCTCCCCTCTTGCATCCTTTCAAAGAAAGATAGAAAGAAATAAATTTTTTGTTGGTTTGTTTTAAAGATTTATTAATTTACTTGAAAGGCAGAGTTAGAGAGAGAGAGAGAGAGAGAGAGAGAGAGAGAGAGAGAGAGAGAGAAATCTTTTATGCTCTGGTACAATCCCCAAATGTCTGCAACAGCCAGAGCTAGGCTGATCTGAAGCCAGGAGCCAAAAGCTTTTTCCAGGTCTCCCCTGTAGGTGCAGGGGCCCAAGCACTTAGGCCTTCTTCCACTGCTTTCCCAGGAGCAATGCAGGGAGCTGGATTGGAAAGTAGAGCAGCTCATAGGTGATGCTGGTGCCACAGGAGGAGCTTTACCTACTACAACACAATGCCAGCCCCAAATATATAATCTGAAAAAAAGTGAACTTTATGTAGATCAATTTGACATGAGAACTAAAACATTCAAATAAAATTAATTTTTCCTCAAATACTGTTTCCCTGGCAGTTTTATCAAAAAATATATAGTTGGACATAGGATACATTAGAATTTGAATTCACCAGTAAATAAGAGAAATCAAAACCTCAAACTTAGTGTATTTATTTTACTATGCAAATGCAATTTTTAATAATAGAAATTTTGAAGAAATCTTCCAAAATTTTAATTTTTCTTCTAACAAATTAAATTTACCAGATAAAACTGTTCTCAAAAGATGGTCTTCTAAATTATTTTATCTTTGCCTGGGGAAGTTCCATCATTTTAGGTAATATTTTATTTACATTTAGTTGAAAAATGTGTGTCATGCTATCTTTTGTTATATTTTATTTAAAGTAAATAAATAATACTTGTAAGTGAACATTCATTAATCAAATGACAATTTATCAACTATATAAAAAAGAAGAAAGAGTAATTACTGATTAGTTTTTGCATTTTGGGGAAAGTAAAAATTAAGAATTCATAGATGAGTTGATGAAATTAAAAATATTTTCCTAGGTTCTGGAATGCTACAATGCAGTATTTTTTAAACAATGTTGTATATTCATTTTGAAAGTCTGAGGTACAGAGAGAAATTGAGATTGAGATCTCCCATCAGCTGGTTCACTCCCCAGATAGCTGAAAAGCCACTGCTGAGGCAGGCCGAAGCCAAGAGCTTGGAGCTTCTTCTGAGTCTCCCATGTGGGTGCAGGGGCCCCAGCACTTGGGCCGTCCTCCACTGCTTTCCTAGGGCATTAGCAGGTGGCTGGGTAGGAAGTGGGAGCAGCTGGAACACAAACCAGAGTTCATATGGGATGCCAGCATTGCAGGCAGTGGCTTAATCCACTACACAGCAATGCCAACCAGTCCCTGGAATGCAGTCTTAAGAGGTATATAACACATTTTATACACCTGTTATTTCTGCATATAGAAAATATACAAAATAAATTAAATACAAAGATGATTTGACAAGAAAATAAATGAATTATTGTGCTACTCTTATGACTGAGAAAAATTACCATATTCTTTCATCGAAATAATTAATTGAATATCTTACTAAAATTTTGTTGTAGTTTTTATTTTTTATGTATTTCACTTTCAGTTCATGTCTCAGTATTCAGCAGGTTTGGTGGCAGTTGGGACAGGTGCTTTTAGATTGAATTGTCAGTGATTTGGATTCTGACCAGAACTAAGGCACATGTTGGCCCTGAATGGAAAAGGGGTCTCTGACCACCTCACCACCTGTTCTGTGACAGTACAAGCACAGTTCAAAATGTTCGTGGAAAATGAATTTGTTTTGAAACATTTTAAAATCCATGCATAGTTTTTCACAATACACATTTTCCATGTATGTTTTGAAGTACTCACATAGGAATCGTTGTTTGAATGGAAAGATGATTTCTTGTCACATGATTTTCTTCAGTTCGTACTATGAGCAAGTTGTTGGAAATGTAGCTATCATCCTGGTGTAATGCACTAATGTTCTGAGGAAAGAGAGGAGTTTGAGGAGTGCTTGCTGTTGATCAGGAAGTGGTGGTTTTGCTACACGTTGGGGGTAGTAGTTAAAGTCCTTCACTTCAGTTGGAGGGGGTCTCTGATCTTGTGTTCACCCTCAAGCAGGAGTTAGTTAGGGATCTCAACCACCAGCCATCCCTTTAGCATATGACACATACTCTTTACTCCAGAGATTTCCAGGGTATTAGAAACTCTTGTATCAGAAGCCAGTTGGGACTTAGATGAAAATTATAACAGAAGATGCTGCTATCACCCCCTGTTAATTGGAAGATGATCAGGTTTTTAGGAGCCTGAGTTAGGACCCAAAGCAGAGACCAGATAATGGTTTACTGTCACATATTTTACGGGTAATTTGAAGGGACAGAAATGAGTCTTAAGGCTTCATTCATTCCCACTTGCTTCTCTTCTTTCTCCATAAATGCTTTCTTAGTGGGCCTACTGATGATTGATAGCCATGGCCACCAGCCAACCCAGAATTCCCCTTGCTGTTTTACCTCAATACACACCCCCAGGGAGCAGATATCACTGGTCAAAGAATCCAAAATTCTGAAATCTAGACATACAAGTTGTCCTCAAAACATTCAGGGAAAATGTCTGACATTTCTGTGCATGGAGTTCAATAAATTTTTGCACCAAAGGAAACATATCTTTTAATTCCAATTTTCCACATTCTGTTTGAAGCATATATATATATATAATGTATATATACATATATATATATATATACTTCATATATATATATATGTTTAACGTGTTACTCTATATATATGTGTATAGGTAAATATATAAGCACAATTACTTTTTTATATTCATGCTCAAAGAAATGAGCCATGTAGTATCAAATGACACTTAAGGAACAAGATTGAAGGACTGCTAAGAAGCAGAGCAAATTGCAGAGGAAGGTGGGAAGGAGCAACAGGGAGAAAGTACAGGTGAAAGCCACGGAAGAGCTTTGTCAAAGGTGGTCTTGAGCACCTAACCAAATAGGCCCAGCCTAGCTTTGAGCCCCTTCCCCATTCTCCTCTTTCCCTTGTATTCTGGCCATCAGCGTCCCCTTGTTAACATTTTCCTTCCTTCTACAATATCATCCCACAGAGGTTTAAAAGTATATATGCTGTTACAAAAACTTTGGGAAGAAAACATCAGAATTAAGGAATGGAGGTGTAGGATGAAAAAGTAAACGATTTTCTGATTGTCACCCAAGTGCCTGTGAGTGACAGGCTAGAGTAGATTGAGAACCAGGTGTGGTGTTTAAAACTATGTAGTCATACAAGTTTATATATGGAAAATATATGCACGTGCCAATACATATCTGAAAATGACAAAGAAACTGCTAGCATAAAAACCAGGATGGTTAACTTTCAAATCAGAGTGAAAAGAAAAGACAAAGGAAACCTAGTATTGAGCATTAGCAGTGAAACACGAAAAATCAAGAGTAAAATAAGATGAGAAAGGGTATAGAAGGAATAACCAGTATAACTCTAAAGTAATTTGCAATACAAAATACAATTTGAGAATCATGTCCCTGAGGGGGGAAAACTACACCGAATCTATTACTCTATTCTTGAATGATGAGACAGAGAACCCTTAGTGATTCCTGAACTGGATATAAATTAAAAAGTGAACCCTGACAACATCTCCTATAACTGATTTATGGAAGCACAATAAGAAAGATTGGCCTGGAACTTTCCTTTGTTGTATTACTATTTTTAGCCTTTGTCACTAAAGAGTAATATCACAAAGTGATGTTGGGAAGATGTGCCTCCTTTTCTGCTGTTTGGAAAAATGTGTGTAAGGGTGCAAACATGTGTTCCTTGAAAGTTTAGAAATCTGTGGGAAATTTTGGGATATTGCTGGGATTTTGTGGGGGAGGGAGGTCTGTTCATAAAATAATTACATAATGAGATAAATTAATGAATTCAGAAATGTGTTAAAATCTCCCACTGTGATTGGATATATAGTTTTATGTTTTGCTTTCAGTATTTGAAGTTTTATTATTGGTATACAAAATTGGAATTATTACAACTTCTCAAATCATTACAACTTTTTCAAATCATTGTTTATTGACCTTAATACCTAATGTTACTTTTTAGAGTCTATGATTCACATATTTCTATTAAAATTATCATTTTTACTTAGAAAATTATTTTGATAGTTTAAAAGATATTTTAGTAAATCCAGTAGGTTAATCCTCCACCTGCGGTGCTGGCATCCTGTATAGACGCTGGTTCTAGACCCGGCTGCTCTTTTTCCAATCCAGCTATCTGCTATGGCCTAGGAAAGCAGTAGAAGTCCTTGGGCCTCTGCACCCACCTGGGAGACCCGGAAGAAGCTCCTGGCTTCTGACTGGTACAGCTCCAGCAGTTGCGGCCATTTGGGGAGTGAGCCAATGGAAGGAAGACCTTTCTCTCTGTTTCTTCCTCTCACTGAATGTAATTCTACCTCTCAAATAAGTAAATAAAAAATCTTTTAAAATATTATAGCATATATACTTTTAACATATATTTTATAACATTTTTGTTTGTGTAACTTATGTATGCATATATAGAATTTTTTTTTAATTTTTGACAGGCAGAGTGGACAGTGAGAGAGAGACAGAGAGAAAGGTCTTCCTTTTGCCGTTGGTTCACCCTCCAATGGCCGCCGCAGTAGGCGCACCGCGCTGATCCAAAGGCAGGAGCCAGGTGCTTCTCCTGGTCTCCCATGGGGTGCAGGGCCCAAGCACTTGGGCCATCCTCCACTGCACTCCCTGGCCACAGCAGAGAGCTGACCTGGAAGAGGGGCAATCGGGACAGGATCGGTGCCCCGACCGGGACTAGAACCTGGTGTGCCGGTGCCGCAAGGCAGAGGATTAGCCTAGTGAGCCGTGGCGCCGGCTGCATATATAGAATTTTAACCAAAATGATAGCATACTCTACTTACTATTTTGCACCTGTCCTTTTTCACTTGACAATATTCATCTGTCCATGTTTATTTCCAAGATTTTGTGGTTTAAAATTGACAACTAATCCAGGCTTACATTTTGTATTTGGTTAGATACCTTGGAAGAGAAGCAGCATAAAGTGAATAGTGTAATAAATCCTAATATTTCCATTATTTCACCTTAGAAGAATATATTAAAAGAAGATTTTAAAATATGTGTTCAGGGTAGAGGAAAAGCAAATCACAAAATGACATTTGAATTCCAAAACCTACTAGACTTCTACAAAGAAAAGTTTTCCAAATTAAGAAAAACATATAAGAACCTGGAAATCTCTATGAGCTGAATATAGCTTCCCACATTACTTAATCATCTCTAATTGAAACCTTGGGGGAAATTAGTTGTATAAGTTCCTTAATCTATTTAGTATGCTCCTGTGACATTTCTAAAATTCCCCAAGCATATTTCCAACATCACTTGAAGCTCTTATTCTTGGACAACAAAATTTATGAGTTAAAACAGTGTTTGTCTTTACATTTACCTGTAAATTATGCTGCCTAAATGTCTGGGGGGGAGGGCGGGCACACTTCCCTGAAATTAGAGGCATGGCCACAATTTCTAATCTCTGCCAAAATAGGCTGGGGGATGGGCACACCTGCCCCCAAAGCACTGTGGCAGGGGAGACAGCAGGGGGCTAATGGACATTAACTAGTACCTGAGGTGTTTCCCAGAATTTGTAAACTTGGATGAGCATTTGAATGGACCTGTCTCTGAAGACTTACACCATAGTTCTGTTCTCTATGTTAGATCACCAGACCAAATTCCTTTTTACAATCCATAAGTTGATGTATAACCCTGTCTGTGCCTGCTGACTTGTAGACTTGCTGTTGCCCTCTAAATAAAAGTGGGAGCACATAGCTATCCAGCAGTGCACTCTTAAAATGGACGCTCCCGTGTCTTGTCTTCTCATTTGAAAAACTCCATATTTACCTAAATATTTGGATCTTGCAAAAAGATTTCACTATCCTAACTGCATAGTTTAAAATTTTTGTTTGTTTAGTTGAGGGGCAGAGAGAGAGAGAGAGAGCGCGAGCAAGAGAGCTGTCATCCACTGGTTCTTTTCCCAACTGCCTTTAACCAAGCCCGGAGTCATGCATTCATTCAGTTAGGTCTTCCACATAGGTGGCAGAAACCCTATTTGGGCCATCACCATTGCCTCCTAGAGTTCACATTAGCAGGAAGCTGGAACTGGGAGTGAAGTCAAGATTTGAACCCAGGAAGGAATCCCAAGTGGTAGCTTAACCCACTGAGCCATAAAATCCACTCCAAGAAAGCTGAATTGCAGCACTTCCCTCTTCACTTATGTCCATTGCTCTCCAACTGCTGTTGAACTGTTTGGAAACCCTGCCAGCCTTTTCACAGAGTATCTATTCAGCAGGATTCAGCTGGCTTTTGGACAGGAGGTTTGTATATATTGGGATATACCAAAAGTTTATGGAAAATGCAGTTAAAAGAAATTTACTTTGATGCTAAAAATTTGAAATCTATGGATCTTTTTCATAATATATTTTCCATGAACCTTTTGATGACCCCCTCATACATAAAATTTCAACTTCTTTTACACCAAAAATAAACTTGTCTTCTAATTTCATTTTTTCATTGACTTTTTAAAGTACCCTTGCACATAAGCATCAGCATCAAGATGGAAATTATCCAACTGAAAATAAAAGATATTAATGTGAGAGCACTTCCCCTACATGTTGTGTTTATTTTTTTTCTTTTCACTCAGAAACATTTTATTTAAAGTATACGAACTTCATGCATTTCATAAATACAACTTCAGGAACATAGTGTTTCTATAATCTAGATTATAAATCTGCTAGTTACTGAATTATTGCTTTGCCTATTGTTGGATTTTTCCTGTCAGAGTATTTTGGTGTTTCATGTTTAAACCAATGATCCAGCCTTTGCTCCTCATGGTTCCTTTGCTCACTACTCTTTTGCAATTGCTTGCATCTTGGTCCTGAGCTTGGTCCATAGACATGAGAACAGGTGCAGTGAGATGTTGCACAAACAGCCTTTCACCAGTTTGCTGACTGCATCCCACCAACTCCAAAGTCAGTGCTTCCCTCACATAACCCTGTAGCCATGTACAAACTCTGGGAAGCATTGTCTGGGTACCTGCTCCTGAGAAACAGTCTTGCCTGTTTGATCTTGCCTTCCCAAGAATCCTGGCATCTTAGTGAACTTAATGTTGTCAGTTCTAATACCTGTACAACTGGTAGAGACGATGAGAATATGTCATCAGGAATTCCCATTTCATGTTAACATTCAAAATTGTTTATTTATTATCATTTTGTTTGAAATGCAGAGATACACTGAGAGAGACAGAGACAGATGGAGAGAGATCGTCCACTCACCGATTCATTCCCCAAATGTCTGCAATAGCTGGGGCTGGGCCAGGCCAAAGCCAGTAGCATAGAACTCAATTTGGGTCTCCCTTGTGAGAGGCAGGGTGCATGAGCAAGTACATGGGTCTTCAGCTGCTGTCTCCTGGTGTGTACATTGCCAAGAAGCTGGGTTAGAAGCAGAGGTGAGAATTGAACCCAGGTGCTTTGATTTTGGATAAATAGCATTTTAACTACTACACCAAATACCTTCCCTATTATGGCAACAGTTTGAAGTGAGTCCTAGTGGTCTGCATATTGTTGAGTGCTTGGGCAGTTTCAAACAAGGTAGGCTCTTGACCATACAGAATTTAAAACCATGACTAAAATCATCCTACTTTTTATTATTTTTTCAGTACTTCAAACAATACTTCAAAACATGTGTGCAAAATGAAATTAAAATTAATTTTATTTTGATGCAAGAATTTTGAAATCCTTGCACATTTTTTTTTAATTTATAGTTTCTGGATAATCCAAGATGGCTAAATAGGGTGTAGCCACACTAACATTAGCTGTTCTGGGATATGAAAAGAACTAACAGAGGACCATATTTCCAGGGTCCTGACTTAGGGAAATTGTCAGCAGTGTACTAAGAAACAGTGAAGGCTCCGCAGGACAAGAGGAAAGAAGACAGAGACACTGCCGCAGCCAGCCATACAGTGCAGTCAGTTGCCAGCGGTGAGTTGCCACCATGCCATGACAAGCACAGGCCTCTGAATATCCACTGTAGGAGTAGACACACCACTAAGCCACTTCACATTCAACATGAGAATGTGAAGATGCAGAGATGGATGAAATGCCTGAAAAGGAATTCAAAAGAATGGTACCAAGATTACTCAAAAGAAATGAGAAGCAAATTCATGAGTTTAAGATATGATGAAAATTTTTCTCATAAGATAAGGATCTTGCAGAGAAATCCAACTGAAATATTAGAAATGAAGAATTCAATATGTTACATAGAAAATACAGTGGAAAGCTTTAACAACAGACTTGATGAAGAAGAAGAAAGAATATCTGAGCTAGGAGACAAATCTTTGGAAATATCTGTTAGATTAAAAAAAGAAGAAATTAGATAACCTAAAAATAGTGTTGGAGATTTATGGGATACTATCAAATATAGGTATTAGGAGTTCCTGAAGGTGTGGGAACAGAGAATGGATTAGAAGACCTATTCAGTGAAACATTAACAGAAATATTTGCTATTGGACATCTAAGTACAGAAGCAGATAGAACTCCTTATAGACATGTTCAGAGATATCTTCACTATGGCACATTATAGTCAAAATTTCAAAAGCTAAACATAAAAAGTTATGGAATATGCATGAAAGAAATCCCAGATTACCATCAGAGGATCTCCAATCAGACCGAGAAGTGATTTCTCATTAGAAACCCTATGAAGAGACATAGTCCAAGTATTAAAAGAAAACAACTGTAACCCAGTATACTGTATCCAGCAAAGCTTTTGTTTATAAATGAAGGTGAAATAAAGACCTTCCATAACAAATAGAAATTGAAAAAAATTGTCAGGGCTGGTGCTGTGGCTCAGCAGGTTAACACTCAGGCCTGAAGTGCAGGCATCTCATATGGGTGTCGGTTCTAGCCCTGGCTGCTCCACTTCCAATCCAGCTCTCTGCTATGGCCTGGGAAAGCAGTGGAAGATGGATCAAGTCCTTGGGCCCCTGCACCCACATGGGAGACTTGGAAGAAGCTCCTGGCTCCTGGTTTTGGATTGGTGCAGCTCCGGCTGTTGTGGCCATCTGGCGAGTGAACCATCGGATGGAAGACCTCTCTCTCTCTCTCTCTCTGCCTCTCCTCTTTCTATGTTAATGGAAAACAAAAATAAGCAGGTGTAGCCATCCTAATATCAGAAAAAATAGACTTTAACACAAAGACTGTTAAGAAACAAAGAAGGGCTCTATGTAATGCTAAGAGATCTATTCGACGAGAAGACTGAATACAATAAATGTATATATACCCAATGCCAGATTGCCTGGCTATTTAAATGTTAATACATTTAAATGGAAACATAGAGTCTAATACAACATGGGACTTCAACATCCCATTTCCATCCAGGAACAGATAAATGAGACAAAAAAAATCAACAAAGAAACAACAGAACTAATCAAATTTACAGACCAAACAGACCTAACTGAAAGTGAAAGACTATAGTAAATGTATACATACCCAATGATAGGGTGTGTGGCTATTTAAAAGCAATGTCAATGGATCTAAAGGAATACATAGACTCCAATACAATAATAATGGGGAATTTCAACACCTCCCTTTGATCAATGGACAGATCAACTAGACAAAAAATTAACAAAGAAGCAACAGAGCTAATCTACACTATGAAGCAAAAGGACCTAATTTGATATCTACAGGACTTTTCATCCCATAGATGAAGAACACATATTCTCTTCATTAGGGCATGGGACTTTTTCTAGGATAGACCATATGCTGGGCCATAAAGTAGGTCTCAACAAATAAAAAAAAACTGAAATCATATCATGTATCTTTCCTGAGCACAATGGAAGGAAGCTGGAAGTTAACAACTTAAGTAACTCTGGAAAAAATGCACACATTGTAGCCTGAACAACATGCTCCTGAATGAACAGGGAGCCGTAGGGAAAAATCAAAAGGGAAATAAAAAAAATTCCAGGAAGCGAATGAAGATGGCAACAGACATATCAAAATCTATGGGATACAGCAAAAGCAGTGTTAAGAGGGAAGTTTATAGCAATTAGTGCCTGCATCAAGAAACTGGAAAGGCATAGAATAAATGATCTAACAATGCATCTCCAGGACCCAGAAAAACAATAAACCAAACCCTAAATTAGTAAGATGAAAGAAATAATTAAAATTAGAGAAGTATAAACAAAATTGAGACAGAAAATATACAAAAGATCAGTGAAATGAGGAACTGTTTTTTTGAAAAAATAAACATTTTCTAATAACTTTTTGAAGACCTCTCAATGAATGGATTTGAAAATTTTTGTAGCAAAATACTTTCTTTGAAGCCAATTTTCCTGAACATTTTGAAGTACTCTTCTGTACAATGTACATTTAATAATAAAAATGCAGGTTGCAGTAAAAATACTCATCCCACCTGGGGCTCACTACTCCTCCTTCTGTTGATTGTGGGTATTTTATTAACACAAGACAAAGTTAGAGAAACGGAAGGCTTGTAGAAGATATTACTTCCACCATCATGTCTTACAGCTTGAAAAAAAGTACTTGTATTAGATAGAGCTGACTAAAATAGTACTTACCAAATATGCTATTTTGCCCATCTTTCTTTTTATTTGAGAGGAAGAGAAATAGATGGAGAGCTCACCCCAGCTGAGGTTTGCAGAGGCCGAAGTCAGGAGCTGGAATCTGGGAACTCATGCAGGTTTCCAAATAGGTGGCAGGGACCCAACTGCTTGTGACATCACTACTGCTTCTCAGGGTGCATATTAGCAGGAAGCTGGAGTCAGGAACAAGAGTTGGGACTTGAACCCAGGTACTTCAATATGGAATGTGTGTGTGTGTCCCAACCAGACAGGCCCAATGCCCGCCCCTGTGCTTGATTTTTGTTACCAAAGTCCTTTAACAAAGGCAGCCCTTGAATTTTGTCTATCCCTCAGTTAAGTGCCATTGACACATCATCACTGAAATTTGACAATCTGGTCAGAACTCTCAAAGATTTTCACAGTTGATGATAGTGCATCTGAATAATTTCCTCAGAAAGTAATGCTAGTTTCAACTCATTACTGTCAAGGACTACTGACCAATTGGTTTCAATCCAGTCTGCATGGGTAATAGAGAAACTGAAGCCTTGCTAAATTCATAATGAGCTGTGATTTTTGCTAGATGACAGAAAATCAGGACATAGTTGGTTTTTCACAATAAAAAGCCAATTTCAAAATCCAAACAAAGATTTAAAACATAGCAGATGTTCGTGTTTTGGAAAAAAAAAAAAGGAAGCTATTTGCCAAATACCAGTCTATAATCTTTGTTTCTGAAGGCAAAACATTTGTTCCATTTTAAGTGTTCCACAAATTCTTCCACAAATGAAATAGAAGTGTCTTAGAAAGAGGAGACAGTCCTGAGGGCAGTTCAATAAGTCCATGGAAAATGAAATTGAAAGGTTGGTTTACTG
Source organism: Lepus europaeus (assembly GCF_033115175.1). Classification (NCBI taxonomy): domain Eukaryota; kingdom Metazoa; phylum Chordata; class Mammalia; order Lagomorpha; family Leporidae; genus Lepus; species Lepus europaeus. The sequence continues at coordinate 103,449,582 of NC_084837.1, forward strand.
GGGTGGAAACAATTTGTGAAATTCATGCATTTTTCCATAATATGCATTTCTGTGTTTTTGTAATCACTTTCATGTGTGAATTTCAAAACTAACAACTTCTTTTTAATTCCACACTCCATCAACTTTTTGAAGCCCGCTTGAATATATTACATGCTAAAAATTTAATCAAAGGCTTGATTCTATTTTAGGGTGAGGGCAACACATATAAAATTAACAGATTTTTGTCATTTGTGTTTTGCAAAACAGTGTGAGAGAGCACAGATTAAAACCACTTATATAAAACCATTTTGGAGATGTGCATAGCAGGTAAAGCCGCTACCTGTGATGTTGGCATCCCGTATGTGTGCTGGTTCCTGTCCTGGCTGCTCCACTTCCAATCCAGCTCCCTGCTAACATGCTTGGGAAAGCAGTGGAAGATGGATCAAATGTTTAGGTCCCTCCTACCACCCATGTGGGAAACCAGGATGGAGTTTTTGGCCCCTGGTTTCTGCTTGGCCCAATCCAGGCTGTCTTGGTCATTTGGGGAGTGAACCAGCAGATGAATGATCTCTCTCTCTCTCTGTCCTCTTCTCTCTGTAGGTATGCATTTTAATAAATGAATGAATGAATGAATGAATGAATAAAATAATAAATGAATCTTTAAAAAAAAGAAATTAATGAAAAATTTAAAAAATTTAATTCCCAGAAATGTTTTATGAAGTTTGGAGATAATACTTGATGTGAAATCGTGTGTGGTGCATAGTAAGAACTTAACATTATCTTTATATCTTATAAATGTATTTATTATTGACATTTGAAATATTCTGCATTACAGTATTAGTGAGAATGATTAAGACATTATTAATTAGGCATAATCTTTACTAAACACAAAATTTGTGTCCTCCTCAAAAAAATATAAAATAAAAATTGTTCTGTGTAAAAGACTATTTTGAAAATCTCACTGCTAAGAAGTTTTTCCTTAAACAAAATACTTCTTTTGTTTATTTGAACTATGATTAACTCTTCTGCATCATATGCTTTTACTGAGGAAGAAAAACATTAGAGTAAATTTTCTTTCTCAATCAATAATTTAAATTTATTTAAATTATGTATTCTTTCAAATGAAAGTAATACTACATATTATTAGACTCTTACATCACACCAGATTTCACAAATCTCCTTAAACATTTGTATTTGTCTACATACATATATATATATTTTTGACAGGCAGAGTGGACAGTGAGAGAGAGACAGAAAGAAAGGCCTTTTCTGTTGGTTCACCCCCTCAATGGCTGCTGTGGCTGGTGTGCCGCGGCCGGCGTACTGTGCTGATCCAAAGCCAGGAGCCAGGTGCTTCTCCTGGTCTCCCATGCGAGTGCAGGGCTAAGGACCTGGGCCATCCTCCACTGCACTCCACAGCAGGAAGAGGAGCAACTGGGACAGAATCTGGCACCCCGACCGGGACTAGAACCCAGTGTGCCGGCGCCGCAGGCGGAGGATTAGCCTATTGAGCTGCGGCACCGGCCTTGTCTGTATATTTTAATTCTTTTGTTTAATATAAGAAAATACTCACATCCCCAATTTACCACCACATTCCAATCCCTTTCCTTCCATGTCTTTACCTACTTACCGACAGTGGTGTTTTTTACACAGGTCACCTGCTCGTGGAGCTCTAGTGGCTGACATGAACTTAGGTTACAATGCACACAAACTTTACTGGGTAGCCCACTTGTGTGTTTTTAAAACAGAAATTGCTTTTTGAAATACATGTGTGCAGTCCTATTCAGTAAGGACAGTTTTCCCGTGGTGTCTGTAGGGGATTGGTTCTAGGACTTGGTGAAGATACTGAAATTCATGGGGACTCAAGTCCCTTTCATACAATAATGTGGTATTTGTGTGTAACTGACACAGTATTTCCTGACACTTTAAGTCAACTCTAGATTACTAATAATACCACATAGAATGGGACTGTTATGTAAATAGGTGCTGGGTGTTATACTGTATTGTTTAGAGAACAATGACAAGAGAAAAGTCAGTATGTTCAGTACAGACACAATGTTTAAAATATTTTCATTGTGTGTTGGTTGACTCTGCAGATGCAAAGCTGAGAATACTTAGAGGGGACTGTATACTTTTCCACTGTTTTGAGGACTCTAGCAACATTGGCTAACAGCAGCTACAGATAAAAGGAAATGAGGCAAGCAAAACAACTCAAAGAAACATAGTTTAATCAACCAGTCAATTGGAACAGTTAATTAGTTAATAGGCTACAGGGCCTCCTGCAACCAACCAGAACTTGGTTACTGTAATTAAACTGTATTTATAAATGGTCAGGTCTGGTCTACTAGGCCTAGTAAGTGCCTAATCCAAATTCATGAACTCTCACAAACTTTATATCCTAATTCCTCAATCATCAAGTGACAGCATGATCAAAAGTTAGGGTATCAGCTTTATTGACATGTTGTCTTGAAGTATCATCCATAGATAACACTATTCTCATATCCACACATTTCTATTTTTTAATGATTTATTTATTTTGAAAGAATTGTAGAGAGAGGGAGAGGCACACACACACTGAGAGAGAGAGAGAGAGAGAGAGAGAGAGAGAGAGAGAGAGAGAGACCTTCCATCCGCTGGTTCACTCCCCAAATAGCTGCAGCCATCAGTGCTGGACCAGGCTGAAGCCAGGAGCCAGAAGCTGCCATGTGGGTGACAGGGTCCTAAACACTTGGGTCACCCTCATGGGCTGTTCCCAGGTCATTACCAGGGAGTGAGAACAGGAGCTAGTGCCCATATGGGATATTGGCTCCACGAGTGGTGCCACGAGTGGTGCCACAAAGCAGTTCCATGCATTTCTTTAAATGCTTATCATTACAGCTGAAGAGAGACTAGTAAGCATTTAGCACATGGCTACAGGTAGACATTTAAGACTGAAAGAATCAAGTACACCCAGAAGACCACTGTTAGGACATTTAGGATAACACCAACAGTTTGGCATTTGCGGCTCTGCCAGATTGCCCAGGAACCAAACCAACCAAAAATCAAATGATCAAAGAGTGAGCCAGAGCAGTTTAGGCTTTATCTTTTTATTTACTTTTTTATTATTTGAGAATTGGGAGTGGAGGAGACAGAGAGAGAGAGAAAAAAAAAGAGAGAGAAAGAGAGAGAAAGAGAGAGAGAGAGAGAGAGAGAGAGAGAGAGATACACTTGTGCACTACCCAATGCCTGCAACAGTGAGGGTGAGCCAAAGCTAATTAGCCAAGAACTCAATCAATATCTCCTTCCCAAATACTTCAGCCATTACCATTGCCTCCCAGGGTCAGTTTTAGCAGGAAGCTGGCATTAGGAATCATAGCCAGGAATTGAACCCAGGCACTCCAACATGGGATGTGGATATTCTCATAACACTACGCTAAATGCCTATTATACTATCATTTTAACCAATAACTTGTTCATTAATTTTCTTGTAACTGAGTCTCTATAATATGTGAAGTATGGGGCCAGCGCTGTGGCACAGCAGGTTAAAGTCCTGACCTGAAGCGCCGGCATCCCATATGAGTGCCGGTTCTAGTCCCAGCTGCTCCTCTTCTGATCCAGCTCTCTGCCATGGCCTGGAATAGCAGTAGAAGATGGCTCAAGTCCTTGGGCCCCTGCACCCATATGGGAGACCTGGAAGAAGCTCCTGGCTCCTGGCTTCAGATTGGCGCAGCTCTGGCCATTGCGGCCACCTGGGGAGTGAACCAGTGGTTGGAAGACCTCTCTCTACCTCTCTCTACCTCTCTCTGTAACTCTTTCAAGTAAATTAAAAATAAATCTTTAAAAAATTTGAAGTATTCATCCAGGGGCACAGACTCCTGCTACTCAGCTGGTAATCCCAAACCTCATAACTAGATTAAATGAAGATGGGAAATGAGAAAAAGTGTCTTAGAAGGGTCTAAAATGGGAGGGGTGGACTTTGAGACAGTGCGCCTGCATTCCATCCTGGAGGACCTGGGTTCCAATCCCAGCTAGTCTGCTTTCCTGGTAAATGCCACTCTTAGGATCATTGGTTACTATCCTCACTCTGTCTTTTATGACCTTGTCTAAATATGATCAGAGTCGGCAAACTTGGAAGGCTTCCATAGCCTTGGCAACTCATGACGACAGCCTAGGGTGGTTACTGGCGCCATAAACTAGAGTGTCAATTTGCTGGGTCAACAACAGGAGCCACTGTGCACTTGCTCCTCATGTGGGATCTCTGTCCTTAATGTACTGTACAATTCGATTTATTGCTATAACTAGTACTCAAACAGTATGTTTCACTTTGTGTTTCTATGTGGGTGCAAACTGTTGAAATCTTTATACTAAATTGATCTTCTGTATATAAAGAGAATTGAAAATGAATCTTGATGCAAATGGAAGGGGAGAGGGAGTGGGAGAGGGGAGGGTTGCGGGTGGGAGGGAAGTTATGGGAGGGGGAAGCCATTGTAATCCATAAGCTGTACATTGGAAATTTATATTCATTAAATAAAAGTTAAAAAATAAATAAATACAAAAAATCTGTGACAGAATTTCTAATCTTGGCCTTCAAAGCCACCCAAGAAAAGCTCACACCACCCTTCCCATTTCTCTCCTTGACAACCTGAAGCTCCCTTCCCTGTAAGACCAGCTGGTCTGACACTGGTTCAGCAACAACAGGGTTCTAGCCACCCTCCCTAGCCTGAACTAGAGGCACCCACCCTCCTCCAGCTTTCCAACCACACCTCAAGCTCCAGTCTTGCAAAACACCTCTCTCTTCCTCACGCCCAGCCAACATGTTCCGCCCTAACCCTTTCATCACCATTACAGTGTGACTTCCTCTCTAGAGCCCAGGACTGCGCCTAGATGAGGCAGGTGCATAGGAACAACGGATGGACGTGCCTGGGGACACCTGCTTCTCGTCACAGCGAAGACTCAGGCGTGCAATTGCTACGACAGCACGGGACTTCCCAGGCTGATTTACTGCTGGAGTGAATGAAGTGAGCACGAGACCCCGCCTTCGCTTTGCACCTTTGACCTGAAAACCCCACAAATGGCTAAGAAAAACGCTGCCCAAGGGAAGAAGGGGAAAGGCAGGTGGTCTGGGACTTAGCTACTCTGTTCTTCTACAGAACAACAGGGCTCACGAGAGCAGAAGCTCAGGAATCAGGTGATTCTGGGTGCAGTGTGACCTAACACTTCCCGTGCCCCTGGTTACAATGGCGTGGGGAGACGTAGCGTCGCCCCATACACAGACACGGAGGGTGGTGCGAGAATGGTGTGCTGCAGGACACCCGCATTTTGGGTCTGGTGGCTGCGCTGGCCAACCACACCACCAAGCCCGACTGCCTGGAGAGCGGTGAGCTGTAGGGGCTTGAGGGTTCCAAGCCGACAGCCGCTGCCCTCCGCGAGACAGGGTACTTACATTTACGGCCAGTGCTCACTCTGGACTCCAATTTCTTGAGCTTCATGACCACCTCCTCTTTGCCAGCCTTAGGCTCTAACAAATATGTAAGCAACATGCGTGTGTACTGAGTGGCTCTGCAACAGAAAACAACACGGGGAGAACGATTGACAAATCAAATAAAGCTGGAGTCGGCAAGGAGGGGAAGAGAAACGTATCTTGCTAAAGGCAACGTTTCTAAGACAATTTCTTGCATAACAGCTCTTATGAGAGCAAAATTCTGCCACAGGGATTCCACAGGTGGGCAGAGGGTAGAATACGTGATGGAAATGCGACACACAGGTTATGAAAGAGAACTCTGCGATCATGCAATGAATAGCCCTCCAGGAGGCTGGCACTGAGAAACGCCACGGTCAAGGTAAGAAAGTGAGCCGAAGTCTGCTGGTGTTAAGGGACCCATAGTCTGCATTTTCTCCAGGGTACTTTTCAAATTTCTAAAACGAACTTTTCTGCCATGTAGTTAACCTACTCTTTATGTGACAGAACACAAACTCAAGCCAGAACCAAAGCAAAAGTCCACAGTTGGGGGGCTGGCGCTGTAGTGTAGCAGGTAAAGCTGCCACCTGCAGTGCTGGCATCCCATAGGGGCGCCAGTTGGAGACCCGGCTGCTCCACTTTCAATCCAGCTCTCTGCTGTGGCCTGGGCAAGCAGTAGAAGATGGCCCAAGTCCTTGGGTCCTGTTTAATGATGCTATCTATTCAAAAAAGTGATGACTGCCCTGTCTGTAATGATGACTCACTGATAAATGCAATAAATGAGGAATTTTAGAACACAAACACCCCAATGCTTTTGGCAGTGCATTTAATAAAGCACCTGCTTCCTACTGTCCTGTGACTGCATCGAATCTCTTTATGCTGTAAATTTTATTTTCAATAAAAACGTGGCACATTTTCCAAAGTGGTGAACCTAATGTTGGGCATGAAGTAAAATGAGAAGACAGGAATCAGAAACAATTAAAAAAAGAAATCTTCCTAGCTTGATGGCTCAAGCTGGGTATGGCACTGCACCTCTCTCTTTAAAAAATTATTTACTCTCATTTTATTCGAAACGCAATGAGTCAGAGAGCTTCCATCTGCTGGTTCATTCTCCAAATGCTGCAACATCCCGGGTGGGAAAAGCCCAAAGCCAGGGGCCCTGAATTTCATCTGGATGCACAGCAGCAGGGAGCTGGATCAGAAGCAGAGCAGCCAGTACTCGAACCAGGCACCCTGAAACAGGACACAAACCTCCCAAGGGGTGACTCACCCACTGCACCAAACAGCTGCCCCCGCCCCTCCCTTTCTCGGAGCTCATCTAGCAACAGGAGTGGGTCCCAAAGCAAGGCATTATTTTACAAATGCCAGTTTGTCCACAGAGGTTATACATATAATAAAGACGGTTGGCATAGGAAAGCTAGAAATCTCAGATCTTGCTGAATAAGTATGGGAGTACTTCAAAACATTGTTGGAAACGTGGGATTAAAATATAAGCTCATGGGGCAGGTGCTGTAGGCTGGCAGTTAAGATGCCCACAACCCATACTGGAGCACTTAGGTTCCGTAATGGGATCTGGCCTTGAACTCCATCTTCCTGCTAATGTAGACCCTGGGAGGCAGCAGTGATGGCCAGGTTTCTAGACTGAATTTCAGCTCCCACCTGAGCCAGCTGTTGAGGGTATTTAGGGAGTGAACCAGTGGATGAGAGTGTATGTTCTCTCTCTCACTCTCTCTCAAATAAATAAATTTTAAAATAAAACATGTTTTATTTTGGTGCAAAAATTTTGATTTCCATGCATATAGTTGTTTTTCATAATATACATTTTCAACAAACTTTTTTTTAAAGATTGATTTTATTTATTTGAAAGAGTTACAGAGAGACAGGGAGAGAGAGATTTTTCCATCCACTGGTTTATTCCCCAAATGGCCACAATGGCCAGGGCTGGGACGGGTCAAATCAAGGAACTTTCTGCAAGTCTCCCACATGCACTTGGGCCAACTTCCGCTGCTTTCACAGGCACATTAGCAGGAATTGGAAGTGGAGCAGCCGGGACGCGAACTGGCACTCTGATATGGGATGCCAGCGTTGCATGCAGCAGCTTAACCCACTATATCATGTCACTGGCCCCTTGAGTACTTTTAAAAGCATTGCCGGGCCTGGATCACTCATTCCAGCAATTGTCTGCTGAGAACTTACTGTGTGCCAGATGCTGTGGCCTCTCGCTCCCTTTTGTCCTCTGTGTTAAGAATCATTTACCAGTGAGGTCTGAGACAGACACACACACACACCCCCCTCCCCCTGGCCTGGAGGGGGCTGAGACACACACACACACACACCCCTCCCCCTGGCCAGGAGGGGGCTGAGACACACACACACACACAAACACACCCCTCCCCCTGGCCTGGAGGGGGCTGAGACACACACACACACACACACACACCCCTCCCCCTGGCCTGGAGGGGGGTGAGACACACACACACCCCTCCCCCTGGCCTGGAGGGGGCTGAGACACACACACACACACACACACACACCCCTCCCCCTGGCCTGGAGGGGGCTGAGACACACACACACACACACACACCCCTCCCCCTGGCCTGGAGGGGGCTGAGACACACATACACACACACACACACACACCCCTGCCCCTGGCCTGGAGGGGGCTGAGACACACACACACACACACACACACACCTCCCCCTGGCCTGGAGGGGGCTGAGACACACACACACACACACACACACCCCTCCCCCTGGCCTGGAGGGGGCTAGACACACACACACACACACAAACACACCCCTCCCCCTGGCATGGAGGAGGCTAGACACACACACACCCCGCCCCCTGGCCTGGAGGGGGCTGAGACACACACATACACACACACCCCTCCCCCTGGCCTGGAGGGGGGTGAGACACACACACACACACACACAAACACACCCCTCCCCTGGCCTGGAGGGGGCTAGACACACACACACACACACACATACCCCTCCCCCTGGCCTGGAGGGGGCTGAGACACACATACACACACACACACACACCCCTCCCCCTGGCCTGGAGGGGGCTGACACACACACACACACACACACACACCCCTCCCCCTGGCCTGGAGGGGGCTGACACACACACACACACAAACACACCCCTCCCCCTGGCCTGGAGGGGGCTAGACACACACACACACACACATACCCCTCCCCCTGGCCTGGAGGGGGCTGAGACACACATACACACACACACACAACACACACCCCTCCCCCTGGCCTGGAGGGGGCTGACACACACACACACACACACACACACACCCCTCCCCCTGGCCTGGAGGGGGCTGAGACACACATACACACACACACACACACCCCTCCCCTTGGCCTGGAGGGGGCTGACACACACACACACACACACACACACCCCTCCCCCTGGCCTGGAGGGGGCTGAGACACACACACACACACACACCCCTGCCCCTGGCCCAGTGGGGGGAGAGTCTCCCCTAGAACAGTGATCCTGAAAGCTGTGCAAGGAGACCCTGGTTTGCAGAATGAACACTTACGTCATGTCAGAAACATTCCAATTGGCTTTATCCTTCATCAAGAACTGGAAACAATGCAAGTGTCCACCAGTAGAAGAAGGGGTGAACTGTAGTGATTGCACACCATAGAATATCACACACACATGAAAAAGAAGGAACTGGGGCCAGTGCTGTGGCATAGTAGGTTAAGCAGTTGCCTCCAGTGCCGGCATCCCATATGGGCGCCAGTTCGAGTCCTGGCTGCTCCACTTCTGATCCAGCTCCCTGCTAATGTGTCTGGGAAAGCAGTGGAAGATAGCCCAAGTGTTTGGCCCCCTGTACCCGAGTGGGAGACCCAGAAGAAGCTCCTGGCTTTGGATCAACTCAGCTCCTGCCATTGTGGCCATCTAGGGAGTGAACCAGTGGATGGAAGACCTCTCTCTCTGTAGCTCTGCCTCTCAAAAAAATAAATAAATTTAAAGAAAGAAAAAGGAACTACTTATGTATGCAGCAACAGGGGTGCCTGTCATGCCATTCCATGGAGCTGCAGACACTATCATGGGGGAATGCACGTTGTGTGATCCATTTGCACAAAGTTTTAGCATAAGCAAAAGCAATGCATGGTGAAGGGGTCAGAATCCTTGGCCACTCTTGTGGGAGTGTGGATGAGTGGGGGCACCGGGGCTCCCTGGGGTGTGGGCAGTGCTCTCCGCCTTGGCCTGCGGTAGTTACACAGCTGTGTGCCCAAAAGGAAGGGTGCACCGTAGCCTGTGGAAGTGACCACTCAACGAAAAGTTAAAGAACATCCTGCTAGGGCCCCACCTTGCTCTGACCCTGGGGCCAGGGGCCCTGGCTGTTGGGGCTCGCTGGCCTCACCAGTGACACGTTGCCGTCCCACCCTCAGAGCAGCCTGGCCCAGTGGGGCGCGGCGGCGGCCATGCAGGTGGTGTCCCGGAGGCGGAGCGAGGTCCGCGTGCCCTGGCTGCACCATCTCGCTGCGGCCCAGGAGGAGCAGCACGCCGACCAGACAGACACAGAGGGAGAGGAGACAGAGGAGGAGTCGGAATCGGAGACGGAGGAGTACAAGCTCAGAGAGGTGGGGGGGCGCGCGGGAGCTCAAGGTCCCTCAGCCCACGGGGGGAGGGGCAGAGGCAGAGGGGGCAGTAGGGGTCTCTGCCGCAGCCCCGGGCCATGGGACGTGGCTGCAGCACGCTTCACCCCGCCCCAAACGCCCAGGACCTCCCTGTCACTCTCAGCCGTCCCTCACTGCACCCCCAGGAAATCAGGCAGGGCGGGGAGTCTTGGCCCATTTTACAGATCAAAGCACTGAGGGGCAGAAAAGGGGGAGGAACCATCCTAAGGACACACAGCTGTGCCAGAGCAGGCCCCAAGTATCTTCAATTTGACGTCCACATGTTTTCCCCTCTGACTCTAGGGCGGCCCGGGGAGCGGGGAGAGGGGTGTGTGTGTGGGGTGTGTGGACAGGGGAGTCTCTGACCGCGTTCTGGCCTGCAGGTAGCAGCCCTGCCCAGCCCGCAAGGCCTCCTGGGCAGCGTGGCACACACTCTGCAGAAAACCCTGTACGGCACCATCTCGGCTGTGACGTGGGCACCCAGGGCCGTGCTGGGCACGGCAGGGAGGATGCTGCACCTCACGCCCGCCCACGCTGCCTCCTCCACCAAGGGCAGGGCCATGTCCCTCTCGGACGCCCTGAAGGGCGTTACTGACAACGTGGTGGCCACTGTGGTTCACTTCGTGCCGGTGAGTCTCACCCCGGGCTAAGCAGGCACTCTCTCCATGATAGATTTCACTGAAGGGGCTGCAGACCCTCCTTGCAGGACTAACCCCCCTGCAAGCCTCAGTGCCCTGGGAACATTCACATATACGGGGGTCCCCCAACCCCCGGGAGCAGCATGGCCCATGGCCTTGGTCACTGTGCCAGCAGGAGCCTCCCACCATCCATCTGAAGCTTCCCCCAGCCCCCAGCTGAAACCTGGCAGGTCTGGGGGCTGCTGCCCAGGCAGGGGTTGGAGGAGTCTTGTACCACACGGGACACCAGGTGGGGCACGAGTTCCAAGGATTACCAGTGGAGTCTATTCCGATACTGTCACCCAGAGGAAAAACCCCGAGGACAGCATTGCCATCTCTTGGGGCCCATCCGCAGAGCAAGTCACATTGTGCAGGCTGGTGGGGGCTGGCCAGGGCCGGAGGCGCTGTTAGAGCCAGCAAGGAGCTACATCACTCAGTCTCTGCACCCCAGAGGTTGCCCGGGCGATGGCTGCCCCTGCATCTCGCCGCCGCCACCCCCCCACCCCAACATGACCAGACAGAACCCTGGCCCCTGGGCGGGCTCAGTGTATAGACCACGCAGCTTGTAGCTCTGGCCCAAGAAGAGTTAGGAAGGCCCAAGGGACCTGGGAATCGGGTACCAGGGCCTCCCCCGCGGAGGGCTCAGTGCAGGCGCCACCTCCAGGGTCTCCCTGCACTCCCACCCCCTCCCGCTGTCCCACACCCCAGCCTGTGCCTTCCCAATGGCCGCTCCGGGAGTGGCAATGAATGGGGGGTGGGGTGGGCAGAAGGAGGTTGGAGACCCAGGGACTAGAGCCACGCCGAGGCCCCTAACGCGGCCGCCGGGCCCTCAGCTCCCCAGGTTGTCGCTGATGGAGCCCGAAAGCGAGTTCGCGACATCGACAACCCGCCGGCCGAGCCGGAGCGCAAGGGGTCGGCGGCGCCTCCCGCCAGCCCGGAGCCCGCGCCGCGCCCCGCGCCGCCCCGCGGCGGCCTGCGCAGCGCGCGGGGCCCGGGGCTGGACAACAAGGCGGAGACGCTCGCCGCGCCGCGCTCGGGCTTCCTGGCCGCGCCGCGCGAGAAGCCCACGCGCAGGGTCAGCGACAGCTTCTTCCGGCCCAGCGTCCTGGAGCCCATCCTGGGCCGCGCGCAGTACAGCCAGCTGCGCAAGAAGAGCTGAGGCCGCGGCGCCCGCGCCGGGGCCGGGGCCGCCGTCCCCCGCCAGCGAAGGGCACCCGCGGCCCCTGGGGACCCCGGCCTCGTCTTTTCGGGTGCTGTCGCTCAGGCACGCATCAGTGTTGCAGCACAGCCGAGCCAGCGCTCCGAGGGCCACGGGCCATCTCAGCTTCGGTGGCTTTTAAAAAAATGTATTATTATTATTATTATTAGCATCGCGCCCAGACCCTCTGATGACCTAGGCTGTCTGCTCTCTGCAGGCCGCCTTTGCAGGGAGCGTTTATTTAAAGCACTGCTCTCTCCGAGGGTCGCTGCCCTGTGCAGGCCCAGTCCCAGGTCTGGCCTCTCTAGCGCCACCCCCTGCCCACAGCCGCACTCGCATTCGCATCATCCTCACTTCGTCCCCTGTCTGTCCTTGGAACGCCGGTAGGATGTCCTTTCGCCCAGTGTAATCTGTACTGTGTGGGCCACATATAGAGGTTCTACACTCCACTCCAAATCCTGTTTTTGGAAATGTTAGTACTTGGTCAATCTAGGAAATGCATACATATAAATAAAATATTCAAACATTGCAAAAGGATGTGTGTTTTCCTCCCGGAACCCCTACTCCCACCCAGTTCTCCTTCACAGGGACAACCGTGGTAGGGCCTCTGGTGTGTCTTTCCATCCCAGAATACCCACGTGCACCTGCTCAGCTGTCCACTTCCCACCTTTGTTTTTACGGCTGTGAGTTGTCATATTATCTGCTTCGCCACTGCACCATGCATCCTTGAGATCTATAAACCCAACTATCCAACTCACCCTGCTTTTTAAAAAATATATTTTATTTACTTAGACAAGAGATATCTTTCATCCTCTGGTTTCACTCCCCAAATGGAACACAATGGCCAAGACTTGGCCAGGAAAGCCAGGAGCCAGGAGCTTCTTCCGGGTCTCCCACAAGGGTAGCAGGGGCCCAAGCACTTGAGCCGTTTTCCCAGGCCAAGTTAGCTCCCTGTTAACTTGGAAATGGAGCAGCCAGGACTCGAACCGGTGCCCACGTGGGGTGCTGGCATCGCAGATGGCAGTTTTATCTGCTATACCACAGTGTCGGTCCCCAACTTACTCTTCTTTTCAAAAAATATTAGAGAGAGAGAGTGAGTGACAGAGCACTTTCACCTGTCAGTTCACTTCCCAAGTGCCCGCAGTGACTGAGACCAGACTGAGCCGAAGCCAGGAGCCGGGAAAGCAATCCAGGTCACCCGTGCGGATGACAGGAACCCAGTGACTTCATCCATCATTGCTGTCTCTCACTTGCAGGAAGCTGGAATCAGGAACCGAAGCTGGGTATTGAACCCAAGTCCTCAGGATAAGGGACCCAGGTGCCTTCACCGGTACCTTAACCTCTAGGTCAAACACCTGTCCCCTACTTGCTCTTTTGAGTGGCCACATATTAGCACTATTATTACACACTGGACAATATGGATGTGCCGCATTCGCTTTCGCAATCTTCCTCATGATAGACTTTTAGTTGTTTCCAACTCTTCCACTCTTGCAAACTGCTATAGTAAAGATCCTTGGGGCCAGCTCTGTAGCATAGCGGGTAAAGCCACCACCTGCAGCACTGGCATCCCATATGGGCGCCGGTTCAAGACCCGGCTGCTCCACTTTTGATCCAGCTCTTTGCTGTGGCCTGGAAAGTAGTACAGGATGGCCCAAGTCCTTGGGCCCCTTTTCCCCATGTGGGAGACCCGGAAGAAGCTCCTGGCTCCTGGCTCCTGATTGGCGCAGCTCCGGCTGTTGCAGCCAATTGAGCCAATTGGGGAGTGGACCAACGGATGGAAGACCTCTCTCTCTCTCTCTCTCTCTTTGCCTCTCCTTCTCTCTGTGTAACTCTGACTTTCAAATAAATAAATAAATCGTTAAAAAAAAATCCTTGTCAAAAATGTCTCATGCACATATGTTAATATAACTCTGGGATAAGCTGTTTTTTTTTAAAGATTTATTTATTTGAAAGTCAGAGTTATACAGAGAGAGCAGAGGCAGAGTGAGAAGAGAGGTCTTCCATCTGATGGTTCACTCCCCAATTGGCCGCAACAGCCAGAGCTGTGCCAACCCGAAGCTAGGGGCCAGGAGCTTCATCCAGGTCTCCCACGTGGGTACAGGGGCCCAAGGACTTGGGCCATCCTCTACTGCTTTCCCAGGCCATAGCAGAGAGCTGGATCGGAAGTGGAGCAGCCGGCACTCAAACCGGCGCCCACATGGGATGCCAGCGCTGCAGGCCAGGGCATTAACTCACTGCACCACAGTGCCGGCCCAATAAGCTGTTATTTGTAACTAAGACAGGCTGGGTGAACAAGTATGTGCATTTTAAACATTGATAAATCAAACCAAAGCCTTCCAAACCAAACCCTGTTTTTAGTTTTTTTTTTTTCATTTGCAGCTACAGAAATGTGCACAGATAATTACGAGGCCCCAGCCCGTCCTTCCCTCGAGGGTCTCTCACAGACCATGAGCACCCCCCGGCCCCCACTCTAGTGCACACCCGAGAGCCCTGCTCCCTGAAACTGACTCTGGTGGACCTTTGGTGAAGTGGGTTATGGACCTTGATATGTGATTTCGGAGTCTAAAGATGCCAAGAATGGGGGACATGGCTGGCAGGCATGAACAGGGCCTCCCCACCTTGAGGATGCCTGCCACCCCACTCCCAGCTGTTCTCTGGGGGTGGAGGGGTGTGGGTCCAGCAAGAGCAGCCCCTTAGCATGGCCAGGCTGGGAAGTCAGAGCCCAGGCTCACCCTGACAGGGCTCCAGGGCAGCTGCTGGAGAAGTGGCCTCAGGCTAGATGTGCAGAGAGGAGCGCCCACCTTTCCAGGCCTTACCAGCCCTCCTGTCTTCTTCCTCCGTTGTCCTGCAGCTGGTCTCCCTGGGCCAGTCTCAGCAAGTGCTCACTGCTCCAATGCCAGTAAGCCCTAAGAGCGAGGCCAGAATGGTGCTGGCCCCAGCTGGGGTGTTGGGGGCCAGGCTGTGGACCAGGACAGCCCAGGGGCCAACATCGTACTTGCAAGAGTCTCTTTTTGGGGCTGACGCAGTGGTGTAGTGGGTAAAGCCGCTACTTGTAGCACTGCCATCCCATATGGCCGCTGGTTCGAGTCCCGGCTGCTCCTCTTCTGATCCAGCTCCCTGCTAATGTGCCTGGGAAAGCAGCGGAAGATGGCCCTGTAGAGGATATATGGCCACAACCAGAGACAAAGAAAGAGAAGCAGACCCCTCCTCCCAGCACAAACCTTGAAGAGTGGCTGCTCTCAGTTAACTAGTGAGGGAGCTGCCCACTGTGACCATGTCTAGGGAGGAAGACGTCCAATTTCTGCTTCTGTCAACTCCACCCGTAAACCTGATCTAATGAATCTGCCCCTGATATCTCTCTTACAACACACCAGGCCCACTGACCACTGGAAGTGTGGTCCTACATCACGCAGGCTGCAATGTAAACCCACCAATGCCGTAATGGCCGAGGTGTGGTGCTGATGAACCTATAAACATGGTAAGACACTCGGCATTATTGCTCAGCTCTTGGGAAATAGTTCCAGCCGAGCCCGCTGGCATCAACACACCGCTCGGATCCTCTACTGTCTGTGGGGCCTATTTGAACGAAGGCGGTCTTCCCACCTCAGGTTTCTGTGACAAGTGCTTGGACCCCTGCACCCGCATGGGAGACTCAGAAGAAGCTCCTGGCTCCTGGCTTCAGCCTGGCCCAGCCCTGGCTGTTGTGGCCATTTGGGGAGTGAACCAGCAGATGGAGTGTTCACTCTCTCTCTGCCTCTGCCTCTCTGTAACTCTGCCTTTTAGTTAGATAGATAGATAGATAGATAGATAGATAGATAGATAGATAAATAGATCGATCTACCTTAAAAAAAAAAAAGACACAGTGTTTAAAAAAAGAGAGAGAGAGAAAGCCTTTTTAGTGATGGGATCCTGGTGCTCAATATTTCTGACCACCTTTTGGCCAGAACCAAGGACACAACAGTTCCACAAAGTGGCAAAAGTTTACTTCCTTGGTTCCAGGCTCCATGTGGCATCTGTGTCCTGGGAGGCCTCACCTTTATTTAAATGGAATTATATATGTTCTTCTAAGAGCTACATCTTTTCGATCAAAATTGTTTTTCTGAGATTCATTTTCATAAGAGAGTGTTTGTTATTTATTTTTACTTATTTGAGGGGCAGACTCTCTCTCTCTCTCTCTCTCTCTCTCTCTCTGTCTCTCTGTCTCTCTCTCTCTGAGAGAGAGCGTCTGGGAAAATTCCCATCCTCTCTGGTTCACTCCCCGAATGCCCGCAGAGACCTGGGCTGGGCCAGGATGAAGCTGGAAGCCAAGCACTAAATCCAGGTCGCTCACATGGGGTGGCAAGGACTTGAGCCATCACCTGCTGCCTCCCAGGGTCTCCATTGGTAGGAAGCTGAATTGGGAGCAGAGCCAGGACTTGGACTCCAGCACTGAGATGGGATGCGGGCGTCCCAAGGGTTGGGATCCCACAGCAGTTTAAAGATGATAGCGAGTTAAGTCTGTCTCGGGGAAAGGCCCCAGGACAAGGGGCGCACAGTGACAAGGACCGAACCTCCTCCTGTCTCATCGTCCTGCTCTGATCTGCTTTTCTGAAGTCGATGCGTGGGCCAAAGTGACTTCCAGACCCTGCCAGAAACTCCATTTTCCAATTGCAGAAAAAAAGTAAAGGGAAGGGAAAACAACACCCCGTCTCCCCCAATCCCCAAAATCAAACAGGCCACTCCTGCTTATTGTTGCCGGGGAAAACGCACCCATATGGGCACACCTAGCCTAAAAGGACACTGGGGAAGATCAGGGGTCCTGGAAGGCGGGAAAGTAGCCCCCAGGGCTAGGTGGCCGCTTGCAGCCTCTGCCACACCCCTCTCCCGCCTTTGCTTGAGTGCATTGTTTACTGTTTCTTACTTTGTGGCAGGTGCACTCTCTCAAGGCTGTCTGAGTACTGCCAATAAGAGTGAAATTCCTAAAGCATACAGTGACAAGAGCTTGACAAATTGTGTCTTGGTGTGGTTGTTCTGATTTTCATTCTCCCCAGAAGAGCGTGAGACCTCGACCTCTGTTCAGCTTCCTCATCAGCTCTTGGTGTTGTCTAATTGCAGCTTCTGTAGATTCGATGGGTATTATTTGGGGTCTCCCTGGGCTGTTGTTCCCAGAGCAGCAATGGCATTGGGCAGCATCCATCACATCTGATGTGAACACTAGGATTTCTTCTTCTGTGTCTGTCCATCTGTCAAAACCTTTGAGCATCTCTCTGTTGACTACTCTTTTTCTCATTGATTCGTACGAGTTCTGTGTCACAAATATATTCTTTCAGCTTGTTGCTTATCTTTTCATTTTCTTTATGCTTGCTTTTAATGAAGAAACGTTCTTATATTTAAAAACTTGTTTATTTACTTAAGAGGGAGAGAGAGTGGCCGGTGCTGTGGCATAGTGGGTAAAGCCACCACCTGTAGTGCTGACATCCTATATGGGCGCCGGTTTGAGTCCCAGCTTCTCCACTTCTGATCCAGCTCTCTGCTATGGCCTGGGAAAGCAGTAGAGGATGGCCCAAGTCCTTGGGCCCCTGTCCCCATGTGGGAGACCTGGATGAAGCTTCTGGCTCCTGGCTTCAGATTGGTGCAGCTTCAGCCATTGTGGCCATTTGGGGAGTGAACCAGCAGATGGAAGACCTCTCTCTGTGTCTCTCTCTACCTCTCTGTAACTCTGCCTTTCAAATAAATAAATATTTAAAAAGAGAGAGAGAGCCCACCCACTGGTTCACTCCTCAAATGCATGAAATGGGTCAAAGTCAGAAGCCAGGAAAACAGTCCAGGTCTCTCATCTGGGCGACAGGAACCCAAGGCGTTCACCCATCACCTGCTGCCTCCCCGTGTGCACAATAGCAGGAAGCTGGATCAGAAATGAAGTAGCCAAGAGACTTGGACCAGGTGCTCCTTTTATGGGATCACAGATGCCAGCACTGTGCCAAATGCCTGCCTCTCTCCTGTATTTTCTTCTTCTTTTTTAAAAAGATTTACTTATTTATTTGAGAGGCAGAGTTACAGACAGAGAGAAAGATCTTCCATCCACTGGTTCACTCCTCAAATGGCCGCGACGGCCAGAGCTGGGCCAGACTGAAGCCAGGAGCCAGGAGCTTCGTCCAGGTCTCCCACGTGTGGGCAGGGGTCCAAGCATTTGGGCCATCTTCATCTTCCACTGCTTTTCCCAGGCCATTAGCAGGGAGCTGGATGGGAAGTGGAGCAGCGGAGGCTTGAACCCGTGCCCATGTGGGATGCTGGCTCTGCAGGCAGAGGCTCAACTTGCTATGCCACAGTGCCGGCCCCTCCCTGTATTTTCTTCTAACACTTTTGTTCTTTTGCTTTCTACGTGGGATTGACTTTCGTGGATGGTTGACGTAGGAATCCAAATTCTCCTTTCCCATAGAGAAGACTTCAGCTGCTTGAAGCTCTGTTTCTGCAAACCTGGGTTGTTTACTGCAGGGCCTTTCAGAGTTCTCTTGGAAGCTTCTGGCATGCGGATGGCAGTGCTGTCTCGCACCGAGCAGGGGCCAAGGGACCAGGCTCTGTCTTGTGGGTTGAACAGTCTGCCTTCTCCACTGATCTTTCTCACAGCTCTGCCAGGGATCCAGCCTCCCACCGGGGTCTCCTCCATCTGCTTAGGCAAGTCCTCCTCGCAGGGCTGTCTTTGCAACATTGAGTGTCTTGTTTTTCCATCTAAGTAGTAAAATCAGCAAGTCAGCTTCCACAAAAGGAGTTTCTAGGGGCTAAGTTTCTTCCAGTTCACACTGATTGTTTTCTGTCAGATGGACTCAAGTCAGCTGCTGCAAGCCCTTCATCCTTTCAGGTCTACAACACATTTTAAAAGTATCTGGGTGGATGGTGCTGTGGTGCGGTAGGTTAAGCCTCTGCCTGCAGTGCTGGCATCCATTATGGGCGCAGGTTCGAGTCCCGGCTGCTCCATTTCCAATCCAGCTCACTGCTGGTGGCTTGGGAAAGCAGCAGAAGATGACCCATGTGCTTGGGCACCTGCACCCACATGGGAGACCCAAAAGAAGCTCCTGGCTCCTGGATTCGGATTGGCGCAGCTCTGGCCATTGCAGCCACTGGGGAGTGAACCAGCAGATGGAAGACCTCTCTGTCTCTCCCTCTGTCTAAAATTCTGTCTCTTAAATAAATATATATTTTTTAAAAAGCATCTGAATTTTCTGACCACAAAAATTTATTCCATTTAACCTATTATGTGAGATCAGCTACTTTTTCTTTTAAAGAAACACCACTTTAAAACGCGGCCTCTATGGCCTGCGCTGCAGCTCAATAGGCTAATCCTCTGCCTGCGGCGCCAGCACACCAGGTTCTAGTCCCGGTTGGGGTGCTGGATTCTGTCCCAGTTGCCCCTCTTCCAGGCCAGCTCTCTGCTATGGCCCGGGACTGCAGTGGAGGATGGCCCAAGTGCTTGGGCCCTGCACCCCATGGGAGACCAGGAGAAGCACCTGGCTCCTGCCTTCAGATCAGCACGGTGCGCCAGCCGTGATGGCCATTGGAGGGTGAACCAAAGGCAAAGGAAGACCTTTCTCTCTGTCTCTCTCTCTCTCTCTATCCACTCTGCCTGTCAAAAAACAAACAAACAAACAAACAAACAAACAAAAAAGTTGCCTCCAATGTTGGTATCCCATATGGGCACCAGTTTGAGTCCTGGCTGCTTTGCTTCCAATCTGGCACTCATACGGGTAGCTGGTGGTGCAGCCTGCAGTTTTAATTCAATACACCACAATGCCGACCCCAAGATTTATATATTTGAAAGGCAGAGTAACACACACACACACACACAGAGAGAGAGAGAGAGAGAGAGAGAGAGAGAGAGAGAGAGAGAGAAAGGGGCGGCAGGGAGAGACCTTTCATCTAACTGGTTGCAACAACCAGGTCTGGGCACCTGGAACTCCATCTTGGCAAACCAGCAGGAAGCTGCTTCTGAAGTGGAGCAGCCAGGACTCCATTCCTGCGTGGGATTCTGGTATCAAGATCTGCTGCTGCACCACAACACAAGCCTTTTTTTTTCTCCTTTGAAGGACACAGTTACAGAGAGAGGAAGAGACAGAGATTTTCCATCTGTTGGTTCACTCCCCAAATGGCCACAACCACTGGAGCTGAACTGATCCAAAGCCAGGAGGGGCCCAAGGACTTGGACCATCCTCCACTGCTTTCCCAGGTGCATCAGCGAGATTGAAAGAGGAGCAGCCAGGACTTGAATCGGCACCTATATGGGATGCTGGCACTGCAGCCTGGGGCTTTAACCCACTGCACCACAGTGCCAGCCCCTTCAGCAAGTTTTCTTATATATATATGTATGTATATATATATATATATATATATATATATATATATAACAGATAGAGTTAGACAGTGAGAGAGAGACAGAGAGAAAGGTCTTCCTTCCATTGGTTCACCCCTCAAATGGCTGCAACGGCTGGAGCTATGCCAATATGAAGCCAGGAGCCAGGTGCCTCCTCCTGGTCTCCCATGGGGTGCAGGGGCCCAAGCACTTGAGCCATCCTCCACTGCCCTCCCAGGCCATAGCAAAGAGCTGGACTGGAAGAGGAGCACCCGGACTAGAACTTGTGTCCATGTGGGATGCTGGCACCACAGGCAGAGGATTAACCAAATGAGCCACAGCGCCGGCCCCTCAGCAAGCTTTTGACATTGCATTGTAATAAAAGTAACCACAGCTCCCGGCAGCTCCTGCAGCCTCCTACAGGTAGATACTTGGTACCTAAATAATGGCCCTTAGCAGCGCAAGAGTCAGTTGGCAGCCTCTCCTATTTGAGTGTTCTGGGACGTGGTTGGGGACACTGTGGATGACCTCCCAGTATTCACCCATGTGTGTGTGTGGCAAACTTCCCAGTGGTTCTTCTTGTGGACAGGTGTAAACCGTGTGGTACAAGAGATTTCAGGGAAAGTGGTTCACAGAATGGGTCCTTGGTCCATAGTGTGTGCCACACAACAGAGCGCTGTCTTGTCCCTCTGCGTGTTTATGTCCCTTGGGGACACAGCCAGCCAGCGAGGAAAGCCAGGTCCTTGGTGGTGCCATTACCCCCAACTCATCCTGCCTCAACTCTCCCTGCTCTGGGCCCCACGGTCAGCCAGGATCACAAATGACCTCATTGTTCAAGTAATGTCCAGTAATGGCTTCTTGAGGCTCAGAGGGTTCTAACACAAAGCTTTCAAAGAGATCTGGCCATTTCTGTAGCCTTTAATTATATTGCCTGTTAACTGGCAATCTTCTACACACATGATAAACTAAGTTTTGCTACTACTTTAGGTTTAGTTTTTCTTTATTTCTTTATTTCTTTGAGAAGTAGAGTAACAGAGAGAGAGAGAGAGAGAGAGAGAGAGAGATCTTCCATCCGCTGGTTCCCTCCCCAAATGGCTATAATGGTCGGAGCTGAGCCGAACCACTGAGGAGCCAGGAACTTCTTCTGGGTCTCCCACACATGTGCAGGGGCCCAAGGACTTGGACCTTCTTCTACTGCTTTCCCAGGCCATAGCAGAGAGCTGGATTGGAAGTGGAAGAACCAGGACTCAAGCTGGCCCATATGGGATGCTGGCACTGCAGGTGGCGACTTTACATTCCTACACCACAGCACTGGCCCCTAGTTTTCTTTTAAAATAATTAGAAATGTTAGGACAAATTTTCATTGGCTGGTTTTGGATGATACAAACTGGAAAATATCAGTTCTGTTGCTACTGACCAGGCTTCTCTGACCAGGCACACTTTATTTCTTTTGTTTATTTTTGAGTGGTATATTTTATTGTGGATCTTGTTTTTTAATTGTCACTTCCTTGACTGTGAGCCTTTTCAGGGAATTCGTGAATTTGATATACAGTGTTTTTTCTTTTGGATTTCATAACTCCTGCATGTCACCATTGGATTCCTCTGTTTATTTATTTATTTATTTATTTTTGGTTTCTAGCTGTCTTCCTTATCTTTCTGGCTATGTGATTTCCCCTCACTGACTCCACTTTTTAAAGTTATTTATTTGTTTTTCTTTCATCAATGACAACATATTTGACATAGTACAAGTTAAGGAAGAAAAACAGGTCACATCAGATATTATTCTCCCAAAAATATAAAAAACACATGTACACTAGTATCACTTGGGAAAAGTATAATGTAAGCCCCTTTTTTAATACAGAAGGAATTCACCCTTATTGAAAATGTGTTTTCCTCTCGTTTTCATTTACTATTAATCAGGGATGCTAGAGCAATTTCATTGTCTGGTTTAGGCTGGTACAAAGTGGAAAAACCAGTCCTGTTGCTATTGACTGTACTCCCCTGAGCACGACACATTTTATTTTATTTTGTTTTTTATTATTGAGTATATGTTATTTTGGATTTTTGAAAAATTTTGAATGTTACTTTCTTGGTTTTGAACCTGATTGAGGAATTTATGAATTTTGATATCCATTTTTTTTATATTCCTGGCTCCTGAAAGTCACAGTTTGGATTCCTCACTTTGTTTAATTTTTGGTTTCTCATTGTCTCCCTTTTTTAGGCTATGTTCCATTCTCCTAATGAATTCCATTTTAAAAAATTTTAACTTGTTTTTATTACATTACCAACCATGCATTAGACATAGTACATTTTACATAGAAAAACACACCACATGTGAGATTTTATTCTCCAAAAAATACAGTGAATACCTTCACATCTTATGAATGTATTTGGCAAAAGAAATATTTAACTATTTTTTTGTACAGAACTAAATTACCAAAATTGAAAGTGGTTTTGCCTTTTGTTTTCATTTTAAATAAATCAGAGTTAGAGAGAGAAAAAGAGAGAGACACACAGAGAGAAAGACAGACAGAGAGAGACAGAGAGGGACACACAGAGAGAGAAGCCTTCCATCTGCTGCTCCACTACCCAATTGGCTGCAATGGGTGGAGCTGAGCAGATCTGAAGCCAGGAGCCAGGAGCCAGAAGCCTCTCCAGGGTCTCCTCATGGGTGCAGAGGCAGAAGGACTTGGGGCGCCTTCTACTGCCTTCCCAGACCACAGCAGATTGCTGCACCGGAAGTGGAGCAGCCTTACTGGAACCAGAGCCCATATGGGATGCCGGCACTGTGGGTGGTGGCTTTACCCGCTACCTCACAGTGCCGACCTGCCTGGAAGCCGTACCCCGTGGGATCTAGCTGTCCGCTAACGTGCCTGGGGAAGCAGGGGGAGATGGCCCAAGGACGTAGGCCCCTGAACCCAAAATGGAGCACCGGATAAAGTCCCTGGCCTCTGCCTCGGCATGTCCCAGCCCCGGCCTTTATAGCCACCTGGGGGGTGACTCCCCAGATGGACGATCACGAGAGGGAGAGGGAGAGAGTGCTGCGATGCCCCCAGGCACTGCTTCTCTCCCCAGGCGGCTTCAACGGGCAGCGCTGGGCCACGCAGGAGGCAGGAGGCAGGAGGCAGGTGGCAGGAGGCAGGTGGCAGGAGTTCCATTAAGGACTCCAACGAGGCAGGGAGGCCCGGTCCAGAGAACCTGGGCCATCGGCATCTGTGTCCCTGAGTCACAGCCTGGAGAGGCAGGACTGGAAGCGGTCCTGGAACTTCAGACGCTGGATGGGGCAGTGTGCGGATGCATCCTGTGGCGCCATGGTGACGGCCAGTGGGGAGTGCGCCTGCGCCTGAGCTCTGACCCGGAAGTGCACCCGCACGCCTGGTCCCGACAGCCCTGTGGTGCTCAGGTGGGAGACAGCGCTGCGTCCGCTCTTGCCCGAGAGCCTGCACAAGCCATGAGGAGCCATCTGCAACGCTGTTGTCCGAGCCTGAGGGAGACCCAGTGGCCCCAGGGTCAGGCCGGGATCAGGAGAGGCTGGGTCTCCGAGGCTGCCGCGCCGTTTCCCAGGTGCATTTCTCTTCTTTGGCCACTTCCGGAAGCAACGGCCTTGGCAGGCCCCTGTCCCGCCAGTAGACCGGGCCCCCTTGTAGGTGAGTGACACACGGCTGTTGTGGTTTCCCGCTGGGGTTCTTCGCTACTGGCGTGCGTATTGTTCTTGGGTCCCGACGGCGCGAGTGGTGTCGCGGTGGTGCTGTGTGGATGGTGTGGAGCGGTCCCCAGGGTGCGAGCAGCTGTCGAGAGCAGATTTGGCTCTGTCTCCTCCCGGAATGGCCCCGCGTTCCCGTCTGTTCGCTTTTTGATGGCCAGCCGCCCTGTTCTAGACCTCTGAGACTGTGAACTGGAGGAACAAGGGCGAAAATGCTTGTCTGTTTCCTGGTCTAGGAGGACAGTTTCGGGTTCCTCACATTTGGTGTGATGTTAGGGCTCTGTGGATTTTCCATAGTGTTTTTTGATTATTATTTTGGTAAGGTTGATAGTAATGTCCTCGCTGTCATTTCTGTTGTTAAGTCACTTGAGTCTGTTCTCTTTTTTCCAGTTTCCTGTGCCCACTGGGGATGCAGGCAGTGTGGGCGTTGGCTTTACCTGGTATCCCACAGTGTCGACCCTCACGGAAGCCATTCCCCATGGGATCCAGCTGTCTGCTAACACGCCTGGGAAAGCAGGGGGAGACGGCCCAAGGACTTAGGCCCCTGAACCCAGAATGGAGCATTGGATAAAAATCCCTGGCTTCTGCTTCGGCCTGGCCCAGCCCTGGCCTGTGAGGCCAGCTGGGGTGTGAAACCCCAGATGGACGATCAATCAGAGAGAGCAATGGCTCATGTACTGCTTCTCTCCCCAATGGGCTTCAGTGGCCAGCAATGGGCTATGCAGAAGCCAGGATGCAGGAACTCCATTCAGGACTCCCACGAGCCGGGGAGGTGCGGTGCAAAGTACCTGAGCCATCAGTGGCTGCCTACTTGGGTCACAGCCCGGAGAGGCAGTACTGGAAGCGGCCCTGGGGCACTGGATGTTGCAGCGCAGATGCGTCCCGTGGGGCCATGGTGGCCGCCCATGGGGAGTGTACCTTCTCCCGGTGCTGCAACCCGGAAGCGGACCCACAGGTGTGCCCCCTTCTTCCCCGTGGTGCTCAGGTGGGAGTCAGCACCGCGTCCACTCCTGCCCGAGAGCTTGCACAAGCCGTGAGGAGCCGTCCTCGACACTGCTGGCCGAGCCTGAGGGAGACCCACAACCCCCAGGGTCAGGCCTGGATCAGGAGAGGCTGGGACCTGAGGCGGCCATATCAGTTACCTTGGGCTTCTGGAAATTTCTAGGCACAGTCCTCTTCTTCAGCCCCTTCCTGAAGACTACACCTCAGGACTCGTTTCCTGTTTCAGAAGAACAGAAATGCTTTTTCTGTGGTGAGTTTGGCATGGTGGCCTTCCTGTCACTGGGTAGGCGGGGCCCAGGGTGCAAGATCGTGGAGGGGGCGTTTGTGTGAGGGGTGGAGGAGATAGTAGGATGAGAAAGGTGGTCAAAGGGGAGATGGGAGGAGAGAGGAAGGGGGGAAAATGAAAAGGTGACATGAATGTGGGGAGGCGTGGAATGGAGGGAAGAAACGTGTGTGGGGGAAAGGAAAGGAAAGGGGAGTGTGATAAGAGTCCAGGTGGGCAGGTGGGGGTTGTAGAGAGAGGAAGAACTTCTCCCACGGCCCTGGTCCCGTCTTGGGGATTTTCTGTCCCTGGCCGGAAGTGGCCTTCGCCGGGTCTGTGAGAAGAGGCCGTGACTCATGGCCTCATTTCTCTGGGTGGTTCGGGACTGTAACGTGTGTGTGCAGGAAAACGGGCAGGAGGCACTCGAATTAATTTGCATGTAGTCCAGTGAATTTTCACAGACTGCACACAGGGAGGAGAAAGCAGAAGCTTAAAGAGACCCCAAGAATCCCTCTGTGCTCTGTTCCAGCCTGTCCAAGGTTCTGACACCTCATAATACGTACTAGATTTTTTTTTCTTTTTAAATATTGGTTTGAAAGGCAGAGTTATAGATGAGGCAGTGCAGGAGAGAGAATTCAATGTATGGGTTCACACCCCAGGTGGCTACAATGGCCAGGACTGGGCCAGGCCGAGCAGAAGCCAGGTACTTTATCCAGTTCTCCAGTGTGGGTTTGGGGGCCCAAGTCCTTTTGCAGCTTCCTGTGCTTTCCTAGGCTTGTTAGCAGACAGCTGGATCACAAGTGGAACAATCTGGGCGTTTGTGGGGCAAGGGGCACGGTGGGCCGAGCCGTGGCATAGTGGATGAAGCTGTGGCCTGCAGTGCAAGCATCCCATATGGGTGTTGGTTTGAGTCCCAGCAGCTTCACTTCTGTTCCAGCTCTGCTGTGGCCTGGCCTAGCAGTAGAAGAGGGCCCAAGTCTTTGGGCCCCTGCAACTGTTTGGGAGTCCTGGAGGAAGCTCCTGGCTCCTGGCTTCAAATCTGCTTATCTCCAGCTGATGCATCCATCTCATATTTTTATCCTTATATCTCAAGAGCAGTGTCTTTCACGTGTTTCAAAATATAAGCTGAACTTAATAAAGTGAAAAGGTTTGAAGATTTTCCTGCAGCGGCCTAGCCTGCAGCCTCTCCAGTGGGCAGAGCACCGAGCAGTGCTTGTCTTTCCGAGTTTTCAACTTGGCAAGAAACAGGCTGAGCTTTAGGACTGAAGAAACAAATTGTGCAGTAAACACTTTGTACTGTGAAATGTATGGGTCAGTTTCTCCGGGATTGTGCTAATAAAGGGAAAACTCAAAATTAAGTAACTCTCATGAAAGCCCGGGGTGTTGATCCTAAAGGCTGAACTTAGGGAATTACTCAGACTTTGAATTTCAGCTGCTTGTTGTGTATCAAGTGTTCCAGTGCTTGCCACGGAAGAAGAATCCATGAATCTCTTTGACATTGAGGTTGGCTCTGCCTCACAGCAGTGACTCTTACCCTATAGTGCACATAACAGTCGCCTGGGGAGCTTGTCAAAGCGCCGACTCTGGGCCTCACTCCAGAGTCTGGGAAAGGGACAGGAAGGAATAGGCATAGCCACTGGGCTCCACACCATACGGGTACAGGTATGGCTTTAATGCTGTTTCACTGACCTCATATGTGAGATTGTTAAATTAACAACAGGAGTCACTGTGGGCTAACTCTCCGTGCAGGATCTCTGTCCTCAATGAGTTGCATCATGAGAGTTAACTGTAAAACTAGTTCTCAAACTGTGTGTGTGTGTGTGTGAGAGAGAGCTACTTGTTGAAATCTTTACTTAATATAGAATTGGTCTTTTTGTGCCCAATGTTAATTGAAAATGAATTTTAATGGAGAATGGGACTAGGAAACGGAGAGGGAGGAAGAATTGGGGTGGGAGTGTGGGTGGGAGGATCGGTATGGAGGGAAGATTCACACACTCTTGCAGAAGATTTATGAATAAACTACGACCTTTTTTATTGCTACCTTTCTTGAAACAGGAAATCCATGTAACTATTGCATTGTACTTGTATGTGGTGTCAGAGTTCACACTTTTCTTACTTTTGAGTTAAACTTTCATGTCATGTACCTAGTTGGTGAATTCTGGATCACATGTCACTTCCTTAGCTTGACAGAGTTTCGGAAAAGCACTTTTCTGATTTTACCTTGATAAAATAACATAATAAATATGTATTTTAATTATTGAGTAATATTTGATTCTGTACACATAACATATTCTTCTTTAGCTATTCATCTATTGATGAATCTAGGCTAATTCTATATCCTTTTTTTTGACAGGCAGAGTGGACAGTGAGAGAGAGAGAGAGACAGGGAGAAAGGTGTTCCTTTTCCGTTGGTTCACCCCCCCAATGGCCATTGTGGCCATCAGCACCACACTGATCCGAAGCCAAGAGCCAGGTGCTTCCCCTGGTCTCCCGTGTGGATGCAGGACCCAAGCACTTGGGCCATCCTGCACTGCCTTCCCGGGCCACAGCAGAGAGCTGGACTGGAAGAGGAGCAACTGGGACAGAATCCGGCACCCCGACCGGGACTAGAACCCAGGGTGCCAGTGCCGCAGGTGGAGGATCAGCCTATTGAGCTGCAGCGCTGCCCTAATTCTATATCTTAGTTCTTGTAAATAGTGTTGCACTAGCACAGGAGTTCATGGTATCCTGACATTTAGAGCAAAATTGAAGGAATAGGGGATAACTATTGTAAGTGAGGTAAGTCAGACACAGAAAGACAAATACTGCATGTTTTGCATCTCTGGGAGTTAATAAATATAGTTGATAGAGAGGTAAAATAGTGATTACAACAGACTCAGAGTGCCCAAGGGATGATGGAGATTGGCCAGCGGGAACAAAAATACATTCGGATGAATGAAATGGGTAGCTGTACTAAACAGTAATAGAAATGGAAGTCTGATGATTTGCAATAATTGGCATATACTGTGTATATCTTTGAGCTGTTGTACTGAACTGCATACAAACATACTGTGATTTTATGTAAGTGCACTTTTTTAAAAAATTAATTTTAGTGAAAAAATAAATATATTCAAAAGATCCTGAAAGTGAATATTACAGTGTTTCCTGCTTGTGTTAACAGCAGGTGAATCTATACTGTGCCTAAAGAGAAGTACTCTGTCAAATTTTAAAATGAATGTCAGAAGAAATTCAAAGAAAAAAGTGAAACAATCTGTGTCTCCCACCGCCCTGGAGCCTTGCCTCACTGCCTGCTCGTGACAGCAGGAGCTCAGGAGCAGCCTGGAGCCACACCCCCTGTGCCAGCCTGCACAGGCTTGGTCTTTGTTTTCTGACTGGTTGGCGCCTGAAGTTACTCCAGTCAGAATTGATGTATGCAGTTGACTACCGAGTTTATAAAAGGGGTGCTCAGTGCCGCTATTGCCCTTTTCGCTTTTTGGTGTTCAGCGTTGCGGAATTTTTCCTCGGAACCTGTGTGGAGCCCCAGTGCTGGGCTTGGAACAAGGAGGTGAGCGGCCATGACGAGCAACAGCTGCAGGAAGGGCCGGGCCGCTGGTGTCTGAGGAGTGGCAGTGGATTCACCAGGACCCTCAGGTTCATCCACCCGTGCCTGGTGAGTCTTTTTGAAATCTTTGTGCATATCCTGTGATGGCCACGCTTGCAGGCCAGGGACACTCTGGCCTTCATGAGGCAGGAGGAAGGAAAAATAAATTGTGTATGATATTGTATGTTACAAATTGAATACCATATTTTATTTTATAAGTTATTTTTGTTATATATTGTAAATTGTATGTTATATATCAATTAAGTATACTTTAAATTGTATATGTAAAATGTAGATGTGCTTCGAGATATCATACAGTCCTAGGAGGCGTGAGCCTACTTTGGCTGAATTCTGATGCCAGGATGGGTGAACAGCCAGGTGGGGCATCTTCTGTTTGATGGGTGATTAAGATGCCCAGCCACTGTGTTAATTTGTAGGTTTCTTTTGTGATTTTCTGGATTTTAGTTGTACTTAGTGGATAGGAGGTGAGAAAATGGATCTAGTCATCAAGAAAGGAAGTTCCTGCATACTTATAATACAGTATGAAAAGATGAATACAATGGTGCTACTTAAAATACCTATCATACTTATAGTGGTTTTTAAAATATTTTATTATTTATTTATTTTCCCAGTAAACTTCTATTTAAGGCATGTAACTTCACGCATTTCATAAATACAACTTTAGGAACATAGTGATTCTTCCCACAGTCCTCAGCTCTCAACCTGCACTCCTACACTTTTTAGAGAGTTTTTTAAGAATAGTGACCTTAGCAAATTACTAGTTCGGAATATGGCGTTAGCTGGTTACAGTACGCTTTCTCGCGCGTGCACACACTCGTGCGCTCTCTCTTTCCCTCCCTCCCTCTCTCTCTCTCTCTCTCTCTCTCTCTATATATATATATATATATATGTGCTTGTATGTGTGAGATATCCAAAACGTTATCTCATAATAACTGTAAATTTTATGTTTTAGATTTATTATTTGAAAGGCAGAAAACAAGAGAAAAAGAGGGGAGAGGGAAAAAGAAAGAGAGGGAGTGAGTGAGTGATATATCTCATCCACTGTTGCACTCCTCAGATGGCCTCAGTGGCCAGGGATGGGCTGGGCTGAAGCCAGGAGCCAGGACTTTGTTTCAGGTCTCCCACTTTGCGCAGGAGTCCATGTAGTTGGGCCATCTTCTAGTGCTTTCTCAGGCTTATTAAGTAGGGAGGCGAATGGAGGTGAAGTGGAGCAGCTGGGACTCTTGTCTGGTGTCCATAGGGGATGCCAACACTGCAGGTGGAGGTTCAACCTTATATAACAGCCCCATAATAGTATATTGGTATTCTTTGACTAACACCTCCTCATTTTCTTGCTCCCAGTTAATCACAAACACCATCCTGCTCTCTGACTTTATAAGTGTGACATTTGTATATTCCACATGTAAGTGTGATCATGTTGTATTTCTTGTTTCTGTGTCTTGTTTCATTCAGTGTAATGTCCTACAGTTCCATGCTTTTGGATCCATCTTGGAAAATGAGTAAACTTCCTTCCTTTTTAAGGTTTGGTGAGGACACTGTGTGTGTCACTTATTTGTTTTTTTTTTTTATTTTTTCTCAGGATCACTTTGGCTATTCTTGATTTTTTTTCTGATTTCTTATGGATTTTAGGATGATTCTCTCATTGTGTAAAAATGTTGTTGGTATTTCGACAGGGATTTCATTGAATCTGTAGATTGCTTTAGGTAGTATAAATATTTTAATTAGACTAATTATTGCAATCCATGAGCAAGTAATATTTTTGCATTTTGTGTGTCCTTGAGGATTTATTTCTTCAGCATTTCAGCATTTTCATTGTAGATATCTTTCAGTTGGTTGTTTAAATCTATTCCTAAAATTGATTTTTGTCTGTATTGTGTATGGGAGTAATTTTTAGATTTCATTTTTGGCAAGTTGATCATTGGCATATAAAAAGCTACCTTTTTTATATATTGATTTTGTAACCTGTAACTATACTGAATTGATTTTTAAGTTGAACCTTTTTTTTGGTGGAGCGTTTAGAATTTTCCATGCACAAAAACATGTCATCTGCAACCATGGCTATTTTGATTTCCTCCTTTCCAATTTTGACCACACTGTCCAAACCAGTCCATCCCTCTACACTCTCTTACCACTCGCCTGTCTTTACATTCTTTTATACCCTGTGTGTCCTGCTCTGATATTATCTTAGTTGTTGGTTTCTTAGGAGTACCATAACAAACAGCTACCAGTAGTGTGGTTTAAACGACAGAACTTTCCTCTCTCACTATTATGGAGGCCAGAATCTGAGATTAAAATATTGGCAAGGCTGTAATCTCTCTTTAGGGTCTTGGGGAGAACCCTTCCTCACCTACCCTAGCTCCTTGTGGTGCTGTCCATCCTTAGTCTTCCTTGGCTTGTAGCTGCATCACTCTGATCTCTGCCTCTGTCTTCAATGGCCTGCTCTCCCATGAGTCTTATAAAGAAACCCCTCAGTCTTTGAATTTAAGATCCATCCTAATCCAGTATGGCCTCATTTTGACTTGATGATATCTGCAAAGACATTAGTCCCAAAGAAGGTGACATTCACGGGTTCTGAGGTTTTGATTTGCACATATCTTTCTGGGTGACACAGTCACACACCTTGGAGATTTTAGTTTATTTAGTTTGTTTTTTATGACCATGGAGCTCAATCTGGTCCATTCCAGTGATTGAGACAAAAGAAAACAACTAATGCTCAAAAATGGGTCATTGAGTTAATAAGTGAATCTTAAACTCTCAAATAATCAGATGAAGGTTCTGGCACCAGGACAACCCCCACCCCACTCCCAACCCCACAGTTTGGGATGAGTACCGTGGAAAGCATCAGTGAAGCTATAAAATTCTGCAAGAAATGTTTCACGTAGGGCATTTTGAACATTTCAACCAGAATGGGAAATAAATTGTAGCCACGGACATATTGTTAAGAAGTGGTGGATTCCTCTACATCATTGCTCTTCCAAACTCGTTATCCACATGTATCAGCCACTCCCATGGCCCAGAAACAGAGGCCAGTGTCACTCACTGGGAGGCACCCTGGCTTTGGTATACTTGTGAGAAACTCCAGCAGTGAACTTTGTTGCATGGATGTTGTGACTCCCTGGGCAGGAAAGCTTGGGATTTGCATGAAAAAGTCTTTAAAATATCCAGGAACACTCACTTGTGTGAGGTCCATTTCAGCAGCTCTTCCTGAGCACCTACTGTGTACAGTATTTTGCTTGAGGGAGAGGCTATAATGCTTAAGAAGATTCCCGGGGAGTGGACAAGTGCATCCCTCAATGTAACCCGAAGCATTACATTTACAGAATGGGATAAAAGTGATTTTTGTTTGTTCATTCGTTCTTTTGTTCATTCATTGCTTCATTCCAGTGTTGCACATCAAAGTATAAACTCTCGAGCCAAATTGCCTAAGTTTTAATTCTTTCCCGTAACTTACTGGCTACGTAAATGGACAGATGACAGGAACTCTCCCTGCTCAGCGGTTTTCATCCCAAATTGGGGATGACAAGAGTACCTAGCTCCCGGGGTTGTTCCACGGATTGCACAAGTTCTTGTTCGTGAAACCCTCAGCACAGGTCCTGGTTCACAGGAAGCATTGTCAAAGTGCTGGCAGCTCCAGCTGCTACCACAATCCTTCCTTGCACAGATGTTTCTTGAATGTCTACTACATTGTCAGGCACTGACCCAGGTCTCTTCATTGGTTGATGGATCTTTGGTTGTTTCCGGTTTTGGGCTTTTATAAAAATAATGCAGTTGTGAACATTTGTATGTAAGTTTTTGGTTCAACTTTTGCTTGCAGCTATAGGAGTAGGATTGTTAGGTCAGCTGGTTAAAAGACAACTTTTTATAGCATATATAGTATATAGCATGAGATAGAAAAGGCTGCCATGCTCCTTAGTGCAATAGTCAGTGTTGTCAGCTTCATGTGTGGCTTTATCTATAACAGTTTTAGAAGGGTTTACAAAATAGGCTCTGTGTGATTCTGCAAGGTGTGGCATTGGCTAAGAGCAACAGAGGGTTAAACGTTGAAATTTTCTGGTGAATAAGAGAAGTTGTAGGATTGAGCTGAAACAGCTGAAATAGCAGGAAGACAGTTTGGTGTCAGGGACCTGGGGAAGTTCCTTGGTGGTGAGGCAGAGTGTTCTAGTGGAAGACAGGAAGTTTGGGGACAGGGAAATGGAACTGGAGAGGTGTGGAATAAGATTTTTAAAACTTCTGGCTCCTGACATCTTTGGATAACGGATTTGCATTTTAGCCTCAATTCACTGCTGCTCTATGAGAGTGATTTTCCCCATGTTTTCTGGGTTAGATTTACTCATCTGAAGTGGAATAGATCATCTTTAATTTGTTCCCAAAGATAGGAACCAAAAGAAGAATATGTGTGGGGAGGGGGAATGAGAGAGAAAGGGAGGGGGAATTTTATGAAGCAGCAGTCAGTACAGAGTTCTGATAATTGATTGTGGATCACAGCACATGAGGCAGGTGTTTGGTGCAATGGTTAAGTTGGGACACTCGCCTTCCATATTGGAGTGCCTGGGTCCTTATCTGGCTCTATTCCCAATTCCAACTTCCTGCTAGTAGGTACCCTGGGAGGGCAGGTGATGCCTCAGAGACCTGGGTCCCTGCCACTCATGTGGGAGACCTGGATTGAGTTCCTGTATCCCATGTTTGCCCCTATTTCCTGCACCAGAGAAATAAACCAGCAGGGGCTCACTCTGTACATTTCTCTGCCTCTCATGTATTTATTTTATTTGAAAGTACAGTTACACAGAGAGAAGAGAGGCAGAGAGGAGAGTGAGAGAGAGAGAGCGAGAGAGAAAGAGAGAGAGAGAGAGGGAGAGAGAGAGGGAGATGGAGAGAGAGAGAGTTCTTCCATCCACTGGTTCACTCCCTAGATGGCCACAACAGTCGGAGCTGTGCCAATCTGACACCAAGAGCCAGGAGCTTCTTCCTGGACTCCCACATGGGTGCAGGGGCCCAAGGGCTTGGGCCATCTTCTACTGCTTTCCCAGGCCATAACAGAGAGCTGGGTTGGAAATGGAGCAGCTGGGTCTCGAACCGGCCCCCATATGGGATGCTGGCACCTTAAGCAATGGCTTTACCCACTATGCCACAGCACTGGCCCCATAAATTAATATTTTTAAAAACTGCAAAGCATAGAGCTTCTTTCCCTGGGAGTGCTTACCACAGTATCTTCCTAAGAAGAAAGCCCCCAGTTGTTCTATCTAAAACAAGCATCTCCCGAAAACCAGGGTATTGGAATAATCAACAGTGTGGCCATCTGTCGTCACTGAAGTCACTGGTTCTGAGTGTGGAGAGATGAATAGTTAAATACTACTTTCTTTCATGTTTGTGTGATTTGAGTATCTTCATGATAGGCTGCTAAGATTTTCTAATTACCCCTTGATATCTATCTTTTTGGAGAAGTTAAACATTAAGCTAAAATTTATTATAAGCCTTCTTCTTTTGCGTATTAGCAAGTCAGCCAAGAGGCCATATGAATTGCCTGTTAAGCAGTGTCTTAAGAAGCAAGTGGTATATGAATTCGGGGATTTTAATCTTATTTTACAGCAGGAGGAAATGTTGGACAGAACTGTATAGATGAGGGAAGGCACTTAGAAGGCCTGGGGTGAAGTATGGTAGTGGGTTTGGAAGGACAAGGGGAGAAGGCGTCCTAAGTAGGAAAAACTGCATAATCAGAAGTGTAGCGGGAGAACTATCTAAAGATTGTGCGGCACCATAAGTTGGGCCCAAGGAGCACAGGTGCTTGAGTGGTACAGTGGAAGACAGCTCAGCTGGGAGCTAGAAAGGTTGAATTGGCTTTCCCCTTCGTGTCTCTCTCTGCTTCAGGATTGTGGTTGAACACAGAAGCACACAGAGCTGGATGGAGAGCCGGCTTTTTCTTCAAGGGGGTGGTAATGATGACTATTGTGCGAGATTTTTTTATTTAAAAAAAAGGTATATTATTTGAAAAGCAGTGTTAGAGAGAGAGAGAGAGAGAGAGAGAGAGAGAGAGAATGATTCACTGCTTTACTCCTCAGTGGCCAGAGCTGGCAGATCTGAAACCAGGAACCAGGAGCTTCTTCTAGGTCTCCCATATGGGTGACAGGGGCCCAAGAACTTGGAGCATCCTATGCTGCTTTCCTAGGCACATTAGCAGGGAGCTGGATTGTGAGCAGAGCACCAGTGCCCTATGTGATGCCAGCACCCATTATGCCACAGTGCTGCCCCCATTGTCTGAGTTTTGTCAGTGAATGACTCGGAAGACAGCCAGGCAGCTTGTTCCCATTCCCACAGCCCCAAGGCAGCATGCTTGCTCCCTTCTGGGTCGTGATGTGGGATGGGACCTTTCACTTGAAAGAAGGTGCTTATTGCATGTTCTCACTGAAAAGACATTGGAGAAACAGGATCGTGCTTTCAAAAGGGTGCCAAGTCCCTTCCCAAGAGAGAGTTGAAATCCTGC
Source organism: Lepus europaeus (assembly GCF_033115175.1). NCBI lineage: Eukaryota > Metazoa > Chordata > Mammalia > Lagomorpha > Leporidae > Lepus > Lepus europaeus. The sequence goes on from NC_084837.1 coordinate 103,484,888, forward strand.
TTCTCAGCAAGTGTACTTGACTCCAGGCTACAGCCACTTGACGCAAAGGAAACCCAGAGAATATACAACATAAGGATAAATGAATGAATGAGTGAACGAGTGGCAAAGGGTTAGGAAGACAGTTAGGCGCATGGAATTTGCTGTTTCCCAGGGCTTTGCAGCATGAGTGAGAAGGACTTTTTGCCTCTCCTTATTTCCTTCTTGGGAGCTCACCAGGCAAACTCAACTCTGAGTGCTTCTGCAGCCTTGTTTTTGCTTTGCAGAGTGCAGATAGAACAAAGCCCTTATGGCACTTGCTTTTCTTGTTTCTTTTTTACCAAAAGTGGACCTTGGAAGACTTATAGTTCAGCTTTGCATAACAGTGTTGCCAGGACTGTTCACTTGGGGAGGCCAAGCAGCCTCTTTCAAGAAACTTACATGTTTTGTCTACTGTTGCTCTAGAAATGATTGGAACCCAGGCAGGACCTATGCAGACATCCTGGGGAAGCGGGGTGGGGGTGGGGGGCGAGGAACCCAGTCTTTGAGCATGCAGGCTGGGCCTGTCAAGGAGCCAGCCTCCCAAGGGAGTGAGCTAGGCGTGCAAGTCCCATTGGCCCCTAGGTGAGGAGGGAGAGCCCAAGGGACTGCGGCCCCTGGCTGGTGGGCGCCTGCCCCTCCTTGGGCGGCCACCATCTTGGAGACAAACTCACACAGGAGTGCATCTACGAGAGGGCTGCAGCCTGGCGGGTGTGGGGTGCGCTCCAGTGGGAACCTAAGGGCGTGCGGGGTAGCACCAGGTACAGCGGGACCAGGCACAGCGGGGCCTGCCTGGGACACGGCCCCTGTGATGGATTCCTGACTCTTTCCAAACTTTCTTCAGGCTCCAGGCACATGGCAGCAGCTGCTGGAGAGGAGGCATCCCACCTGCGTGCTGCATCATCAGCTGCTTCCCGGGCCTGGCCTGAGCTGGGCCCAGTGCCCCCATAGCACTTGGGCCCGAGGGCAGGGGGCAGCTGCAGAGACTCCCGCTCTTGGCCAGCACGGCGTGGGCTAATGTGAGAGGTGAGTGCATGAGGCATGCGGGGAGGGTCCTGGAGGTGCCACTTGCCTGGCAGGAGTGTCTCTGCAGGGCCCAAGCCTTGACCTTTCAGGGTTGCCTGGTTTTCAGCTTGGTCTGTCTGGAGTTGAGATTCTGAGGGCGGGAGTGTGGCGGGTCTTGCCAGTTCCCGCCTTTCCTTCTCTGCTCAAACAAGTTGCCGAGATGCAGGCTGAGGGCCTTGTGAGTCCCTGCCCCGCGGGCAGGTGCGATGGGGGCCTGGTCTGTGCTTGCTGGCTCAGGTGTCTCTCTGCCGCACTTGATCTTGTGGCAGTTGCGGTGATCAGGAAAGTGGGTTCTTTGCAGACCCCAGGGAGGTGACACTTCTCAGCCTCCCAGTTCCACGTATGATGGTATGCCCCTGAAGGAACAGTTGGAACCATGCAGAGGCATCTAACAGTAGGAGAAAATAGTGATTGCTAAGTAACTAGCCTCAGGGTGGAGGCTGTGCTGGATTAGTGAGGAGTCCCTGGCAACCCCCCACAGCACCTTCAGGCAGAAGTGGGAATGTTTGTGGGAATGTTACTTTATTGCTTTCTCTCACTGAGTTACAGCTACCCCAAATGGCTTAGAAATTTCTCAAGCATGTAATTTGAGGAGTGACTGTGAATCTAGGAGACAGTTTTGTCTTTTTTTTCCCCCTTTGGACAGGCAGAGTGGACAGTGAGAGAGAGAGACAGAGAGAAAGGTCTTCTTTTTCCATTGGTTCACCCCCCAATGGCCACTGCGGCCGGTGTGCTGCGGCCAGCACACCACGCTGATCCGAAGCCAGAAACCAGGTGCTTCTCTTGGTCTCCCATGCAGGTGCAGGGCCCAAGCACTTGGGCCATCCTCCACTGCACTCCCGGGCCATAGCAGAGAGCTGGACAGAAAGAGGAGTGACCAGGACAGAATCCAGTGCCCCAACCGGGACTAGAACCTGGAGTGCCAGCGCCGCAGGTGAAGGATTAGCCTATTGAGCCGTGGCGCCAGCTAGTTTCATCTTATTAAGGTAATCATTAGAACTCCCTGAAAAGCATTTGTAGGTCAATTTTTCACTGACTAATTTTTGCTCACTGTTTCCTCTGATTTGTTATTTCTCTTTGTAAATCCCCTCCCCCCACCTCCCCATGGCCTGATGGTCTTGGAATTCACTTTGGAAATGAAGGGCAGGTCTACCTCTCTGGGTTCCACCTTGGTGAATGTCACAGGCAGTCTCTTCTTTACACATTGGGCGGTTGTTCCATGCGGGTACTTCATGAGCGCATGAACTTTTTGAGTTGCTGAAGGAGGCTTGTTGGGTTTATCCAGTGAATACTGTGTACCAGTGGTTGGGAACCCTGTTTCCGGTGAGACCTTTGGAACTGACTAGGGTGGTTGTATGTGCCTGATTAATGACATTTCCCTCTTTCTTAATAAGGAGTGATACAGTTAGAAGCAAACAGGCGTGGCTGTGTTCACACCGAGCATTTTAAACAAACTAGGCATTCTAAAAGTCCAGCATGCAGACCCTCCCAGTGAGGGTTGTGTACGTGAGACAAGCTTTTCTTGGCTCTTGTGTTTTGAGATGTTTGGACCTCATATCATCTGAGGACATTGGTATCCACCTGGGCAACACTTATGTTGCTACCACTGAACAGCTAATGAAATTGATCATTTTAGCAAATTGTTCTTATTTATTTATTTGTTATCTTTGGAACTCAAAAGTTTGGAATTTTGATTTAGTTTCAAATGACACTTAACCTTATTTCTGAGTCTGACAAAATGCATACAGTGACTCCCAGACTCTCTCAGTCAAATTGGATGCAATTTAAGGGTCTGTTTTGTAAGCTGTTTGATAGAACAGGTCTGTTTGTGTCTTCTATGATTGAGGATAAGGTGAAAATATTAAAACATATGACAGTCCTTTTTTAAAAGATATTTTATTTATTTGAACGGCAGAGTTACAGGGAGAGGAGGAGAGACACATAGAGATCATCCAACTGTTGGTTCACTCACTCCCCAAATGACCCCAGTCGCCGGGACTGGGCCATGACAAAGCCTGGAGCTTCCTCTGGGTTTCCCATGTGGATGCTGGGGCCCAAGCACTGGGGCCATCCTCTTCGGCTTTCCCAGGTGCATTAGCAGAGATCTGGATTTGGAAGTGAAGTAGCCAGTGGGCCAGCCCCATGACAGTTTTTTATGCATGTCCATCAAAACCTATTTGAGACATGACAGCATGTTAACTGTCTTTCAGTTTTCAAAAGCACACATGCACAAAGGAACACATGCACACACAGCACTGTAGCCAAGCAGCCACAGAGTGACACAGTCCCAAAGCCACATGTGCACGCATGCAAGGCTGGCTGTGTCTCATTGGGTTTTCCAGCTCCCTGTGGAGGAGCAGCAACCCCCATAACTTAAGCCCAACCTCTTACTTCTTTGGGCTGGGGCAAGGGGAATCATGAGAACTAGAGCGGAATGAATGTGAACTCACATTACTCATTAGCAGTTAGTTCTCTTGGGCGTATACCTTAGTTCCTTTACACCATGTTAAGGTCAAAATTCACTAGCAGCACACGTGCAGAGTTGTGCAGCCAGCACCTGTATCTGATTCCAGAGCTTTCTTCTCACTTCCCATACTTCTCATTCCTCCCTCCCCCCCAAGATACATTGTGGGCTGTCGTAGACAGCTTGACAGAAGTAAGCTGAATCCAGGAACAAGAGTTGCTTTGGCTATGACTACACTAAGTAGCATGAGAGATTTGCCAAGAGTGGTGGATTCACCGGTTTACGACGTGTCTCCTGGGAACCCAGGCAATGTTTCTTACTCTGAGATTAGAGGGCTGTCAGAACAGATCCAAGAATTAAGAGAGGTAATAGAATTAGCTCTTAAAAACCTAGACTTATTCCAGCATGTAGGAATAATACCTCCAAAAGGCTGTTTGTTATATGGAATTCCAGGCACAGGAAAAACGCTTTTGGCAAGAGCTGTTGCTAGTCAGCTGGGTTATAACTTCTTAAAGGTTGTATCTAGTTCTATTGTAGACAGATACATTGGTGAAAGTGTTTGCTTGATCCAACAAATGTTTTATTATGCCAGAGACCACCATCCATGCATCATTTTTATGGATGAAATAGGTGCGATTGGTGGCCGTCGGTTTTCTGAGGGTACATCAGCTGACAGAGAGATTCAGAGAACTTTAATGGAGGTGCTGAATCAAATGGTTGGGTTTGATACTCTGCATAGAGTTAAAATGACCATGGCTTACAAACAGACCAGATACACTGGATCCTAGTAAGCTATGTCCGGGAAGATTAGATAGGAAAATACATATTGATTTACCAAATGAAAAAGTAAGGTTAGATATATTGAAAGTCCATCAGGTCGTATTACAAACCATGATGAAATAGATTATGAAGCAAGCATGAACCTTTTAGTTGGCTTCATTGGAGCAGGCCTGAAATGTTTGTACTGAAGCAGGTATGTTTGCAATTTGTGCTGATCATGATTTTGTAGTACAGGAAGACTTCATGAAAGCCACCAGAAAAGTGGTTTATTCTAAGATGCTAGAGTCTAAATTGGGCTACAGACCTGTGTAATGTGCTGTAAGGTTTTTGATTGCTGCATGACAGACATTGGCTTAATGTAAAAATAAAGTTAAGGAAAATAACGTGTGTATTGGCGATGATCTCATTACAAGTAAGAGTAAAATATGAACGAGTAACATAAATTAATATATAATCCAGTTTCTCCACTTTTAAGATTGGTACAGAAGAAATTTGTATGTTGTTAATGTTGTATTTATTGCATCAGAAATTACAAAAGAAGAATGTGATGAAGCTTTTCATATTTGCTGTGTGAACATTTTGTAAGACATTGAAAATGGTCTGGGAGTAGTACAAGAGAGCATTTCTTATGACTTATTTTATATCATTTGAATATGGATTTAGATAGGCTGTGGGAGGAAGTGAAACATCAGACCTGTGATATTTAAGATCCTCTATAATACATTGCATTAATAGTCTTTCTAAGCTGTTACTTAGGAACCCAAGAAATCCCCACAGTAAATTTGATTTCACCACCAAAATGTATCTTCAACCTGCCTATCTCTGCCACCACCCCAAGCCAAGGCAAAGCTGAACTCTGTTCTTGCATGGCTCATAGAGCAGGTGCTTACATATATTGTGTAGCCTGGATGCCCCAAATGCCTGGTTCTAACCCCAACCCTAGCCCAAGCCACCATAATTCTCTTGAATGAATTCAGTGACCTCTGAGCTGATTTCTTCTGTCAGTAATCTTTTCCTCTATAATAGGTTTTCCACTCAGCATCCAAATACTCTTTCTGTACAAATGTATTTTTCAAATGGTTTGAAAGGGAGCGAGCTGGTTGGGAAGGGATAGGAGGGAGAGAGAGAAAGGGGGAAGGGGGGAGGGGGGAGGGAGAGAGGGAGAGAGGAGAGAGGGAGAGAGAGAGAGATTCTCCATCCACTGGTTTATTCTACAAATATGACGAAGTATAACCGTGTGACTTGACTCCTTCTGTGTGGATGGCTGCCTACTTTGTGCTATCCTTGATGGTTTCTTTGTACTTCTCTTCCTTCTCTCTTGCTTGTGCAGTACCTTCCATTTCAGACCACCTCTGAAATGCTTTGTTCCTTTACGTTTGGGCGCCCCATTTCTCTCGAGGTGATCTTACTCTTGTGATTTCAACCAATGTTTCTATGAGACTACCTTCCAAAGCAGTGTCTCCGTCGTCAGCCTCCGCCATGAGATCCAAATCTCCATTGCCACCTGCCTGTTAGACACACACTTGAGTGTCATGTGGGCAGCACAAACTCCCTCTTCCCTTTAAACCTGCTTCACACATTGCACTGGATCTCTGCAGTGGTGTCTCCGTCTGGCTTGCCTTCCAAGTCGGAAAGCTTGGCAGCACCCTCTTTCCAATCATCTGCCTCCTAGCAGTCACCAAATCTATGTCAGTGGTGTCTCAGGACCTACACAAGCACTCAGACCAAGGCTGACTATCTGCTGCTAACTATCATTTCTGTCTGGATTCCTTCTCCCAGGCTTTTTCTGCTTCCGGCCTGCACACTACCTGCATTTTCCCAGAAAGCACAGGTGACTCTGTCTGATCTTTTCTCATCTCCTCTTGCATACTTGCAAAAGCCCTAATCCCGTAGGGAGGATCCCAAGGCCTCATCCCCAGGTCTGTTCACAACTTCCTATTCCAAGCCACCCTCCTCCCAAGCAGCCCCTGCTTCTGTTATGCCAGATTTGTCATGGTTCTGCAGATAGGCAGTCACTACTTGATGTTCCTCAATGTTTTCAGCTTGAGAAGCTCCTAGCCATATTTCACGATCGCCAGCTCAAGGGTCTTCCTTCTCTGTGGTACTTTTCTCTCATTCTCCCAGGCAGAGCTAAGTATCCAGAGCTTCTGTAACACACTACTTCTATACATAAAGTATGTATAACCCATTGTATCACTACTATTTCTCATATAAGACTGCAAGCTTGTCCGGGACAGGACTTTGTCTCTCTGCTTTCATCCCTGTAGTCCCTGGTACACAGCAGGTATTCAACATATGCAGAACTAACAAACACACTCACTGGTGGGTCTTGGGGCAGGAAGTGATGGTTAATGAAGGGTCTGGTCACAAGAACAAAGGTAAGAGGGACAAGGAAGGAGATTGTAACAGAGTAGCATTCATGAAGCACTTTCTTTTTTCCCCCAACTTTTATTTAATAAATATAAATTTCCAAAGTACAACTCTCGGATTATAGCAGTTCTTCCCTCCATACCCGACCTCCCACCCGCAACCGTCCCATCTCCTACTCCCTCTCCCATCCTATCCTTCATCAAGATTCATTTTCGATTATATTTATATACAGAAAATCAACTTAGTATATACTAAGTAAAGACTTCAACAGACTACACCCACACAGACACACAAAATGTAGAGTACTATTTGAGTAGTAGTTTTACCATTGATTCACATAGTACAACACATTTAAGAATAGAGACCCTACATGGGGCGTAGGTGCACAGTGACTCCCGTTGTTGATTTAACAATTGACACTCTTATTTATGACGTCAGTAATCACCCGAGGCTCTTGTCATGAGTTGCCAAGGATATAGAAGCCTCTTGAGTTCACCAGCTCCGATCTTATTTAGATAAGGCCATATTCAAAGTGGAAGTTCTCTCCTCCCTTCAGAGAAAGGTACGTCCTTCTTTGATGGCCAATTCATTGCACTGGAATCTCATTCAAAGAGATCTTTCGTTTAGGTCATTTTTTTGTTATTGTAGCCACAGCGTGTTGGCTTTCCATGCCTGTGAAACTCTCACGGGCTTTTTAGCCAGATCCGAATGCTTTAAGGGCTGATTCTTCTTCTTCTTTTTGGTGTCCTATTCTTTTCTTCAGTTCTTTTATAATTATCAGATACTGACACGCTTGGTTAAATTTATTCCAAGCTATTTTATTTTCTTTATAGCTATGTGAACAGGATTGGTCTTGGAAATCCTTTCTCAGCCGTGACATTGCCCGTGTATACAAATAGGCTATTGATTTTCTGTCCTGCCACTTGACCACACTCTACTCTGAGTTTCGAGAGTCTCTTAGTGGAGTCTTTTGGATCTCCTACATAGAGAATCATGTCATCTGCAAATAGGGATAGTTGGACTTCCTCCCTCCAAATTTGTATCTCACATTGAGAAATGAGAGAAAAAGTACCAACATGATAACGTGCACGTGGAAAAGGAAACAGTGACCTCAGATGCTACCTTCCTGTATTCTGTCTCGCTTTGTGCAAGATACGATTTGTCGCATTTCAAACACATTCCATAGGTTAAACGCAGGGCTAGACTGTGCAGGGCGGTGACTGGGAAGCAGACCTGTGTTCCGTGGAGAACTGTGTAGATCACAGGTGTTCCAAGTCCTTGTGCGAGTGGGTACACAAGAGACTGAATACAGAAATGACAAAGATTTCCTGATGCGTAAGTCAGAGACTAGACCACACAGAACGTTTGTAAGGAAGAAGAGAAGGAATGTGTACCAGAATCTTTTCTAAGTTAAACTCTTGTTCAAAATGTGTGTTAATAGGGTAGGTGGTGCATATAATATCAACTTCTACACAAACTCTAGTAGTTGGTCTTGATGCAGTATTTTATTTACAGCTATGTCTTCCTTTTTACAATTTTTTACTTTTTTTAGATCTTATTTATTTATTTTTCATTGAGAGTTACCCATGGAGAGGATGAGAGGCAGAGAGCGAGAGCGAGAGCGAGAGAGGGAGGTCTCCCATCTGCTGGTCCACTACCCTGTTGGCTGCCAAGGGCGGAGCTGAGCGGATCTGAAGCCAGGAACCAGGAGCCAGGAGACTCCCCGGGGTCTCCTGCATGGGTGCAGGGGCCCAAGGACTTGGGCCATCTTTTGCTGCATTCCCAGACCACAGCCGAGAGCAGCTTGGGAAGTACGGCAGGCGGGACTCGAACCGGAGCCCATACGGGATGCCGGCACTGTGGGCGGTGGCTTTACCCGCTACTGCACAGCGCTGGTCCCTCCTGGAAGCTGTTCCCTGTGGGATCCAGCTGTCGGCTAACGTGCCTGGGGAAGCAGGGGGAGATGGCCCAAGGACGTAGGCCCCTGAACCCCGAATGGAGCACCGGATAAAGTCCCTGGCCCCTGCTTTGGCCTGGCCCAGCCCCAGCCTTTGTAGCCACCTGGGGGGTGAACCCCCAGATGGACGATCACTCAGAGCGAGAAAGAGTGCTCGCGATGCCGCTTGCACTGCTTCTCTCCCCACGCGGCTTCAACAGCATGTGCTGTGCCAAGCAGAAGCCAGGGGGCAGGAGCTCCATTGAGGATTCCCAGGAGGCAGGGAGGTGGGGTCCAGAGTACCTGGGCCAGCAGCGGCTGCCTCCCTGGGTACAGCCTGAAGGGGCGGGACTGGAGTGGCCCTGGGGCCATTGGACGCGGGATGCGGCAGTGCGCAGATGCGTCCCGTTGCGCCCCGTTGCGCCATGGCGATGGCCAGTGAGGAGTTCGCCTGCGCCCGGCACTGTGACCCGGAAGTGCACCCGCAGGCGCATCTGCTGCTGTCGTGGTGCTCAGGTAGGGGTGAGCGTCGTGTCCGCTCCTGCCCAGCGGCGATTTCTAGGTGCAGTCTTCTTCTTGGGCCCCTTCCGGAAGACTACACCTCAAGACTCTGTTCATGTTCCAGAGAAAGAGAAAGGCTCTTTCTGCGGAGAGTTTGGCGCGGTGGCCTTCCTGTGGCTGGGTAGGCGGGGCCCAGGGTGCAGAGCGGGGGTGGGGGGCTGGTGTGGGGTTGTGTGTGTGTGTGTGTGAAGTTTAGCTGGGATAGAAGGTGGAGGAGGGAGAAAGGGGAAGAAGGAAAAAGCGGCGTGCAGGTGCGGAGGCGAGGAAGGTGGGGCAGAAACCCTGGTGGGGCAGAGGAAAGGGAGGGGGAGAGTGACAGGAGTCCCGGTGAGTGTGTGGTGTGGTGTGGCGTGGGGTGGGGTGGGGTGGGGAGAGGAAGAAGGTTTCCCACGGCCCCAGTTTGCTGTCCCTGGCGGGAAGTAGCCTTGGCCGCATCCGTGCGAAGAGGCCTTGATCACGGCCTCTCTTCTCCCAGTTGCTCAGAAGTGTAAGGTGTGTGTGCGGGAAAACGGGCATGGGGCGCCCCAATGAATTTGCACCTAATGCGGTGACTTTTCACAGACTGCACACAGGGAGGAGAAAGCAGAAGCTTAGAGAAACCCCAAGAATCCCTCTGTGCTCTGTTCCAACCTGCCCCAGGATTCTGACACCTCATAGTAAGAACGAGATTTTTTTCTATTGAAAATTCGTTTGAAGGGCAGAGTTGTAGATGAGGCGGTGCGGTGTATGGGCTCACCCCCCAGGTGCCAGGTGGCTACAATGGCCGGTGCTGGGCCAGGCTGGAGCCCAAGCCAGGTACTGTGTCCAATACTCCGGGGTGGGTTCAGGGGCCCAAGTCCTTGTGACCCTGCACCTATGTGCGAGTCCTGGAGGAAGCTCCTGGCTCCTGGCTCCTGGCTTCATATCCGCTCAGCTCTTTCTGTGGATCCTTGGCCGTGGTGGCCTTCCTGTCACTGGGCCCGATGTGCAGAGCAGGGAGGGTGTGTGTTGGAGGGGTAGTTGGGATAGGAAGCGGAGGAGAGAGGGGCTCAAGGGGGACGTGGGAGGAGAGAGGAAGGGGGGGGAGAATGCAAAGGTGACGTGTAGGTGTGGAGGCGAGGATGGCAGGGGCAGAAACGCGCGTGGAGGAGAGGAAAGGGAAGTGGAAAGTGATAGGAGTCCTGGTGGGTGTGGGTGGAGGCGGGGTTTGGGAGAGGAAGAGCTTTTCCCATGGCCCCGGTTGCGTCTTGGGGGTTTTCTGTCCCTGGCCGGCAGTAGCCTTGGTCGTGTCCTGGAGAAGAGGTGTGTGTGTGCAGGAAAACGGGCATGGGGCGCTCGAATTAATTTGCACAGAATCTGGTGAATTTTCCCAGACTGCATACAGACAGCTCGATCACAAGTGGGAACAGCCTAGGTGGTTGGGGGTTTGGGGGTGTGGGGCGGGCAGAGCCATGGCATAGTCAGTGAAGCCGCCGCCAGCTGTACCAGCATCCCATATGGGTGTCTTCCTTCTCTGTGATAGGTTTCTCTCCTTCCCCCGACAGAGCTAAGTCTCCAGAGCTTCTGGATAGATTTCATTACAGATATTATTTCATTACAATATTCTGTAATATTTCATTACAGAAATATTTGTTACACACTCTTTATCTATGTAAAGTCCTTACCCATTTAATCACCATTTATTTGCTAAATACCTATATTTTGTGCAAGACTGTGAGCGTGTGCAGGGCAGGACTTTGTCTCTCTGCTTTGATTCCTGTAGTCCCTGGTCACAGTTGGTATTTGGGATATGCAGAACTAACAGTGCCCTCACTGCTGCGTCCTGGGACAGGAAGTGATGGTTAATGAAGGCTCTGGTCACAAGAATAAAGGTAGGAGGGACAAGAAAGGGTGTTTAACAGAATCAGCATTAATGAAGCACTTTCAGTTGCCAGGCTTCTTAATGTACCATTGTCTCATCTCGTTTCTATATAACAACAAAAGGAGGGGAAGCAAGATGTTTAGTCTTTTTTTTTAATTACGCCACATTGATTGTCCTGTCTAATTCTCTTCAAAGGTCTGTGAGGAAGGCACTTGTGATAGCCTTTTAAATATCAGGTAAAGGAAGTGGGAACCTGCCCTAGGCCATATATCGAGATCATTGAAGTTCCAGTTTAAATCCTGCTTTGCTTGCCCCAGAGCTGTGTCCCTCTGGGGTTGGCCCCTCAGCTTCCAGCAGTCCCAGAGGTGGGGTATCAGAGAGGTGGTAGGTGGTGAAAACCAGTGGTCCTTGTCTTTGGGTTTAACTTTGTGGGGAGCATAACCACAGGGACTTGAGCTGTGTCACGAAGGATCCTTCATGCTAACTCTGTGGCCTCATGCTGTGACTTGTTAATATAGGTCCTGTGTCCTGGTTCACACCAGTGGTCATCTTAAGATTTACTTTGCTGCTCTAGTGTTTTAGGGTAAAATTTGGTTTATTGATCTGATATCTGTATTCTTTAATATATGCATGTATAGCAATATAGTTTCTCATGTGAAATTAGTCCTGTCGACATGGAAAACTGTGTGGATGTACCCACTGCTGGAAACATAGCGAAGGAAATGAAATCATTATATGGACAGAGGGATGCACAAGCCTATGCTTATCGCAGCAGGATGCACAATAGGCAGCTATGCAGTCTGCATATGAATGTATGGTGTACATAGCCCATAACTTCTTTATTCAGGTTCAGTTGATCAGCATTTTAATTGATTGAAATATGCCTGTTGAAGTCTTTTGCCCATTTCTTGAGTGGGTGGTTTGTTTTGCTGTTGTTGAGTTTCTTGAAAATTTCTGGTAGTTAATCCTTTATCAATTGCATACTTTGCAGATAAGTTTTCCCATTCTGTTAGTTGCCTATTCAGTTTGCTGTGTGTGTGTGTGTTTTTTTTCAGCAGTGCAGAAGCTTCTCAGTTCTTCCTCCTCCTCTTGTTGTTGTTGTTGTTGTTGTCGTTGTTGTTGTTGTTGTTCTTCTTCTTCTTCTTTTTGGTGTCCTATTCTTTTCTTCAATTCTTTTATAATTATCAGATACTGACACGCTTGGTTAAATTTATTCCAAGCTATTTTATTTTCTTTATAGCTATGTGAACAGGATTGGTCTTGGAAATCCTTTCTCAGCCGTGACATTGCCCGTGTATACAAATAGGCTATTGATTTTCTGTCCTGCCACTTGACCACACTCTACTCTGAGTTTCGAGAGTCTCTTAGTGGAGTCTTTTGGATCTCCTACATAGAGAATCATGTCATCTGCAAATAGGGATAGTTGGACTTCCTCCCTCCAAATTTGTATCTCACATTGAGAAATGAGAGAAAAAGTACCAACATGATAACGTGCACGTGGAAAAGGAAACAGTGACCTCAGATGCTACCTTCCTGTATTCTGTCTCGCTTTGTGCAAGATACGATTTGTCGCATTTCAAACACATTCCATAGGTTAAACGCAGGGCTAGACTGTGCAGGGCGGTGACTGGGAAGCAGACCTGTGTTCCGTGGAGAACTGTGTAGATCACAGGTGTTCCAAGTCCTTGTGCGAGTGGGTACACAAGAGACTGAATACAGAAATGACAAAGATTTCCTGATGCGTAAGTCAGAGACTAGACCACACAGAACGTTTGTAAGGAAGAAGAGAAGGAATGTGTACCAGAATCTTTTCTAAGTTAAACTCTTGTTCAAAATGTGTGTTAATAGGGTAGGTGGTGCATATAATATCAACTTCTACACAAACTCTAGTAGTTGGTCTTGATGCAGTATTTTATTTACAGCTATGTCTTCCTTTTTACAATTTTTTACTTTTTTTAGATCTTATTTATTTATTTTTCATTGAGAGTTACCCATGGAGAGGATGAGAGGCAGAGAGCGAGAGCGAGAGCGAGAGAGGGAGGTCTCCCATCTGCTGGTCCACTACCCTGTTGGCTGCCAAGGGCGGAGCTGAGCGGATCTGAAGCCAGGAACCAGGAGCCAGGAGACTCCCCGGGGTCTCCTGCATGGGTGCAGGGGCCCAAGGACTTGGGCCATCTTCTGCTGCATTCCCAGACCACAGCCGAGAGCTGCTTGGGAAGTACGGCAGGCGGGACTCGAACCGGAGCCCATACGGGATGCCGGCACTGTGGGCGGTGGCTTTACCCGCTACTGCACAGCGCTGGTCCCTCCTGGAAGCTGTTCCCTGTGGGATCCAGCTGTCGGCTAACGTGCCTGGGGAAGCAGGGGGAGATGGCCCAAGGACGTAGGCCCCTGAACCCCGAATGGAGCACCGGATAAAGTCCCTGGCCCCTGCTTTGGCCTGGCCCAGCCCCAGCCTTTGTAGCCACCTGGGGGGTGAACCCCCAGATGGACGATCACTCAGAGCGAGAAAGAGTGCTCGCGATGCCGCTTGCACTGCTTCTCTCCCCACGCGGCTTCAACAGCATGTGCTGTGCCAAGCAGAAGCCAGGGGGCAGGAGCTCCATTGAGGATTCCCAGGAGGCAGGGAGGTGGGGTCCAGAGTACCTGGGCCAGCAGCGGCTGCCTCCCTGGGTACAGCCTGAAGGGGCGGGACTGGAGTGGCCCTGGGGCCATTGGACGCGGGATGCGGCAGTGCGCAGATGCGTCCCGTTGCGCCCCGTTGCGCCATGGCGATGGCCAGTGAGGAGTTCGCCTGCGCCCGGCACTGTGACCCGGAAGTGCACCCGCAGGCGCATCTGCTGCTGTCGTGGTGCTCGGGTAGGGGTGAGCGTCGTGTCCGCTCCTGCCCAGCGGCGATTTCTAGGTGCAGTCTTCTTCTTGGGCCCCTTCCGGAAGACTACACCTCAAGACTCTGTTCATGTTCCAGAGAAAGAGAAAGGCTCTTTCTGCGGAGAGTTTGGCGCGGTGGCCTTCCTGTGGCTGGGTAGGCGGGGCCCAGGGTGCAGAGCGGGGGTGGGGGGCTGGTGTGGGGTTGTGTGTGTGTGTGTGAAGTTTAGCTGGGATAGAAGGTGGAGGAGGGAGAAAGGGGAAGAAGGAAAAAGCGGCGTGCAGGTGCGGAGGCGAGGAAGGTGGGGCAGAAACCCTGGTGGGGCAGAGGAAAGGGAGGGGGAGAGTGACAGGAGTCCCGGTGAGTGTGTGGTGTGGCGTGGGGTGGGGTGGGGTGGGGAGAGGAAGAAGGTTTCCCACGGCCCCAGTTTGCTGTCCCTGGCGGGAAGTAGCCTTGGCCGCATCCGTGCGAAGAGGCCTTGATCACGGCCTCTCTTCTCCCGGTTGCTCAGAAGTGTAAGGTGTGTGTGCGGGAAAACGGGCATGGGGCGCCCCAATGAATTTGCACCTAATGCGGTGACTTTTCACAGACTGCACACAGGGAGGAGAAAGCAGAAGCTTAGAGAAACCCCAAGAATCCCTCTGTGCTCTGTTCCAACCTGCCCCAGGATTCTGACACCTCATAGTAAGAACGAGATTTTTTTCTATTGAAAATTCGTTTGAAGGGCAGAGTTATAGATGAGGCGGTGCGGTGTATGGGCTCACCCCCCAGGTGCCAGGTGGCTACAATGGCCGGTGCTGGGCCAGGCTGGAGCCCAAGCCAGGTACTGTGTCCAGTACTCCGGGGTGGGTTCAGGGGCCCAAGTCCTTGGGCCCCTGCACCTATGGGCGAGTCCTGGAGGAAGCTCCTGGCTCCTGGCTCCTGGCTTCATATCCGCTCAGCTCTTTCTGTGGATCCTTGGCCGTGGTGGCCTTCCTGTCACTGGGCCCGATGTGCAGAGCAGGGAGGGTGTGTGTTGGAGGGGTAGTTGGGATAGGAAGCGGAGGAGAGAGGGGCTCAAGGGGGACGTGGGAGGAGAGAGGAAGGGGGGGGGGAGAATGCAAAGGTGACGTGTAGGTGTGGAGGCGAGGATGGCAGGGGCAGAAACGCGCGTGGAGGAGAGGAAAGGGAGGTGGAAAGTGATAGGAGTCCTGGTGGGTGTGGGTGGAGGCGGGGTTTGGGAGAGGAAGAGCTTTTCCCATGGCCCCGGTTGCGTCTTGGGGGTTTTCTGTCCCTGGCCGGCAGTAGCCTTGGTCGCGTCCTGGAGAAGAGGTGTGTGTGTGCAGGAAAACGGGCATGGGGCGCTCGAATTAATTTGCACAGAATCTGGTGAATTTTCCCAGACTGCATACAGACAGCTCGATCACAAGTGGGAACAGCCTAGGTGGTTGGGGGTTTGGGGGTGTGGGGCGGGCAGAGCCATGGCATAGTCAGTGAAGACGCCGCCAGCTGTACCAGCATCCCATATGGGTGTCTTCCTTCTCTGTGATAGGTTTCTCTCCTTCCCCCGACAGAGCTAAGTCTCCAGAGCTTCTGGATAGATTTCATTACAGATATTATTTCATTACAATATTCTGTAATATTTCATTACAGAAATATTTGTTACACACTCTTTATCTATGTAAAGTCCTTACCCATTTAATCACCATTTATTTGCTAAATACCTATATTTTGTGCAAGACTGTGAGCGTGTGCAGGGCAGGACTTTGTCTCTCTGCTTTGATTCCTGTAGTCCCTGGTCACAGTTGGTATTTGGGATATGCAGAACTAACAGTGCCCTCACTGCTGCGTCCTGGGACAGGAAGTGATGGTTAATGAAGGCTCTGGTCACAAGAATAAAGGTAGGAGGGACAAGAAAGGGTGTTTAAGAGAATCAGCATTAAAGAAGCACTTTCAGTTGCCAGGCTTCTTAATGTACCATTGTCTCGTCTCGTTTCTAAATAACAACAAAAGGAGGAGAAGCAAGATGTTTAGTCTTTTTTTTTGAATTACGCCACATTGATTGTCCTGTCTAATTCTCTTCAAAGGTCTGTGAGGAAGGCACTTGTGATAGCCTTTTAAATATCAGGTAAAGGAAGTGGGAACCTGCCCTAGGCCATATATCGAGATCATTGAAGTTCCAGTTTAAATCCTGCTTTGCTTGCCCCAGAGCTGTGTTCCTCTGGGGTTGGACCCTCAGCTTCCAGCAGTCCCAGAGGTGCGGTATCAGAGAGGTGGTAGGTGGTGAAAACCAGTGGTCCTTGTCTTTGGGCTTAACTTTGTGGGGAGCATAACCACAGGGACTTGAGCTGTGTCACTAAGGATCCTTCATGCTAACTCTGTGGCCTCATGCTGTGACTTGTTAATATAGGTCCTGTGTCCTGGTTCACACCAGTGGTCATCTTAAGATTTACTTTGCTGCTCTAGTGTTTTAGGGTAAAATTTGGTTTATTGATCTGATATCTGTATTCTTTAATATATGCATGTATAGCAATATAGTTTCTCATGTGAAATTAGTCCTGTCGACATGGAAAACTGTGTGGATGTACCCACTGCTGGAAACATAGTGAAGGAAATGAAATCATTATATGGACAGAGGGATGCACAAGCCTATGCTTATCGCAGCAGGATGCACAATAGGCAGCTATGCAGTCTGCATATGAATGTATGGTGTACATAGCCCATAACTTCTTTATTCAGGTTCAGTTGATCAGCATTTTAATTGATTGAAATATGCCTGTTGAAGTCTTTTGCCCATTTCTTGAGTGGGTGGTTTGTTTTGCTGTTGTTGAGTTTCTTGAAAATTTCTGGTAGTTAATCCTTTATCAATTGCATACTTTGCAGATAAGTTTTCCCATTCTGTTAGTTGCCTATTCAGTTTTCTGTGTGTCTGTATTTTTTTTCAGCAGTGCAGAAGCTTCTCAGTTCTTCCTCCTCCTCTTGTTGTTGTTGTCGTTGTTGTTGTTGTTCTTCTTCTTCTTCTTCTTCTTCTTCTTTTTGGTGTCCTATTCTTTTCTTCAATTCTTTTATAATTATCAGATACTGACACGCTTGGTTAAATTTATTCCAAGCTATTTTATTTTCTTTATAGCTATGGGAACAGGATTGGTCTTGGAAATCCTTTCTCAGCCGTGACATTGCCCGTGTATACAGATAGGCTATTGATTTTCTGTCCTGCCACTTGACCACACTCTACTCTGAGTTTCGAGAGTCTCTTAGTGGAGTCTTTTGGATCTCCTACATAGAGAATCATGTCATCTGCAAATAGGGATAGTTGGACTTCCTCCCTCCAAATTTGTATCTCACATTGAGAAATGAGAGAAAAAGTACCAACATGATACCGTGCACGTGGAAAAGGAAACAGTGACCTCAGATGCTACCTTCCTGTATTCTGTCTCGCTTTGTGCAAGATACGATTTGTCGCATTTCAAACACATTCCATAGGTTAAACGCAGGGCTAGACTGTGCAGGGCGGTGACTGGGAAGCAGACCTGTGTTCCGTGGAGAACTGTGTAGATCACAGGTGTTCCAAGTCCTTGTGCGAGTGGGTACACAAGAGACTGAATACAGAAATGACAAAGATTTCCTGATGCGTAAGTCAGAGACTAGACCACACAGAACGTTTGTAAGGAAGAAGAGAAGGAATGTGTACCAGAATCTTTTCTAAGTTAAACTCTTGTTCAAAATGTGTGTTAATAGGGTAGGTGGTGCATATAATATCAACTTCTACACAAACTCTAGTAGTTGGTCTTGATGCAGTATTTTATTTACAGCTATGTCTTCCTTTTTACAATTTTTTACTTTTTTTAGATCTTATTTATTTATTTTTCATTGAGAGTTACCCATGGAGAGGATGAGAGGCAGAGAGCGAGAGCGAGAGCGAGAGAGGGAGGTCTCCCATCTGCTGGTCCACTACCCTGTTGGCTGCCAAGGGCGGAGCTGAGCGGATCTGAAGCCAGGAACCAGGAGCCAGGAGACTCCCCGGGGTCTCCTGCATGGGTGCAGGGGCCCAAGGACTTGGGCCATCTTCTGCTGCATTCCCAGACCACAGCCGAGAGCTGCTTGGGAAGTACGGCAGGCGGGACTCGAACCGGAGCCCATACGGGATGCCGGCACTGTGGGCGGTGGCTTTACCCGCTACTGCACAGCGCTGGTCCCTCCTGGAAGCTGTTCCCTGTGGGATCCAGCTGTCGGCTAACGTGCCTGGGGAAGCAGGGGGAGATGGCCCAAGGACGTAGGCCCCTGAACCCCGAATGGAGCACCGGATAAAGTCCCTGGCCCCTGCTTTGGCCTGGCCCAGCCCCAGCCTTTGTAGCCACCTGGGGGGTGAACCCCCAGATGGACGATCACTCAGAGCGAGAAAGAGTGCTCGCGATGCCGCTTGCACTGCTTCTCTCCCCACGCGGCTTCAACAGCATGTGCTGTGCCAAGCAGAAGCCAGGGGGCAGGAGCTCCATTGAGGATTCCCAGGAGGCAGGGAGGTGGGGTCCAGAGTACCTGGGCCAGCAGCGGCTGCCTCCCTGGGTACAGCCTGAAGGGGCGGGACTGGAGTGGCCCTGGGGCCATTGGACGCGGGATGCGGCAGTGCGCAGATGCGTCCCGTTGCGCCCCGTTGCGCCATGGCGATGGCCAGTGAGGAGTTCGCCTGCGCCCGGCACTGTGACCCGGAAGTGCACCCGCAGGCGCATCTGCTGCTGTCGTGGTGCTCGGGTAGGGGTGAGCGTCGTGTCCGCTCCTGCCCAGCGGCGATTTCTAGGTGCAGTCTTCTTCTTGGGCCCCTTCCGGAAGACTACACCTCAAGACTCTGTTCATGTTCCAGAGAAAGAGAAAGGCTCTTTCTGCGGAGAGTTTGGCGCGGTGGCCTTCCTGTGGCTGGGTAGGCGGGGCCCAGGGTGCAGAGCAGGGGTGGGGGGCTGGTGTGGGGTTGTGTGTGTGTGTGTGAAGTTTAGCTGGGATAGAAGGTGGAGGAGGGAGAAAGGGGAAGAAGGAAAAAGCGGCGTGCAGGTGCGGAGGCGAGGAAGGTGGGGCAGAAACCCTGGTGGGGCAGAGGAAAGGGAGGGGGAGAGTGACAGGAGTCCCGGTGAGTGTGTGGTGTGGCGTGGGGTGGGGTGGGGTGGGGAGAGGAAGAAGGTTTCCCACGGCCCCAGTTTGCTGTCCCTGGCGGGAAGTAGCCTTGGCCGCATCCGTGCGAAGAGGCCTTGATCACGGCCTCTCTTCTCCCGGTTGCTCAGAAGTGTAAGGTGTGTGTGCGGGAAAACGGGCATGGGGCGCCCCAATGAATTTGCACCTAATGCGGTGACTTTTCACAGACTGCACACAGGGAGGAGAAAGCAGAAGCTTAGAGAAACCCCAAGAATCCCTCTGTGCTCTGTTCCAACCTGCCCCAGGATTCTGACACCTCATAGTAAGAACGAGATTTTTTTCTATTGAAAATTCGTTTGAAGGGCAGAGTTATAGATGAGGCGGTGCGGTGTATGGGCTCACCCCCCAGGTGCCAGGTGGCTACAATGGCCGGTGCTGGGCCAGGCTGGAGCCCAAGCCAGGTACTGTGTCCAGTACTCCGGGGTGGGTTCAGGGGCCCAAGTCCTTGGGCCCCTGCACCTATGGGTGAGTCCTGGAGGAAGCTCCTGGCTCCTGGCTCCTGGCTTCATATCCGCTCAGCTCTTTCTGTGGATCCTTGGCCGTGGTGGCCTTCCTGTCACTGGGCCCGATGTGCAGAGCAGGGAGGGTGTGTGTTGGAGGGGTAGTTGGGATAGGAAGCGGAGGAGAGAGGGGCTCAAGGGGGACGTGGGAGGAGAGAGGAAGGGGGGAAGAATGCAAAGGTGACGTGTAGGTGTGGAGGCGAGGATGGCAGGGGCAGAAACGCGCGTGGAGGAGAGGAAAGGGAGGTGGAAAGTGATAGGAGTCCTGGTGGGTGTGGGTGGAGGCGGGGTTTGGGAGAGGAAGAGCTTTTCCCATGGCCCCGGTTGCGTCTTGGGGGTTTTCTGTCCCTGGCCGGCAGTAGCCTTGGTCGCGTCCTGGAGAAGAGGTGTGTGTGTGCAGGAAAACGGGCATGGGGCGCTCGAATTAATTTGCACAGAATCTGGTGAATTTTCCCAGACTGCATACAGACAGCTCGATCACAAGTGGGAACAGCCTAGGTGGTTGGGGGTTTGGGGGTGTGGGGCGGGCAGAGCCATGGCATAGTCAGTGAAGACGCCGCCAGCTGTACCAGCATCCCATATGGGTGTCTTCCTTCTCAGTGATAGGTTTCTCTCCTTCCCCCGACAGAGCTAAGTCTCCAGAGCTTCTGGATAGATTTCCTCACAGATATTATTTCATTACAATATTCTGTAATATTTCATTACAGAAATATTTGTTACACACTCTTTATCTATGTAAAGTCCTTACCCATTTAATCACCATTTATTTGCTAAATACCTATATTTTGTGCAAGACTGTGAGCGTGTGCAGGGCAGGACTTTGTCTCTCTGCTTTGATTCCTGTAGTCCCTGGTCACAGTTGGTATTTGGGATATGCAGAACTAACAGTGCCCTCACTGCTGCGTCCTGGGACAGGAAGTGATGGTTAATGAAGGCTCTGGTCACAAGAATAAAGGTAGGAGGGACAAGAAAGGGTGTTTAACAGAATCAGCATTAAAGAAGCACTTTCAGTTGCCAGGCTTCTTAATGTACCATTGTCTCATCTCGTTTCTAAATAACAACAAAAGGAGGGGAAGCAAGATGTTTAGTCTTTTTTTTTAATTACGCCACATTGATTGTCCTGTCTAATTCTCTTCAAAGGTCTGTGAGGAAGGCACTTGTGATAGCCTTTTAAATATCAGGTAAAGGAAGTGGGAACCTGCCCTAGGCCATATATCGAGATCATTGAAGTTCCAGTTTAAATCCTGCTTTGCTTGCCCCAGAGCTGTGTTCCTCTGGGGTTGGACCCTCAGCTTCCAGCAGTCCCAGAGGTGGGGTATCAGAGAGGTGGTAGGTGGTGAAAACCAGTGGTCCTTGTCTTTGGGCTTAACTTTGTGGGGAGCATAACCACAGGGACTTGAGCTGTGTCACTAAGGAACCTTCATGCTAACTCTGTGGCCTCATGCTGTGACTTGTTAATATAGGTCCTGTGTCCTGGTTCACACCAGTGGTCATCTTAAGATTTACTTTGCTGCTCTAGTGTTTTAGGGTAAAATTTGGTTTATTGATCTGATATCTGTATTCTTTAATATATGCATGTATAGCAATATAGTTTCTCATGTGAAATTAGTCCTGTCGACATGGAAAACTGTGTGGATGTACCCACTGCTGGAAACATAGCGAAGGAAATGAAATCATTATATGGACAGAGGGATGCACAAGCCTATGCTTATCGCAGCAGGATGCACAATAGGCAGCTATGCAGTCTGCATATGAATGTATGGTGTACATAGCCCATAACTTCTTTATTCAGGTTCAGTTGATCAGCATTTTAATTGATTGAAATATGCCTGTTGAAGTCTTTTGCCCATTTCTTGAGTGGGTGGTTTGTTTTGCTGTTGTTGAGTTTCTTGAAAATTTCTGGTAGTTAATCCTTTATCAATTGCATACTTTGCAGATAAGTTTTCCCATTCTGTTAGTTGCCTATTCAGTTTGCTGTGTGTGTGTGTTTTTTTTTCAGCAGTGCAGAAGCTTCTCAGTTCTTCCTCCTCCTCTTGTTGTTGTTGTCGTTGTTGTTGTTGTTGTTCTTCTTCTTCTTCTTCTTTTTGGTGTCCTATTCTTTTCTTCAATTCTTTTATAATTATCAGATACTGACACGCTTGGTTAAATTTATTCCAAGCTATTTTATTTTCTTTATAGCTATGTGAACAGGATTGGTCTTGGAAATCCTTTCTCAGCCGTGACATTGCCCGTGTATACAGATAGGCTATTGATTTTCTGTCCTGCCACTTGACCACACTCTACTCTGAGTTTCGAGAGTCTCTTAGTGGAGTCTTTTGGATCTCCTACATAGAGAATCATGTCATCTGCAAATAGGGATAGTTGGACTTCCTCCCTCCAAATTTGTATCTCACATTGAGAAATGAGAGAAAAAGTACCAACATGATAACGTGCACGTGGAAAAGGAAACAGTGACCTCAGATGCTACCTTCCTGTATTCTGTCTCGCTTTGTGCAAGATACGATTTGTCGCATTTCAAACACATTCCATGGGTTAAACGCAGGGCTAGACTGTGCAGGGCGGTGACTGGGAAGCAGACCTGTGTTCCGTGGAGAACTGTGTAGATCACAGGTGTTCCAAGTCCTTGTGCGAGTGGGTACACAAGAGACTGAATACAGAAATGACAAAGATTTCCTGATGCGTAAGTCAGAGACTAGACCACACAGAACGTTTGTAAGGAAGAAGAGAAGGAATGTGTACCAGAATCTTTTCTAAGTTAAACTCTTGTTCAAAATGTGTGTTAATAGGGTAGGTGGTGCATATAATATCAACTTCTACACAAACTCTAGTAGTTGGTCTTGATGCAGTATTTTATTTACAGCTATGTCTTCCTTTTTACAATTTTTTACTTTTTTAGATCTTATTTATTTATTTTTCATTGAGAGTTACCCATGGAGAGGATGAGAGGCAGAGAGCGAGAGCGAGAGCGAGAGAGGGAGGTCTCCCATCTGCTGGTCCACTACCCTGTTGGCTGCCAAGGGCGGAGCTGAGCAGATCTGAAGCCAGGAACCAGGAGCCAGGAGACTCCCCGGGGTCTCCTGCATGGGTGCAGGGGCCCAAGGACTTGGGCCATCTTCTGCTGCATTCCCAGACCACAGCCGAGAGCTGCTTGGGAAGTACGGCAGGCGGGACTCGAACCGGAGCCCATACGGGATGCCGGCACTGTGGGCGGTGGCTTTACCCGCTACTGCACAGCGCTGGTCCCTCCTGGAAGCTGTTCCCTGTGGGATCCAGCTGTCGGCTAACGTGCCTGGGGAAGCAGGGGGAGATGGCCCAAGGACGTAGGCCCCTGAACCCCGAATGGAGCACCGGATAAAGTCCCTGGCCCCTGCTTTGGCCTGGCCCAGCCCCAGCCTTTGTAGCCACCTGGGGGGTGAACCCCCAGATGGACGATCACTCAGAGCGAGAAAGAGTGCTCGCAATGCCGCTTGCACTGCTTCTCTCCCCACGCGGCTTCAACAGCATGTGCTGTGCCAAGCAGAAGCCAGGGGGCAGGAGCTCCATTGAGGATTCCCAGGAGGCAGGGAGGTGGGGTCCAGAGTACCTGGGCCAGCAGCGGCTGCCTCCCTGGGTACAGCCTGAAGGGGCGGGACTGGAGTGGCCCTGGGGCCATTGGACGCGGGATGCGGCAGTGCGCAGATGCGTCCCGTTGCGCCCCGTTGCGCCATGGCGATGGCCAGTGAGGAGTTCGCCTGCGCCCGGCACTGTGACCCGGAAGTGCACCCGCAGGCGCATCTGCTGCTGTCGTGGTGCTCGGGTAGGGGTGAGCGTCGTGTCCGCTCCTGCCCAGCGGCGATTTCTAGGTGCAGTCTTCTTCTTGGGCCCCTTCCGGAAGACTACACCTCAAGACTCTGTTCATGTTCCAGTGAAAGAGAAAGGCTCTTTCTGCGGAGAGTTTGGCGCGGTGGCCTTCCTGTGGCTAGGTAGGCGGGGCCCAGGGTGCAGAGCGGGGGTGGGGGGCAGGTGTGGGGTTGTGTGTGTGTGTGTGAAGTTTAGCTGGGATAGAAGGTGGAGGAGGGAGAAAGGGGAAGAAGGAAAAAGCGGCGTGCAGGTGCGGAGGCGAGGAAGGTGGGGCAGAAACCCTGGTGGGGCAGAGGAAAGGGAGGGGGAGAGTGACAGGAGTCCCGGTGAGTGTGTGGTGTGGCGTGGGGTGGGGTGGGGTGGGGAGAGGAAGAAGGTTTCCCACGGCCCCAGTTTGCTGTCCCTGGCGGGAAGTAGCCTTGGCCGCATCCGTGCGAAGAGGCCTTGATCACGGCCTCTCTTCTCCTGGTTGCTCAGAAGTGTAAGGTGTGTGTGCGGGAAAACGGGCATGGGGCGCCCCAATGAATTTGCACCTAATGCGGTGACTTTTCACAGACTGCACACAGGGAGGAGAAAGCAGAAGCTTAGAGAAACCCCAAGAATCCCTCTGTGCTCTGTTCCAACCTGCCCCAGGATTCTGACACCTCATAGTAAGAACGAGATTTTTTTCTATTGAAAATTCGTTTGAAGGGCAGAGTTATAGATGAGGCCGTGCGGTGTATGGGCTCACCCCCCAGATGCCAGGTGGCTACAATGGCCGGTGCTGGGCCAGGCTGAGCCCAAGCCAGGTACTGTGTCCAGTACTCCTGTGTGCGAGTCCTGGAGGAAGCTCCTGGCTCCTGGCTCCTGGCTTCATATCCGCTCAGCTCTTTCTGTGGATCCTTGGCCGTGGTGGCCTTCCTGTCACTGGGCCCGATGTGCAGAGCAGGGAGGGTGTGTGTTGGAGGGGTAGTTGGGATAGGAAGCGGAGGAGAGAGGGGCTCAAGGGGGACGTGGGAGGAGAGAGGAAGGGGGGGAGAATGCAAAGGTGACGTGTAGGTGTGGAGGCGAGGATGGCAGGGGCAGAAACGCGCGTGGAGGAGAGGAAAGGGAGGTGGAAAGTGATAGGAGTCCTGGTGGGTGTGGGTGGTGGCGGGGTTTGGGAGAGGAAGAGCTTTTCCCATGGCCCCGGTTGCGTCTTGGGGGTTTTCTGTCCCTGGCCGGCAGTAGCCTTGGTCGCGTCCTGGAGAAGAGGTGTGTGTGTGCAGGAAAACGGGCATGGGGCGCTCGAATTAATTTGCACAGAATCTGGTGAATTTTCCCAGACTGCATACAGACAGCTCGATCACAAGTGGGAACAGCCTAGGTGGTTGGTGGTTTGGGGGTGTGGGGCGGGCAGAGCCATGGCATAGTCAGTGAAGCCGCCGCCAGCTGTACCAGCATCCCATATGGGTGTCTTCCTTCTCTGTGATAGGTTTCTCTCCTTCCCCCGACAGAGCTTAGTCTCCAGAGCTTCTGGATAGATTTCATTACAGATATTATTTCATTACAATATTCTGTAATATTTCATTACAGAAATATTTGTTACACACTCTTTATCTATGTAAAGTCCTTACCCATTTAATCACCATTTATTTGCTAATACCTATATTTTGTGCAAGACTGTGAGCGTGTGCAGGGCAGGACTTTGTCTCTCTGCTTTGATTCCTGTAGTCCCTGTCCCTGGTCACAGTTGGTATTTGGGATATGCAGAACTAACAGTGCCCTCACTGCTGCGTCCTGGGACAGGAAGTGATGGTTAATGAAGGCTCTGGTCACAAGAATAAAGGTAGGAGGGACAAGAAAGGGTGTTTAACAGAATCAGCATTAATGAAGCACTTTCAGTTGCCAGGCTTCTTAATGTACCATTGTCTCGTCTCGTTTCTAAATAACAACAAAAGGAGGAGAAGCAAGATGTTTAGTCTTTTTTTTTAATTACGCCACATTGATTGTCCTGTCTAATTCTCTTCAAAGGTCTGTGAGGAAGGCACTTGTGATAGCCTTTTAGATATTAGTTAAAGGAAGTGGGAACCTGCCCTAGGCCATATATCGAGATCATTGAAGTTCCAGTTTAAATCCTGCTTTGCTTGCCCCAGAGCTGTGTTCCTCTGGGGTTGGACCCTCAGCTTCCAGCAGTCCCAGAGGTGGGGTATCAGAGAGGTGGTAGGTGGTGAAAACCAGTGGTCCTTGTCTTTGGGCTTAACTTTGTGGGGAGCATAACCACAGGGACTTGAGCTGTGTCACTAAGGATCCTTCATGCTAACTCTGTGGCCTCATGCTGTGACTTGATAATATAGGTCCTGTGTCCTGGTTCACAGCAGTGGTCATCTTAAGATTTACTTTGCTGCTCTAGTGTTTTAGGGTAAAATTTGGTTTATTGATCTGATATCTGTATTCTTTAATATATGCATGTATAGCAAATATAGTTTCTCATGTGAAATTAGTCCTGTCGACATGGAAAACTGTGTGGATGTACCCACTGCTGGAAACATAGCGAAGGAAATGAAATCATTATATGGACAGAGGGATGCACAAGCCTATGCTTATCGCAGCAGGATGCACAATAGGCAGCTATGCAGTCTGCATATGAATGTATGGTGTACATAGCCCATAACTTCTTTATTCAGGTTCAGTTGATCAGCATTTTAATTGATTGAAATATGCCTGTTGAAGTCTTTTGCCCATTTCTTGAGTGGGTGGTTTGTTTTGCTGTTGTTGAGTTTCTTGAAAATTTCTGGTAGTTAATCCTTTATCAATTGCATACTTTGCAGATAAGTTTTTCCCATTCTGTTAGTTGCCTATTCAGTTTGCTGTGTGTGTGTGTGTGTTTTTTTCAGCAGTGCAGAAGCTTCTCAGTTCTTCCTCCTCCTCTTGTTGTTGTTGTCGTTGTCGTTGTTGTTGTTGTTGTTCTTCTTCTTCTTCTTCTTCTTCTTTTTGGTGTCCTATTCTTTTCTTCAATTCTTTTATAATTATCAGATACTGACACGCTTGGTTAAATTTATTCCAAGCTATTTTATTTTCTTTATAGCTATGTGAACAGGATTGGTCTTGGAAATCCTTTCTCAGCCGTGACATTGCCCGTGTATACAGATAGGCTATTGATTTTCTGTCCTGCCACTTGACCACACTCTACTCTGAGTTTCGAGAGTCTCTTAGTGGAGTCTTTTGGATCTCCTACATAGAGAATCATGTCATCTGCAAATAGGGATAGTTGGACTTCCTCCCTCCAAATTTGTATCTCACATTGAGAAATGAGAGAAAAAGTACCAACATGATAACGTGCACGTGGAAAAGGAAACAGTGACCTCAGATGCTACCTTCCTGTATTCTGTCTCGCTTTGTGCAAGATACGATTTGTCGCATTTCAAACACATTCCATAGGTTAAACGCAGGGCTAGACTGTGCAGGGCGGTGACTGGGAAGCAGACCTGTGTTCCGTGGAGAACTGTGTAGATCACAGGTGTTCCAAGTCCTTGTGCGAGTGGGTACACAAGAGACTGAATACAGAAATGACAAAGATTTCCTGATGCGTAAGTCAGAGACTAGACCACACAGAACGTTTGTAAGGAAGAAGAGAAGGAATGTGTACCAGAATCTTTTCTAAGTTAAACTCTTGTTCAAAATGTGTGTTAATAGGGTAGGTGGTGCATATAATATCAACTTCTACACAAACTCTAGTAGTTGGTCTTGATGCAGTATTTTATTTACAGCTATGTCTTCCTTTTTACAATTTTTTACTTTTTTTAGATCTTATTTATTTATTTTTCATTGAGAGTTACCCATGGAGAGGATGAGAGGCAGAGAGCGAGAGCGAGAGCGAGAGAGGGAGGTCTCCCATCTGCTGGTCCACTACCCTGTTGGCTGCCAAGGGCGGAGCTGAGCGGATCTGAAGCCAGGAACCAGGAGCCAGGAGACTCCCCGGGGTCTCCTGCATGGGTGCAGGGGCCCAAGGACTTGGGCCATCTTCTGCTGCATTCCCAGACCACAGCCGAGAGCTGCTTGGGAAGTACGGCAGGCGGGACTCGAACCGGAGCCCATACGGGATGCCGGCACTGTGGGCGGTGGCTTTACCCGCTACTGCACAGCGCTGGTCCCTCCTGGAAGCTGTTCCCTGTGGGATCCAGCTGTCGGCTAACGTGCCTGGGGAAGCAGGGGGAGATGGCCCAAGGACGTAGGCCCCTGAACCCCGAATGGAGCACCGGATAAAGTCCCTGGCCCCTGCTTTGGCCTGGCCCAGCCCCAGCCTTTGTAGCCACCTGGGGGGTGAACCCCCAGATGGACGATCACTCAGAGCGAGAAAGAGTGCTCGCGATGCCGCTTGCACTGCTTCTCTCCCCACGCGGCTTCAACAGCATGTGCTGTGCCAAGCAGAAGCCAGGGGGCAGGAGCTCCATTGAGGATTCCCAGGAGGCAGGGAGGTGGGGTCCAGAGTACCTGGGCCAGCAGCGGCTGCCTCCCTGGGTACAGCCTGAAGGGGCGGGACTGGAGTGGCCCTGGGGGCCATTGGACGCGGGATGCGGCAGTGCGCAGATGCGTTCCGTTGCGCCCCGTTGCGCCATGGCGATGGCCAGTGAGGAGTTCGCCTGCGCCCGGCACTGTGACCCGGAAGTGCACCCGCAGGCGCATCTGCTGCTGTCGTGGTGCTCGGGTAGGGGTGAGCGTCGTGTCCGCTCCTGCCCAGCGGCGATTTCTAGGTGCAGTCTTCTTCTTGGGCCCCTTCCGGAAGACTACACCTCAAGACTCTGTTCATGTTCCAGTGAAAGAGAAAGGCTCTTTCTGCGGAGAGTTTGGCGCGGTGGCCTTCCTGTGGCTGGGTAGGCGGGGCCCAGGGTGCAGAGCGGGGGTGGGGGGCAGGTGTGGGGTTGTGTGTGTGTGTGTGAAGTTTAGCTGGGATAGAAGGTGGAGGAGGGAGAAAGGGGAAGAAGGAAAAAGCGGCGTGCAGGTGCGGAGGCGAGGAAGGTGGGGCAGAAACCCTGGTGGGGCAGAGGAAAGGGAGGGGGAGAGTGACAGGAGTCCCGGTGAGTGTGTGGTGTGGCGTGGGGTGGGGTGGGGTGGGGAGAGGAAGAAGGGTTCCCACGGCCCCAGTTTGCTGTCCCTGGCGGGAAGTAGCCTTGGCCGCATCCGTGCGAAGAGGCCTTGATCACGGCCTCTCTTCTCCCGGTTGCTCAGAAATGTAAGGTGTGTGTGCGGGAAAACGGGCATGGGGCGCCCCAATGAATTTGCACCTAATGCGGTGACTTTTCACAGACTGCACACAGGGAGGAGAAAGCAGAAGCTTAGAGAAACCCCAAGAATCCCTCTGTACTCTGTTCCAACCTGCCCCAGGATTCTGACACCTCATAGTAAGAACGAGATTTTTTTCTATTGAAAATTCGTTTGAAGGGCAGAGTTATAGATGAGGCGGTGCGGTGTATGGGCTCACCCCCCAGGTGCCAGGTGGCTACAATGGCCGGTGCTGGGCCAGGCTGGAGCCCAAGCCAGGTACTGTGTCCAGTACTCCGGGGTGGGTTCAGGGGCCCAAGTCCTTGGGCCCCTGCACCTGTGTGCGAGTCCTGGAGGAAGCTCCTGGCTCCTGGCTCCTGGCTTCATATCCGCTCAGCTCTTTCTGTGGATCCTTGGCCGTGGTGGCCTTCCTGTCACTGGGCCCGATGTGCAGAGCAGGGAGGGTGTGTGTTGGAGGGGTAGTTGGGATAGGAAGCGGAGGAGAGAGGGGCTCAAGGGGGGACGTGGGAGGAGAGAGGAAGGGGGGGAGAATGCAAAGGTGACGTGTAGGTGTGGAGGCGAGGATGGCAGGGGCAGAAATGCGCGTGGAGGAGAGGAAAGGGAGGTGGAAAGTGATAGGAGTCCTGGTGGGTGTGGGTGGTGGCGGGGTTTGGGAGAGGAAGAGCTTTTCCCATGGCCCCGGTTGCGTCTTGGGGGTTTTCTGTCCCTGGCCGACAGTAGCCTTGGTCGCGTCCTGGAGAAGAGGTGTGTGTGTGCAGGAAAACGGGCATGGGGCGCTCGAATTAATTTGCACAGAATCTGGTGAATTTTCCCAGACTGCATACAGACAGCTCGATCACAAGTGGGAACAGCCTAGGTGGTTGGGGGTTTGGGGGTGTGGGGCGGGCAGAGCCATGGCATAGTCAGTGAAGCCGCCGCCAGCTGTACCAGCATCCCATATGGGTGTCTTCCTTCTCAGTGATAGGTTTCTCTCCTTCCCCCGACAGAGCTTAGTCTCCAGAGCTTCTGGATAGATTTCATTACAGATATTATTTCATTACAATATTCTGTAATATTTCATTACAGAAATATTTGTTACACACTCTTTATCTATGTAAAGTCCTTACCCATTTAATCACCATTTATTTGCTAAATACCTATATTTTGTGCAAGACTGTGAGCGTGTGCAGGGCAGGACTTTGTCTCTCTGCTTTGATTCCTGTAGTCCCTGTCCCTGGTCACAGTTGGTATTTGGGATATGCAGAACTAACAGTGCCCTCACTGCTGCGTCCTGGGACAGGAAGTGATGGTTAATGAAGGCTCTGGTCACAAGAATAAAGGTAGGAGGGACAAGAAAGGGTGTTTAACAGAATCAGCATTAATGAAGCACTTTCAGTTGCCAGGCTTCTTAATGTACCATTGTCTCGTCTCGTTTCTAAATAACAACAAAAGGAGGAGAAGCAAGATGTTTAGTCTTTTTTTTTAATTACGCCACATTGATTGTCCTGTCTAATTCTCTTCAAAGGTCTGTGAGGAAGGCACTTGTGATAGCCTTTTAGATATTAGTTAAAGGAAGTGGGAACCTGCCCTAGGCCATATATCGAGATCATTGAAGTTCCAGTTTAAATCCTGCTTTGCTTGCCCCAGAGCTGTGTTCCTCTGGGGTTGGACCCTCAGCTTCCAGCAGTCCCAGAGGTGGGGTATCAGAGAGGTGGTAGGTGGTGAAAACCAGTGGTCCTTGTCTTTGGGCTTAACTTTGTGGGGAGCATAACCACAGGGACTTGAGCTGTGTCACTAAGGATCCTTCATGCTAACTCTGTGGCCTCATGCTGTGACTTGATAATATAGGTCCTGTGTCCTGGTTCACACCAGTGGTCATCTTAAGATTTACTTTGCTGCTCTAGTGTTTTAGGGTAAAATTTGGTTTATTGATCTGATATCTGTATTCTTTAATATATGCATGTATAGCAATATAGTTTCTCATGTGAAATTAGTCCTGTCGACATGGAAAACTGTGTGGATGTACCCACTGCTGGAAACATAGCGAAGGAAATGAAATCATTATATGGACAGAGGGATGCACAAGCCTATGCTTATCGCAGCAGGATGCACAATAGGCAGCTATGCAGTCTGCATATGAATGTATGGTGTACATAGCCCATAACTTCTTTATTCAGGTTCAGTTGATCAGCATTTTAACTGATTGAAATATGCCTGTTGAAGTCTTTTGCCCATTTCTTGAGTGGGTGGTTTGTTTTGCTGTTGTTGAGTTTCTTGAAAATTTCTGGTAGTTAATCCTTTATCAATTGCATACTTTGCAGATAAGTTTTCCCATTCTGTTAGTTGCCTATTCAGTTTGCTGTGTGTGTGTGTGTTTTTTTCAGCAGTGCAGAAGCTTCTCAGTTCTTCCTCCTCCTCTTGTTGTTGTTGTCGTTGTTGTTGTTGTTCTTCTTCTTCTTCTTCTTCTTTTTGGTGTCCTATTCTTTTCTTCAATTCTTTTATAATTATCAGATACTGACACGCTTGGTTAAATTTATTCCAAGCTATTTTATTTTCTTTATAGCTATGGGAACAGGATTGGTCTTGGAAATCCTTTCTCAGCCGTGACATTGCCCGTGTATACAGATAGGCTATTGATTTTCTGTCCTGCCACTTGACCACACTCTACTCTGAGTTTCGAGAGTCTCTTAGTGGAGTCTTTTGGATCTCCTACATAGAGAATCATGTCATCTGCAAATAGGGATAGTTGGACTTCCTCCCTCCAAATTTGTATCTCACATTGAGAAATGAGAGAAAAAGTACCAACATGATAACGTGCACGTGGAAAAGGAAACAGTGACCTCAGATGCTACCTTCCTGTATTCTGTCTCGCTTTGTGCAAGATACGATTTGTCGCATTTCAAACACATTCCATAGGTTAAACGCAGGGCTAGACTGTGCAGGGCGGTGACTGGGAAGCAGACCTGTGTTCCGTGGAGAACTGTGTAGATCACAGGTGTTCCAAGTCCTTGTGCGAGTGGGTACACAAGAGACTGAATACAGAAATGACAAAGATTTCCTGATGCGTAAGTCAGAGACTAGACCACACAGAACGTTTGTAAGGAAGAAGAGAAGGAATGTGTACCAGAATCTTTTCTAAGTTAAACTCTTGTTCAAAATGTGTGTTAATAGGGTAGGTGGTGCATATAATATCAACTTCTACACAAACTCTAGTAGTTGGTCTTGATGCAGTATTTTATTTACAGCTATGTCTTCCTTTTTACAATTTTTTACTTTTTTTAGATCTTATTTATTTATTTTTCATTGAGAGTTACCCATGGAGAGGATGAGAGGCAGAGAGCGAGAGCGAGAGAGGGAGGCCTCCCATCTGCTGGTCCACTACCCTGTTGGCTGCCAAGGGCGGAGCTGAGCGGATCTGAAGCCAGGAACCAGGAGCCAGGAGACTCCCCGGGGTCTCCTGCATGGGTGCAGGGGCCCAAGGACTTGGGCCATCTTCTGCTGCATTCCCAGACCACAGCCGAGAGCTGCTTGGGAAGTACGGCAGGCGGGACTCGAACCGGAGCCCATACGGGATGCCGGCACTGTGGGCGGTGGCTTTACCCGCTACTGCACAGCGCTGGTCCCTCCTGGAAGCTGTTCCCTGTGGGATCCAGCTGTCGGCTAACGTGCCTGGGGAAGCAGGGGGAGATGGCCCAAGGACGTAGGCCCCTGAACCCCGAATGGAGCACCGGATAAAGTCCCTGGCCCCTGCTTTGGCCTGGCCCAGCCCCAGCCTTTGTAGCCACCTGGGGGGTGAACCCCCAGATGGACGATCACTCAGAGCGAGAAAGAGTGCTCGCGATGCCGCTTGCACTGCTTCTCTCCCCACGCGGCTTCAACAGCATGTGCTGTGCCAAGCAGAAGCCAGGGGGCAGGAGCTCCATTGAGGATTCCCAGGAGGCAGGGAGGTGGGGTCCAGAGTACCTGGGCCAGCAGCGGCTGCCTCCCTGGGTACAGCCTGAAGGGGCGGGACTGGAGTGGCCCTGGGGCCATTGGACGCGGGATGCGGCAGTGCGCAGATGCGTCCCGTTGCGCCCCGTTGCGCCATGGCGATGGCCAGTGAGGAGTTCGCCTGCGCCCGGCACTGTGACCCGGAAGTGCACCCGCAGGCGCATCTGCTGCTGTCGTGGTGCTCGGGTAGGGGTGAGCGTCGTGTCCGCTCCTGCCCAGCGGCGATTTCTAGGTGCAGTCTTCTTCTTGGGCCCCTTCCGGAAGACTACACCTCAAGACTCTGTTCATGTTCCAGAGAAAGAGAAAGGCTCTTTCTGCGGAGAGTTTGGCGCGGTGGCCTTCCTGTGGCTGGGTAGGCGGGGCCCAGGGTGCAGAGCGGGGGTGGGGGGCTGGTGTGGGGTTGTGTGTGTGTGTGTGAAGTTTAGCTGGGATAGAAGGTGGAGGAGGGAGAAAGGGGAAGAAGGAAAAAGCGGCGTGCAGGTGCGGAGGCGAGGAAGGTGGGGCAGAAACCCTGGTGGGGCAGAGGAAAGGGAGGGGGAGAGTGACAGGAGTCCCGGTGAGTGTGTGGTGTGGTGTGGCATGGGGTGGGGTGGGGTGGGGAGAGGAAGAAGGTTTCCCACGGCCCCAGTTTGCTGTCCCTGGCGGGAAGTAGCCTTGGCCGCATCCGTGCGAAGAGGCCTTGATCACGGCCTCTCTTCTCCCGGTTGCTCAGAAGTGTAAGGTGTATGTGCGGGAAAACGGGCATGAGCGCCCCAATGAATTTGCACCTAATGCGGTGACTTTTCACAGACTGCACACAGGGAGGAGAAAGCAGAAGCTTAGAGAAACCCCAAGAATCCCACTGTGCTCTGTTCCAACCTGCCCCAGGATTCTGACACCTCATAGTAAGAACGAGATTTTTTTCTATTGAAAATTCGTTTGAAGGGCAGAGTTATAGATGAGGCGGTGCGGTGTATGGGCTCACCCCCCAGGTGCCAGGTGGCTACAATGGCCGGTGCTGGGCCAGGCTGGAGCCCAAGCCAGGTACTGTGTCCAGTACTCCGGGGTGGGTTCAGGGGCCCAAGTCCTTGGGCCCCTGCACCTGTGTGCGAGTCCTGGAGGAAGCTCCTGGCTCCTGGCTCCTGGCTTCATATCCGCTCAGCTCTTTCTGTGGATCCTTGGCCGTGGTGGCCTTCCTGTCACTGGGCCCGATGTGCAGAGCAGGGAGGGTGTGTGTTGGAGGGGTAGTTGGGATAGGAAGCGGAGGAGAGAGGGGCTCAAGGGGGACGTGGGAGGAGAGAGGAAGGGGGGGAGAATGCAAAGGTGACGTGTAGGTGTGGAGGCGAGGATGGCAGGGGCAGAAACGCGCGTGGAGGAGAGGAAAGGGAGGTGGAAAGTGATAGGAGTCCTGGTGGGTGTTGGTGGTGGCGGGGTTTGGGAGAGGAAGAGCTTTTCCCATGGCCCCGGTTGCGTCTTGGGGGTTTTCTGTCCCTGGCCGGCAGTAGCCTTGGTCGCGTCCTGGAGAAGAGGTGTGTGTGTGCAGGAAAACGGGCATGGGGCGCTCGAATTAATTTGCACAGAATCTGGTGAATTTTCCCAGACTGCATACAGACAGCTCGATCACAAGTGGGAACAGCCTAGGTGGTTGGGGGTTTGGGGGTGTGGGGCGGGCAGAGCCATGGCATAGTCAGTGAAGCCGCCGCCAGCTGTACCAGCATCCCATATGGGTGTCTTCCTTCTCTGTGATAGGTTTCTCTCCTTCCCCCGACAGAGCTTAGTCTCCAGAGCTTCTGGATAGATTTCATTACAGATATTATTTCATTACAATATTCTGTAATATTTCATTACAGAAATATTTGTTACACACTCTTTATCTATGTAAAGTCCTTACCCATTTAATCACCATTTATTTGCTAAATACCTATATTTTGTGCAAGACTGTGAGCGTGTGCAGGGCAGGACTTTGTCTCTCTGCTTTGATTCCTGTAGTCCCTGTCCCTGGTCACAGTTGGTATTTGGGATATGCAGAACTAACAGTGCCCTCACTGCTGCGTCCTGGGACAGGAAGTGATGGTTAATGAAGGCTCTGGTCACAAGAATAAAGGTAGGAGGGACAAGAAAGGGTGTTTAACAGAATCAGCATTAATGAAGCACTTTCAGTTGCCAGGCTTCTTAATGTACCATTGTCTCGTCTCGTTTCTAAATAACAACAAAAGGAGGAGAAGCAAGATGTTTAGTCTTTTTTTTTAATTACGCCACATTGATTGTCCTGTCTAATTCTCTTCAAAGGTCTGTGAGGAAGGCACTTGTGATAGCCTTTAAAATATTAGTTAAAGGAAGTGGGAACCTGCCCTAGGCCATATATCAAGATCATTGAAGTTCCAGTTTAAATCCTGCTTTGCTTGCCCCAGAGCTGTGTTCCTCTGGGGTTGGACCCTCAGCTTCCAGCAGTCCCAGAGGTGGGGTATCAGAGAGGTGGTAGGTGGTGAAAACCAGTGGTCCTTGTCTTTGGGCTTAACTTTGTGGGGAGCATAACCACAGGGACTTGAGCTGTGTCACTAAGGATCCTTTATGCTAACTCTGTGGCCTCATGCTGTGACTTGTTAATATAGGTCCTGTGTCCTGGTTCACAGCAGTGGTCATCTTAAGATTTACTTTGCTGCTCTAGTGTTTTAGGGTAAAATTTGGTTTATTGATCTGATATCTGTATTCTTTAATATATGCATGTATAGCAATATAGTTTCTCATGTGAAATTAGTCCTGTCGACATGGAAAACTGTGTGGATGTACCCACTACTGGAAACATAGCGAAGGAAATGAAATCATTATATGGACAGAGGGATGCACAAGCCTATGCTTATCGCAGCAGGATGCACAATAGGCAGCTATGCAGTCTGCATATGAATGTATGGTGTACATAGCCCATAACTTCTTTATTCAGGTTCAGTTGATCAGCATTTTAACTGATTGAAATATGCCTGTTGAAGTCTTTTGCCCATTTCTTGAGTGGGTGGTTTGTTTTGCTGTTGTTGAGTTTCTTGAAAATTTCTGGTAGTTAATCCTTTATCAATTGCATACTTTGCAGATAAGTTTTCCCATTCTGTTAGTTGCCTATTCAGTTTGCTGTGTGTGTGTGTGTTTTTTTTCAGCAGTGCAGAAGCTTCTCAGTTCTTCCTCCTCCTCTTGTTGTTGTCGTCGTCGTTGTTGTTGTTGTTGTTGTTCTTCTTCTTCTTCTTCTTTTTGGTGTCCTATTCTTTTCTTCAATTCTTTTATAATTATCAGGTACTGACACGCTTGGTTAAATTTATTCCAAGCTATTTTATTTTCTTTATAGCTATGGGAACAGGATTGGTCTTGGAAATCCTTTCTCAGCCGTGACATTGCCCGTGTATACAGATAGGCTATTGATTTTCTGTCCTGCCACTTGACCACACTCTACTCTGAGTTTCGAGAGTCTCTTAGTGGAGTCTTTTGGATCTCCTACATAGAGAATCATGTCATCTGCAAATAGGGATAGTTGGACTTCCTCCCTCCAAATTTGTATCTCACATTGAGAAATGAGAGAAAAAGTACCAACATGATAACGTGCACGTGGAAAAGGAAACAGTGACCTCAGATGCTACCTTCCTGTATTCTGTCTCGCTTTGTGCAAGATACGATTTGTCGCATTTCAAACACATTCCATAGGTTAAACGCAGGGCTAGACTGTGCAGGGCGGTGACTGGGAAGCAGACCTGTGTTCCGTGGAGAACTGTGTAGATCACAGGTGTTCCAAGTCCTTGTGCGAGTGGGTACACAAGAGACTGAATACAGAAATGACAAAGATTTCCTGATGCGTAAGTCAGAGACTAGACCACACAGAACGTTTGTAAGGAAGAAGAGAAGGAATGTGTACCAGAATCTTTTCTAAGTTAAACTCTTGTTCAAAATGTGTGTTAATAGGGTAGGTGGTGCATATAATATCAACTTCTACACAAACTCTAGTAGTTGGTCTTGATGCAGTATTTTATTTACAGCTATGTCTTCCTTTTTACAATTTTTTACTTTTTTTAGATCTTATTTATTTATTTTTCATTGAGAGTTACCCATGGAGAGGATGAGAGGCAGAGAGCGAGAGCGAGAGCGAGAGAGGGAGGTCTCCCATCTGCTGGTCCACTACCCTGTTGGCTGCCAAGGGCGGAGCTGAGCGGATCTGAAGCCAGGAACCAGGAGCCAGGAGACTCCCCGGGGTCTCCTGCATGGGTGCAGGGGCCCAAGGACTTGGGCCATCTTCTGCTGCATTCCCAGACCACAGCCGAGAGCTGCTTGGGAAGTACGGCAGGCGGGACTCGAACCGGAGCCCATACGGGATGCCGGCACTGTGGGCGGTGGCTTTACCCGCTACTGCACAGCGCTGGTCCCTCCTGGAAGCTGTTCCCTGTGGGATCCAGCTGTCGGCTAACGTGCCTGGGGAAGCAGGGGGAGATGGCCCAAGGACGTAGGCCCCTGAACCCCGAATGGAGCACCGGATAAAGTCCCTGGCCCCTGCTTTGGCCTGGCCCAGCCCCAGCCTTTGTAGCCACCTGGGGGGTGAACCCCCAGATGGACGATCACTCAGAGCGAGAAAGAGTGCTCGCGATGCCGCTTGCACTGCTTCTCTCCCCACGCGGCTTCAATAGCATGTGCTGTGCCAAGCAGAAGCCAGGGGGCAGGAGCTCCATTGAGGATTCCCAGGAGGCAGGGAGGTGGGGTCCAGAGTACCTGGGCCAGCAGCGGCTGCCTCCCTGGGTACAGCCTGAAGGGGCGGGACTGGAGTGGCCCTGGGGCCATTGGACGCGGGATGCGGCAGTGCGCAGATGCGTCCCGTTGCGCCCCGTTGCGCCATGGCGATGGCCAGTGAGGAGTTCGCCTGCGCCCGGCACTGTGACCCGGAAGTGCACCCGCAGGCGCATCTGCTGCTGTCGTGGTGCTCGGGTAGGGGTGAGCGTCGTGTCCGCTCCTGCCCAGCGGCGATTTCTAGGTGCAGTCTTCTTCTTGGGCCCCTTCCAGAAGACTACACCTCAAGACTCTGTTCATGTTCCAGTGAAAGAGAAAGGCTCTTTCTGCGGAGAGTTTGGCGCGGTGGCCTTCCTGTGGCTGGGTAGGCGGGGCCCAGGGTGCAGAGCGGGGGTGGGGGGCAGGTGTGGGGTTGTGTGTGTGTGTGTGAAGTTTAGCTGGGATAGAAGGTGGAGGAGGGAGAAAGGGGAAGAAGGAAAAAGCGGCGTGCAGGTGCGGAGGCGAGGAAGGTGGGGCAGAAACCCTGGTGGGGCAGAGGAAAGGGAGGGGGAGAGTGACAGGAGTCCCGGTGAGTGTGTGGTGTGGCGTGGCGTGGGGTGGGGTGGGGAGAGGAAGAAGGGTTCCCACGGCCCCAGTTTGCTGTCCCTGGCGGGAAGTAGCCTTGGCCGCATCCGTGCGAAGAGGCCTTGATCACGGCCTCTCTTCTCCCAGTTGCTCAGAAGTGTAAGGTGTGTGTGCGGGAAAACGGGCATGGGGCGCCCCAATGAATTTGCACCTAATGCGGTGACTTTTCACAGACTGCACACAGGGAGGAGAAAGCAGAAGCTTCGAGAAACCCCAAGAATCCCACTGTGCTCTGTTCCAACCTGCCCCAGGATTCTGACACCTCATAGTAAGAACGAGATTTTTTTCTATTGAAAATTCGTTTGAAGGGCAGAGTTATAGATGAGGCGGTGCGGTGTATGGGCTCACCCCCCAGGTGCCAGGTGGCTACAATGGCCGGTGCTGGGCCAGGCTGGAGCCCAAGCCAGGTACTGTGTCCAGTACTCCGGGGTGGGTTCAGGGGCCCAAGTCCTTGGGCCCCTGCACCTGTGTGCGAGTCCTGGAGGAAGCTCCTGGCTCCTGGCTCCTGGCTTCATATCCGCTCAGCTCTTTCTGTGGATCCTTGGCCGTGGTGGCCTTCCTGTCACTGGGCCCGATGTGCAGAGCAGGGAGGGTGTGTGTTGGAGGGGTAGTTGGGATAGGAAGCGGAGGAGAGAGGGGCTCAAGGGGGACGTGGGAGGAGAGAGGAAGGGGGGGAGAATGCAAAGGTGACGTGTAGGTGTGGAGGCGAGGATGGCAGGGGCAGAAACGCGCGTGGAGGAGAGGAAAGGGAGGTGGAAAGTGATAGGAGTCCTGGTGGGTGTGGGTGGTGGCGGGGTTTGGGAGAGGAAGAGCTTTTCCCATGGCCCCAGTTGCATCTTGGGGGTTTTCTGTCCCTGGCCGGCAGTAGCCTTGGTCGCGTCCTGGAGAAGAGGTGTGTGTGTGCAGGAAAACGGGCATGGGGCGCTCGAATTAATTTGCACAGAATCTGGTGAATTTTCCCAGACTGCATACAGACAGCTCGATCACAAGTGGGAACAGCCTAGGTGGTTGGGGGTTTGGGGGTGTGGGGCGGGCAGAGCCATGGCATAGTCAGTGAAGCCGCCGCCAGCTGTACCAGCATCCCATATGGGTGTCTTCCTTCTCTGTGATAGGTTTCTCTCCTTCCCCCGACAGAGCTTAGTCTCCAGAGCTTCTGGATAGATTTCATTACAGATATTATTTCATTACAATATTCTGTAATATTTCATTACAGAAATATTTGTTACACACTCTTTATCTATGTAAAGTCCTTACCCATTTAATCACCATTTATTTGCTAAATACCTATATTTTGTGCAAGACTGTGAGCGTGTGCAGGGCAGGACTTTGTCTCTCTGCTTTGATTCCTGTAGTCCCTGTCCCTGGTCACAGTTGGTATTTGGGATATGCAGAACTAACAGTGCCCTCACTGCTGCGTCCTGGGACAGGAAGTGATGGTTAATGAAGGCTCTGGTCACAAGAATAAAGGTAGGAGGGACAAGAAAGGGTGTTTAACAGAATCAGCATTAATGAAGCACTTTCAGTTGCCAGGCTTCTTAATGTACCATTGTCTCGTCTCGTTTCTAAATAACAACAAAAGGAGGAGAAGCAAGATGTTTAGTCTTTTTTTTTAATTACGCCACATTGATTGTCCTGTCTAATTCTCTTCAAAGGTCTGTGAGGAAGGCACTTGTGATAGCCTTTTAGATATTAGTTAAAGGAAGTGGGAACCTGCCCTAGGCCATATATCGAGATCATTGAAGTTCCAGTTTAAATCCTGCTTTGCTTGCCCCAGAGCTGTGTTCCTCTGGGGTTGGACCCTCAGCTTCCAGCAGTCCCAGAGGTGGGGTATCAGAGAGGTGGTAGGTGGTGAAAACCAGTGGTCCTTGTCTTTGGGCTTAACTTTGTGGGGAGCATAACCACAGGGACTTGAGCTGTGTCACTAAGGATCCTTCATGCTAACTCTGTGGCCTCATGCTGTGACTTGATAATATAGGTCCTGTGTCCTGGTTCACAGCAGTGGTCATCTTAAGATTTACTTTGCTGCTCTAGTGTTTTAGGGTAAAATTTGGTTTATTGATCTGATATCTGTATTCTTTAATATATGCATGTATAGCAATATAGTTTCTCATGTGAAATTAGTCCTGTCGACATGGAAAACTGTGTGGATGTACCCACTGCTGGAAACATAGCGAAGGAAATGAAATCATTATATGGACAGAGGGATGCACAAGCCTATGCTTATCGCAGCAGGATGCACAATAGGCAGCTATGCAGTCTGCATATGAATGTATGGTGTACATAGCCCATAACTTCTTTATTCAGGTTCAGTTGATCAGCATTTTAATTGATTGAAATATGCCTGTTGAAGTCTTTTGCCCATTTCTTGAGTGGGTGGTTTGTTTTGCTGTTGTTGAGTTTCTTGAAAATTTCTGGTAGTTAATCCTTTATCAATTGCATACTTTGCAGATAAGTTTTCCCATTCTGTTAGTTGCCTATTCAGTTTGCTGTGTGTGTGTGTGTTTTTTTCAGCAGTGCAGAAGCTTCTCAGTTCTTCCTCCTCCTCTTGTTGTTGTTGTCGTTGTTGTTGTTCTTCTTCTTCTTCTTCTTCTTCTTTTTGGTGTCCTATTCTTTTCTTCAATTCTTTTATAATTATCAGATACTGACACGCTTGGTTAAATTTATTCCAAGCTATTTTATTTTCTTTATAGCTATGGGAACAGGATTGGTCTTGGAAATCCTTTCTCAGCCGTGACATTGCCCGTGTATACAGATAGGCTATTGATTTTCTGTCCTGCCACTTGACCACACTCTACTCTGAGTTTCGAGAGTCTCTTAGTGGAGTCTTTTGGATCTCCTACATAGAGAATCATGTCATCTGCAAATAGGGATAGTTGGACTTCCTCCCTCCAAATTTGTATCTCACATTGAGAAATGAGAGAAAAAGTACCAACATGATACCGTGCACGTGGAAAAGGAAACAGTGACCTCAGATGCTACCTTCCTGTATTCTGTCTCGCTTTGTGCAAGATACGATTTGTCGCATTTCAAACACATTCCATAGGTTAAACGCAGGGCTAGACTGTGCAGGGCGGTGACTGGGAAGCAGACCTGTGTTCCGTGGAGAACTGTGTAGATCACAGGTGTTCCAAGTCCTTGTGCGAGTGGGTACACAAGAGACTGAATACAGAAATGACAAAGATTTCCTGATGCGTAAGTCAGAGACTAGACCACACAGAACGTTTGTAAGGAAGAAGAGAAGGAATGTGTACCAGAATCTTTTCTAAGTTAAACTCTTGTTCAAAATGTGTGTTAATAGGGTAGGTGGTGCATATAATATCAACTTCTACACAAACTCTAGTAGTTGGTCTTGATGCAGTATTTTATTTACAGCTATGTCTTCCTTTTTACAATTTTTTACTTTTTTTAGATCTTATTTATTTATTTTTCATTGAGAGTTACCCATGGAGAGGATGAGAGGCAGAGAGCGAGAGCGAGAGCGAGAGAGGGAGGTCTCCCATCTGCTGGTCCACTACCCTGTTGGCTGCCAAGGGCGGAGCTGAGCGGATCTGAAGCCAGGAACCAGGAGCCAGGAGACTCCCCGGGGTCTCCTGCATGGGTGCAGGGGCCCAAGGACTTGGGCCATCTTCTGCTGCATTCCCAGACCACAGCCGAGAGCTGCTTGGGAAGTACGGCAGGCGGGACTCGAACCGGAGCCCATACGGGATGCCGGCACTGTGGGCGGTGGCTTTACCCGCTACTGCACAGCGCTGGTCCCTCCTGGAAGCTGTTCCCTGTGGGATCCAGCTGTCGGCTAACGTGCCTGGGGAAGCAGGGGGAGATGGCCCAAGGACGTAGGCCCCTGAACCCCGAATGGAGCACCGGATAAAGTCCCTGGCCCCTGCTTTGGCCTGGCCCAGCCCCAGCCTTTGTAGCCACCTGGGGGGTGAACCCCCAGATGGACGATCACTCAGAGCGAGAAAGAGTGC
This sequence comes from Lepus europaeus, assembly GCF_033115175.1. NCBI lineage: Eukaryota > Metazoa > Chordata > Mammalia > Lagomorpha > Leporidae > Lepus > Lepus europaeus. The sequence continues at coordinate 103,526,824 of NC_084837.1, forward strand.
TCGCGATGCCGCTTGCACTGCTTCTCTCCCCACGCGGCTTCAACAGCATGTGCTGTGCCAAGCAGAAGCCAGGGGGCAGGAGCTCCATTGAGGATTCCCAGGAGGCAGGGAGGTGGGGTCCAGAGTACCTGGGCCAGCAGCGGCTGCCTCCCTGGGTACAGCCTGAAGGGGCGGGACTGGAGTGGCCCTGGGGCCATTGGACGCGGGATGCGGCAGTGCGCAGATGCGTTCCGTTGCGCCCCGTTGCGCCATGGCGATGGCCAGTGAGGAGTTCGCCTGCGCCCGGCACTGTGACCCGGAAGTGCACCCGCAGGCGCATCTGCTGCTGTCGTGGTGCTCGGGTAGGGGTGAGCGTCGTGTCCGCTCCTGCCCAGCGGCGATTTCTAGGTGCAGTCTTCTTCTTGGGCCCCTTCCGGAAGACTACACCTCAAGACTCTGTTCATGTTCCAGAGAAAGAGAAAGGCTCTTTCTGCGGAGAGTTTGGCGCGGTGGCCTTCCTGTGGCTGGGTAGGCGGGGCCCAGGGTGCAGAGCGGGGGTGGGGGGCAGGTGTGGGGTTGTGTGTGTGTGTGTGAAGTTTAGCTGGGATAGAAGGTGGAGGAGGGAGAAAGGGGAAGAAGGAAAAAGCGGCGTGCAGGTGCGGAGGCGAGGAAGGTGGGGCAGAAACCCTGGTGGGGCAGAGGAAAGGGAGGGGGAGAGTGACAGGAGTCCCGGTGAGTGTGTGGTGTGGTGTGGCGTGGGGTGGGGTGGGGTGGGGAGAGGAAGAAGGTTTCCCACGGCCCCAGTTTGCTGTCCCTGGCGGGAAGTAGCCTTGGCCGCATCAGTGCGAAGAGGCCTTGATCACAGCCTCTCTTCTCCCGGTTGCTCAGAAGTGTAAGGTGTGTGTGCGGGAAAACGGGCATGGGGCGCCCCAATGAATTTGCACCTAATGCGGTGACTTTTCACAGACTGCACACAGGGAGGAGAAAGCAGAAGCTTAGAGAAACCCCAAGAATCCCTCTGTGCTCTGTTCCAACCTGCCCCAGGATTCTGACACCTCATAGTAAGAACGAGATTTTTTTCTATTGAAAATTCGTTTGAAGGGCAGAGTTATAGATGAGGCGGTGCGGTGTATGGGCTCACCCCCCAGGTGCCAGGTGGCTACAATGGCCGGTGCTGGGCCAGGCTGGAGCCCAAGGAGGTACTGTGTCCAGTACTCCAGGGTGGGTTCAGGGGCCCAAGTCCTTGGGCCCCTGCACCTATGTGCGAGTCCTGGAGGAAGCTCCTGGCTCCTGGCTCCTGGCTTCATATCCACTCAGCTCTTTCTGTGGATCCTTGGCCGTGGTGGCCTTCCTGTCACTGGGCCTGATGTGCAGAGCAGGGAGGGTGTGTGTTGGAGGGGTAGTTGGGATAGGAAGCGGAGGAGAGAGGGGCTCAAGGGGGACGTGGGAGGAGAGAGGAAGGGGGGGAGAATGCAAAGGTGACGTGTAGGTGTGGAGGCGAGGATGGCAGGGGCAGAAACGCGCGTGGAGGAGAGGAAAGGGAGGTGGAAAGTGATAGGAGTCCTGGTGGGTGTGGGTGGTGGCGGGGTTTGGGAGAGGAAGAGCTTTTCCCATGGCCCCGGTTGCGTCTTGGGGGTTTTCTGTCCCTGGCCGGCAGTAGCCTTGGTCGCGTCCTGGAGAAGAGGTGTGTGTGTGCAGGAAAACGGGCATGGGGCGCTCGAATTAATTTGCACAGAATCTGGTGAATTTTCCCAGACTGCATACAGACAGCTCGATCACAAGTGGGAACAGCCTAGGTGGTTGGGGGTTTGGGGGTGTGGGGCGGGCAGAGCCATGGCATAGTCAGTGAAGCCGCCGCCAGCTGTACCAGCATCCCATATGGGTGTCTTCCTTCTCTGTGATAGGTTTCTCTCCTTCCCCCGACAGAGCTAAGTCTCCAGAGCTTCTGGATAGATTTCATTACAGATATTATTTCATTACAATATTCTGTAATATTTCATTACAGAAATATTTGTTACACACTCTTTATCTATGTAAAGTCCTTACCCATTTAATCACCATTTATTTGCTAAATACCTATATTTTGTGCAAGACTGTGAGCGTGTGCAGGGCAGGACTTTGTCTCTCTGCTTTGATTCCTGTAGTCCCTGTCCCTGGTCACAGTTGGTATTTGGGATATGCAGAACTAACAGTGCCCTCACTGCTGCGTCCTGGGACAGGAAGTGATGGTTAATGAAGGCTCTGGTCACAAGAATAAAGGTAGGAGGGACAAGAAAGGGTGTTTAACAGAATCAGCATTAATGAAGCACTTTCAGTTGCCAGGCTTCTTAATGTACCATTGTCTCGTCTCGTTTCTAAATAACAACAAAAGGAGGAGAAGCAAGATGTTTAGTCCTTTTTTTTAATTACGCCACATTGATTGTCCTGTCTAATTCTCTTCAAAGGTCTGTGAGGAAGGCACTTGTGATAGCCTTTTAGATATTAGTTAAAGGAAGTGGGAACCTGCCCTAGGCCATATATCGAGATCATTGAAGTTCCAGTTTAAATCCTGCTTTGCTTGCCCCAGAGCTGTGTTCCTCTGGGGTTGGACCCTCAGCTTCCAGCAGTCCCAGAGGTGGGGTATCAGAGAGGTGGTAGGTGGTGAAAACCAGTGGTCCTTGTCTTTGGGCTTAACTTTGTGGGGAGCATAACCACAGGGACTTGAGCTGTGTCACTAAGGATCCTTCATGCTAACTCTGTGGCCTCATGCTGTGACTTGTTAATATAGGTCCTGTGTCCTGGTTCACACCAGTGGTCATCTTAAGATTTACTTTGCTGCTCTAGTGTTTTAGGGTAAAATTTGGTTTATTGATCTGATATCTGTATTCTTTAATATATGCATGTATAGCAATATAGTTTCTCATGTGAAATTAGTCCTGTCGACATGGAAAACTGTGTGGATGTACCCACTGCTGGAAACATAGTGAAGGAAATGAAATCATTATATGGACAGAGGGATGCACAAGCCTATGCTTATCGCAGCAGGATGCACAATAGGCAGCTATGCAGTCTGCATATGAATGTATGGTGTACATAGCCCATAACTTCTTTATTCAGGTTCAGTTGATCAGCATTTTAATTGATTGAAATATGCCTGTTGAAGTCTTTTGCCCATTTCTTGAGTGGGTGGTTTGTTTTGCTGTTGTTGAGTTTCTTGAAAATTTCTGGTAGTTAATCCTTTATCAATTGCATACTTTGCAGATAAGTTTTCCCATTCTGTTAGTTGCCTATTCAGTTTGCTGTGTGTGTGTGTGTTTTTTTCAGCAGTGCAGAAGCTTCTCAGTTCTTCCTCCTCCTCTTGTTGTTGTTGTCGTTGTTGTTGTTGTTGTTGTTGTTCTTCTTCTTCTTCTTCTTTTTGGTGTCCTATTCTTTTCTTCAATTCTTTTATAATTATCAGATACTGACACGCTTGGTTAAATTTATTCCAAGCTATTTTATTTTCTTTATAGCTATGTGAACAGGATTGGTCTTGGAAATCCTTTCTCAGCCGTGACATTGCCCGTGTATACAGATAGGCTATTGATTTTCTGTCCTGCCACTTGACCACACTCTACTCTGAGTTTCGAGAGTCTCTTAGTGGAGTCTTTTGGATCTCCTACATAGAGAATCATGTCATCTGCAAATAGGGATAGTTGGACTTCCTCCCTCCAAATTTGTATCTCACATTGAGAAATGAGAGAAAAAGTACCAACATGATAACGTGCACGTGGAAAAGGAAACAGTGACCTCAGATGCTACCTTCCTGTATTCTGTCTCGCTTTGTGCAAGATACGATTTGTCGCATTTCAAACACATTCCATAGGTTAAACGCAGGGCTAGACTGTGCAGGGCGGTGACTGGGAAGCAGACCTGTGTTCCGTGGAGAACTGTGTAGATCACAGGTGTTCCAAGTCCTTGTGCGAGTGGGTACACAAGAGACTGAATACAGAAATGACAAAGATTTCCTGATGCGTAAGTCAGAGACTAGACCACACAGAACGTTTGTAAGGAAGAAGAGAAGGAATGTGTACCAGAATCTTTTCTAAGTTAAACTCTTGTTCAAAATGTGTGTTAATAGGGTAGGTGGTGCATATAATATCAACTTCTACACAAACTCTAGTAGTTGGTCTTGATGCAGTATTTTATTTACAGCTATGTCTTCCTTTTTACAATTTTTTACTTTTTTTAGATCTTATTTATTTATTTTTCATTGAGAGTTACCCATGGAGAGGATGAGAGGCAGAGAGCGAGAGCGAGAGCGAGAGAGGGAGGTCTCCCATCTGCTGGTCCACTACCCTGTTGGCTGCCAAGGGCGGAGCTGAGCGGATCTGAAGCCAGGAACCAGGAGCCAGGAGACTCCCCGGGGTCTCCTGCATGGGTGCAGGGGCCCAAGGACTTGGGCCATCTTCTGCTGCATTCCCAGACCACAGCCGAGAGCTGCTTGGGAAGTACGGCAGGCGGGACTCGAACCGGAGCCCATACGGGATGCCGGCACTGTGGGCGGTGGCTTTACCCGCTACTGCACAGCGCTGGTCCCTCCTGGAAGCTGTTCCCTGTGGGATCCAGCTGTCGGCTAACGTGCCTGGGGAAGCAGGGGGAGATGGCCCAAGGACGTAGGCCCCTGAACCCCGAATGGAGCACCGGATAAAGTCCCTGGCCCCTGCTTTGGCCTGGCCCAGCCCCAGCCTTTGTAGCCACCTGGGGGGTGAACCCCCAGATGGACGATCACTCAGAGCGAGAAAGAGTGCTCGCGATGCCGCTTGCACTGCTTCTCTCCCCACGCGGCTTCAACAGCATGTGCTGTGCCAAGCAGAAGCCAGGGGGCAGGAGCTCCATTGAGGATTCCCAGGAGGCAGGGAGGTGGGGTCCAGAGTACCTGGGCCAGCAGCGGCTGCCTCCCTGGGTACAGCCTGAAGGGGCGGGACTGGAGTGGCCCTGGGGCCATTGGACGCGGGATGCGGCAGTGCGCAGATGCGTCCCGTTGCGCCCCGTTGCGCCATGGCGATGGCCAGTGAGGAGTTCGCCTGCGCCCGGCACTGTGACCCGGAAGTGCACCCGCAGGCGCATCTGCTGCTGTCGTGGTGCTCGGGTAGGGGTGAGCGTCGTGTCCGCTCCTGCCCAGCGGCGATTTCTAGGTGCAGTCTTCTTCTTGGGCCCCTTCCGGAAGACTACACCTCAAGACTCTGTTCATGTTCCAGTGAAAGAGAAAGGCTCTTTCTGCGGAGAGTTTGGCGCGGTGGCCTTCCTGTGGCTGGGTAGGCGGGGCCCAGGGTGCAGAGCGGGGGTGGGGGGCAGGTGTGGGGTTGTGTGTGTGTGTGTGAAGTTTAGCTGGGATAGAAGGTGGAGGAGGGAGAAAGGGGAAGAAGGAAAAAGCGGCGTGCAGGTGCGGAGGCGAGGAAGGTGGGGCAGAAACCCTGGTGGGGCAGAGGAAAGGGAGGGGGAGAGTGACAGGAGTCCCGGTGAGTGTGTGGTGTGGCGTGGCGTGGGGTGGGGTGGGGAGAGGAAGAAGGGTTCCCACGGCCCCAGTTTGCTGTCCCTGGCGGGAAGTAGCCTTGGCCGCATCCGTGCGAAGAGGCCTTGATCACGGCCTCTCTTCTCCCAGTTGCTCAGAAGTGTAAGGTGTGTGTGCGGGAAAACGGGCATGGGGCGCCCCAATGAATTTGCACCTAATGCGGTGACTTTTCACAGACTGCACACAGGGAGGAGAAAGCAGAAGCTTAGAGAAACCCCAAGAATCCCACTGTGCTCTGTTCCAACCTGCCCCAGGATTCTGACACCTCATAGTAAGAACGAGATTTTTTTCTATTGAAAATTCGTTTGAAGGGCAGAGTTATAGATGAGGCGGTGCGGTGTATGGGCTCACCCCCCAGGTGCCAGGTGGCTACAATGGCCGGTGCTGGGCCAGGCTGGAGCCCAAGCCAGGTACTGTGTTCAGTACTCCGGGGTGGGTTCAGGGGCCCAAGTCCTTGGGCCCCTGCACCTGTGTGCGAGTCCTGGAGGAAGCTCCTGGCTCCTGGCTCCTGGCTTCATATCCGCTCAGCTCTTTCTGTGGATCCTTGGCCGTGGTGGCCTTCCTGTCACTGGGCCCGATGTGCAGAGCAGGGAGGGTGTGTGTTGGAGGGGTAGTTGGGATAGGAAGCGGAGGAGAGAGGGGCTCAAGGGGGACGTGGGAGGAGAGAGGAAGGGGGGGAGAATGCAAAGGTGACGTGTAGGTGTGGAGGCGAGGATGGCAGGGGCAGAAACGCGCGTGGAGGAGAGGAAAGGGAGGTGGAAAGTGATAGGAGTCCTGGTGGGTGTGGGTGGTGGCGGGGTTTGGGAGAGGAAGAGCTTTTCCCATGGCCCCAGTTGCATCTTGGGGGTTTTCTGTCCCTGGCCGGCAGTAGCCTTGGTCGCGTCCTGGAGAAGAGGTGTGTGTGTGCAGGAAAACGGGCATGGGGCGCTCGAATTAATTTGCACAGAATCTGGTGAATTTTCCCAGACTGCATACAGACAGCTCGATCACAAGTGGGAACAGCCTAGGTGGTTGGGGGTTTGGGGGTGTGGGGCGAGCAGAGCCATGGCATAGTCAGTGAAGCCGCCGCCAGCTGTACCAGCATCCCATATGGGTGTCTTCCTTCTCTGTGATAGGTTTCTCTCCTTCCCCCGACAGAGCTTAGTCTCCAGAGCTTCTGGATAGATTTCATTACAGATATTATTTCATTACAATATTCTGTAATATTTCATTACAGAAATATTTGTTACACACTCTTTATCTATGTAAAGTCCTTACCCATTTAATCACCATTTATTTGCTAAATACCTATATTTTGTGCAAGACTGTGAGCGTGTGCAGGGCAGGACTTTGTCTCTCTGCTTTGATTCCTGTAGTCCCTGTCCCTGGTCACAGTTGGTATTTGGGATATGCAGAACTAACAGTGCCCTCACTGCTGCGTCCTGGGACAGGAAGTGATGGTTAATGAAGGCTCTGGTCACAAGAATAAAGGTAGGAGGGACAAGAAAGGGTGTTTAACAGAATCAGCATTAATGAAGCACTTTCAGTTGCCAGGCTTCTTAATGTACCATTGTCTCGTCTCGTTTCTAAATAACAACAAAAGGAGGAGAAGCAAGATGTTTAGTCTTTTTTTTTAATTACGCCACATTGATTGTCCTGTCTAATTCTCTTCAAAGGTCTGTGAGGAAGGCACTTGTGATAGCCTTTTAGATATTAGTTAAAGGAAGTGGGAACCTGCCCTAGGCCATATATCGAGATCATTGAAGTTCCAGTTTAAATCCTGCTTTGCTTGCCCCAGAGCTGTGTTCCTCTGGGGTTGGACCCTCAGCTTCCAGCAGTCCCAGAGGTGGGGTATCAGAGAGGTGGTAGGTGGTGAAAACCAGTGGTCCTTGTCTTTGGGCTTAACTTTGTGGGGAGCATAACCACAGGGACTTGAGCTGTGTCACTAAGGATCCTTCATGCTAACTCTGTGGCCTCATGCTGTGACTTGATAATATAGGTCCTGTGTCCTGGTTCACAGCAGTGGTCATCTTAAGATTTACTTTGCTGCTCTAGTGTTTTAGGGTAAAATTTGGTTTATTGATCTGATATCTGTATTCTTTAATATATGCATGTATAGCAATATAGTTTCTCATGTGAAATTAGTCCTGTCGACATGGAAAACTGTGTGGATGTACCCACTGCTGGAAACATAGCGAAGGAAATGAAATCATTATATGGACAGAGGGATGCACAAGCCTATGCTTATCGCAGCAGGATGCACAATAGGCAGCTATGCAGTCTGCATATGAATGTATGGTGTACATAGCCCATAACTTCTTTATTCAGGTTCAGTTGATCAGCATTTTAATTGATTGAAATATGCCTGTTGAAGTCTTTTGCCCATTTCTTGAGTGGGTGGTTTGTTTTGCTGTTGTTGAGTTTCTTGAAAATTTCTGGTAGTTAATCCTTTATCAATTGCATACTTTGCAGATAAGTTTTCCCATTCTGTTAGTTGCCTATTCAGTTTGCTGTGTGTGTGTGTGTTTTTTTCAGCAGTGCAGAAGCTTCTCAGTTCTTCCTCCTCCTCTTGTTGTTGTTGTCGTTGTTGTTGTTGTTGTTGTTGTTCTTCTTCTTCTTCTTCTTTTTGGTGTCCTATTCTTTTCTTCAATTCTTTTATAATTATCAGATACTGACACGCTTGGTTAAATTTATTCCAAGCTATTTTATTTTCTTTATAGCTATGTGAACAGGATTGGTCTTGGAAATCCTTTCTCAGCCGTGACATTGCCCGTGTATACAGATAGGCTATTGATTTTCTGTCCTGCCACTTGACCACACTCTACTCTGAGTTTCGAGAGTCTCTTAGTGGAGTCTTTTGGATCTCCTACATAGAGAATCATGTCATCTGCAAATAGGGATAGTTGGACTTCCTCCCTCCAAATTTGTATCTCACATTGAGAAATGAGAGAAAAAGTACCAACATGATAACGTGCACGTGGAAAAGGAAACAGTGACCTCAGATGCTACCTTCCTGTATTCTGTCTCGCTTTGTGCAAGATACGATTTGTCGCATTTCAAACACATTCCATAGGTTAAACGCAGGGCTAGACTGTGCAGGGCGGTGACTGGGAAGCAGACCTGTGTTCCGTGGAGAACTGTGTAGATCACAGGTGTTCCAAGTCCTTGTGCGAGTGGGTACACAAGAGACTGAATACAGAAATGACAAAGATTTCCTGATGCGTAAGTCAGAGACTAGACCACACAGAACGTTTGTAAGGAAGAAGAGAAGGAATGTGTACCAGAATCTTTTCTAAGTTAAACTCTTGTTCAAAATGTGTGTTAATAGGGTAGGTGGTGCATATAATATCAACTTCTACACAAACTCTAGTAGTTGGTCTTGATGCAGTATTTTATTTACAGCTATGTCTTCCTTTTTACAATTTTTTACTTTTTTTAGATCTTATTTATTTATTTTTCATTGAGAGTTACCCATGGAGAGGATGAGAGGCAGAGAGCGAGAGCGAGAGCGAGAGAGGGAGGTCTCCCATCTGCTGGTCCACTACCCTGTTGGCTGCCAAGGGCGGAGCTGAGCGGATCTGAAGCCAGGAACCAGGAGCCAGGAGACTCCCCGGGGTCTCCTGCATGGGTGCAGGGGCCCAAGGACTTGGGCCATCTTCTGCTGCATTCCCAGACCACAGCCGAGAGCTGCTTGGGAAGTACGGCAGGCGGGACTCGAACCGGAGCCCATACGGGATGCCGGCACTGTGGGCGGTGGCTTTACCCGCTACTGCACAGCGCTGGTCCCTCCTGGAAGCTGTTCCCTGTGGGATCCAGCTGTCGGCTAACGTGCCTGGGGAAGCAGGGGGAGATGGCCCAAGGACGTAGGCCCCTGAACCCCGAATGGAGCACCGGATAAAGTCCCTGGCCCCTGCTTTGGCCTGGCCCAGCCCCAGCCTTTGTAGCCACCTGGGGGGTGAACCCCCAGATGGACGATCACTCAGAGCGAGAAAGAGTGCTCGCGATGCCGCTTGCACTGCTTCTCTCCCCACGCGGCTTCAACAGCATGTGCTGTGCCAAGCAGAAGCCAGGGGGCAGGAGCTCCATTGAGGATTCCCAGGAGGCAGGGAGGTGGGGTCCAGAGTACCTGGGCCAGCAGCGGCTGCCTCCCTGGGTACAGCCTGAAGGGGCGGGACTGGAGTGGCCCTGGGGCCATTGGACGCGGGATGCGGCAGTGCGCAGATGCGTCCCGTTGCGCCCCGTTGCGCCATGGCGATGGCCAGTGAGGAGTTCGCCTGCGCCCGGCACTGTGACCCGGAAGTGCACCCGCAGGCGCATCTGCTGCTGTCGTGGTGCTCGGGTAGGGGTGAGCGTCGTGTCCGCTCCTGCCCAGCGGCGATTTCTAGGTGCAGTCTTCTTCTTGGGCCCCTTCCGGAAGACTACACCTCAAGACTCTGTTCATGTTCCAGAGAAAGAGAAAGGCTCTTTCTGCGGAGAGTTTGGCGCGGTGGCCTTCCTGTGGCTGGGTAGGCGGGGCCCAGGGTGCAGAGCGGGGGTGGGGGGCAGGTGTGGGGTTGTGTGTGTGTGTGTGAAGTTTAGCTGGGATAGAAGGTGGAGGAGGGAGAAAGGGGAAGAAGGAAAAAGCGGCGTGCAGGTGCGGAGGCGAGGAAGGTGGGGCAGAAACCCTGGTGGGGCAGAGGAAAGGGAGGGGGAGAGTGACAGGAGTCCCGGTGAGTGTGTGGTGTGGTGTGGCGTGGGGTGGGGTGGGGTGGGGAGAGGAAGAAGGTTTCCCACGGCCCCAGTTTGCTGTCCCTGGCGGGAAGTAGCCTTGGCCGCATCCGTGCGAAGAGGCCTTGATCACGGCCTCTCTTCTCCCGGTTGCTCAGAAGTGTAAGGTGTGTGTGCGGGAAAACGGGCATGGGGCGCCCCAATGAATTTGCACCTAATGCGGTGACTTTTCACAGACTGCACACAGGGAGGAGAAAGCAGAAGCTTAGAGAAACCCCAAGAATCCCTCTGTGCTCTGTTCCAACCTGCCCCAGGATTCTGACACCTCATAGTAAGAACGAGATTTTTTTCTATTGAAAATTCGTTTGAAGGGCAGAGTTATAGATGAGGCGGTGCGGTGTATGGGCTCACCCCCCAGGTGCCAGGTGGCTACAATGGCCGGTGCTGGGCCAGGCTGGAGCCCAAGGAGGTACTGTGTCCAGTACTCCAGGGTGGGTTCAGGGGCCCAAGTCCTTGGGCCCCTGCACCTATGTGCGAGTCCTGGAGGAAGCTCCTGGCTCCTGGCTCCTGGCTTCATATCCACTCAGCTCTTTCTGTGGATCCTTGGCCGTGGTGGCCTTCCTGTCACTGGGCCTGATGTGCAGAGCAGGGAGGGTGTGTGTTGGAGGGGTAGTTGGGATAGGAAGCGGAGGAGAGAGGGGCTCAAGGGGGACGTGGGAGGAGAGAGGAAGGGGGGGAGAATGCAAAGGTGACGTGTAGGTGTGGAGGCGAGGATGGCAGGGGCAGAAACGCGCGTGGAGGAGAGGAAAGGGAGGTGGAAAGTGATAGGAGTCCTGGTGGGTGTGGGTGGTGGCGGGGTTTGGGAGAGGAAGAGCTTTTCCCATGGCCCCGGTTGCGTCTTGGGGGTTTTCTGTCCCTGGCCGGCAGTAGCCTTGGTCGCGTCCTGGAGAAGAGGTGTGTGTGTGCAGGAAAACGGGCATGGGGCGCTCGAATTAATTTGCACAGAATCTGGTGAATTTTCCCAGACTGCATACAGACAGCTCGATCACAAGTGGGAACAGCCTAGGTGGTTGGGGGTTTGGGGGTGTGGGGCGGGCAGAGCCATGGCATAGTCAGTGAAGCCGCCGCCAGCTGTACCAGCATCCCATATGGGTGTCTTCCTTCTCTGTGATAGGTTTCTCTCCTTCCCCCGACAGAGCTAAGTCTCCAGAGCTTCTGGATAGATTTCATTACAGATATTATTTCATTACAATATTCTGTAATATTTCATTACAGAAATATTTGTTACACACTCTTTATCTATGTAAAGTCCTTACCCATTTAATCACCATTTATTTGCTAAATACCTATATTTTGTGCAAGACTGTGAGCGTGTGCAGGGCAGGACTTTGTCTCTCTGCTTTGATTCCTGTAGTCCCTGTCCCTGGTCACAGTTGGTATTTGGGATATGCAGAACTAACAGTGCCCTCACTGCTGCGTCCTGGGACAGGAAGTGATGGTTAATGAAGGCTCTGGTCACAAGAATAAAGGTAGGAGGGACAAGAAAGGGTGTTTAACAGAATCAGCATTAATGAAGCACTTTCAGTTGCCAGGCTTCTTAATGTACCATTGTCTCGTCTCGTTTCTAAATAACAACAAAAGGAGGAGAAGCAAGATGTTTAGTCCTTTTTTTTAATTACGCCACATTGATTGTCCTGTCTAATTCTCTTCAAAGGTCTGTGAGGAAGGCACTTGTGATAGCCTTTTAGATATTAGTTAAAGGAAGTGGGAACCTGCCCTAGGCCATATATCGAGATCATTGAAGTTCCAGTTTAAATCCTGCTTTGCTTGCCCCAGAGCTGTGTTCCTCTGGGGTTGGACCCTCAGCTTCCAGCAGTCCCAGAGGTGGGGTATCAGAGAGGTGGTAGGTGGTGAAAACCAGTGGTCCTTGTCTTTGGGCTTAACTTTGTGGGGAGCATAACCACAGGGACTTGAGCTGTGTCACTAAGGATCCTTCATGCTAACTCTGTGGCCTCATGCTGTGACTTGTTAATATAGGTCCTGTGTCCTGGTTCACACCAGTGGTCATCTTAAGATTTACTTTGCTGCTCTAGTGTTTTAGGGTAAAATTTGGTTTATTGATCTGATATCTGTATTCTTTAATATATGCATGTATAGCAATATAGTTTCTCATGTGAAATTAGTCCTGTCGACATGGAAAACTGTGTGGATGTACCCACTGCTGGAAACATAGTGAAGGAAATGAAATCATTATATGGACAGAGGGATGCACAAGCCTATGCTTATCGCAGCAGGATGCACAATAGGCAGCTATGCAGTCTGCATATGAATGTATGGTGTACATAGCCCATAACTTCTTTATTCAGGTTCAGTTGATCAGCATTTTAATTGATTGAAATATGCCTGTTGAAGTCTTTTGCCCATTTCTTGAGTGGGTGGTTTGTTTTGCTGTTGTTGAGTTTCTTGAAAATTTCTGGTAGTTAATCCTTTATCAATTGCATACTTTGCAGATAAGTTTTCCCATTCTGTTAGTTGCCTATTCAGTTTGCTGTGTGTGTGTGTGTTTTTTTCAGCAGTGCAGAAGCTTCTCAGTTCTTCCTCCTCCTCTTGTTGTTGTTGTCGTTGTTGTTGTTGTTGTTGTTGTTCTTCTTCTTCTTCTTCTTTTTGGTGTCCTATTCTTTTCTTCAATTCTTTTATAATTATCAGATACTGACACGCTTGGTTAAATTTATTCCAAGCTATTTTATTTTCTTTATAGCTATGTGAACAGGATTGGTCTTGGAAATCCTTTCTCAGCCGTGACATTGCCCGTGTATACAGATAGGCTATTGATTTTCTGTCCTGCCACTTGACCACACTCTACTCTGAGTTTCGAGAGTCTCTTAGTGGAGTCTTTTGGATCTCCTACATAGAGAATCATGTCATCTGCAAATAGGGATAGTTGGACTTCCTCCCTCCAAATTTGTATCTCACATTGAGAAATGAGAGAAAAAGTACCAACATGATACCGTGCACGTGGAAAAGGAAACAGTGACCTCAGATGCTACCTTCCTGTATTCTGTCTCGCTTTGTGCAAGATACGATTTGTCGCATTTCAAACACATTCCATAGGTTAAACGCAGGGCTAGACTGTGCAGGGCGGTGACTGGGAAGCAGACCTGTGTTCCGTGGAGAACTGTGTAGATCACAGGTGTTCCAAGTCCTTGTGCGAGTGGGTACACAAGAGACTGAATACAGAAATGACAAAGATTTCCTGATGCGTAAGTCAGAGACTAGACCACACAGAACGTTTGTAAGGAAGAAGAGAAGGAATGTGTACCAGAATCTTTTCTAAGTTAAACTCTTGTTCAAAATGTGTGTTAATAGGGTAGGTGGTGCATATAATATCAACTTCTACACAAACTCTAGTAGTTGGTCTTGATGCAGTATTTTATTTACAGCTATGTCTTCCTTTTTACAATTTTTTACTTTTTTTAGATCTTATTTATTTATTTTTCATTGAGAGTTACCCATGGAGAGGATGAGAGGCAGAGAGCGAGAGCGAGAGCGAGAGAGGGAGGTCTCCCATCTGCTGGTCCACTACCCTGTTGGCTGCCAAGGGCGGAGCTGAGCGGATCTGAAGCCAGGAACCAGGAGCCAGGAGACTCCCCGGGGTCTCCTGCATGGGTGCAGGGGCCCAAGGACTTGGGCCATCTTCTGCTGCATTCCCAGACCACAGCCGAGAGCTGCTTGGGAAGTACGGCAGGCGGGACTCGAACCGGAGCCCATACGGGATGCCGGCACTGTGGGCGGTGGCTTTACCCGCTACTGCACAGCGCTGGTCCCTCCTGGAAGCTGTTCCCTGTGGGATCCAGCTGTCGGCTAACGTGCCTGGGGAAGCAGGGGGAGATGGCCCAAGGACGTAGGCCCCTGAACCCCGAATGGAGCACCGGATAAAGTCCCTGGCCCCTGCTTTGGCCTGGCCCAGCCCCAGCCTTTGTAGCCACCTGGGGGGTGAACCCCCAGATGGACGATCACTCAGAGCGAGAAAGAGTGCTCGCGATGCCGCTTGCACTGCTTCTCTCCCCACGCGGCTTCAACAGCATGTGCTGTGCCAAGCAGAAGCCAGGGGGCAGGAGCTCCATTGAGGATTCCCAGGAGGCAGGGAGGTGGGGTCCAGAGTACCTGGGCCAGCAGCGGCTGCCTCCCTGGGTACAGCCTGAAGGGGCGGGACTGGAGTGGCCCTGGGGCCATTGGACGCGGGATGCGGCAGTGCGCAGATGCGTCCCGTTGCGCCCCGTTGCGCCATGGCGATGGCCAGTGAGGAGTTCGCCTGCGCCCGGCACTGTGACCCGGAAGTGCACCCGCAGGCGCATCTGCTGCTGTCGTGGTGCTCGGGTAGGGGTGAGCGTCGTGTCCGCTCCTGCCCAGCGGCGATTTCTAGGTGCAGTCTTCTTCTTGGGCCCCTTCCGGAAGACTACACCTCAAGACTCTGTTCATGTTCCAGTGAAAGAGAAAGGCTCTTTCTGCGGAGAGTTTGGCGCGGTGGCCTTCCTGTGGCTGGGTAGGCGGGGCCCAGGGTGCAGAGCGGGGGTGGGGGGCTGGTGTGGGGTTGTGTGTGTGTGTGTGAAGTTTAGCTGGGATAGAAGGTGGAGGAGGGAGAAAGGGGAAGAAGGAAAAAGCGGCGTGCAGGTGCGGAGGCGAGGAAGGTGGGGCAGAAAACCTGGTGGGGCAGAGGAAAGGGAGGGGGAGAGTGACAGGAGTCCCGGTGAGTGTGTGGTGTGGCGTGGGGTGGGGTGGGGTGGGGAGAGGAAGAAGGGCTCCCACGGCCCCAGTTTGCTGTCCCTGGCGGGAAGTAGCCTTGGCCGCATCCGTGCGAAGAGGCCTTGATCACGGCCTCTCTTCTCCCGGTTGCTCAGAAGTGTAAGGTGTGTGTGCGGGAAAACGGGCATGGGGCGCCCCAATGAATTTGCACCTAATGCGGTGACTTTTCACAGACTGCACACAGGGAGGAGAAAGCAGAAGCTTAGAGAAACCCCAAGAATCCCACTGTGCTCTGTTCCAACCTGCCCCAGGATTCTGACACCTCATAGTAAGAACGAGATTTTTTTCTATTGAAAATTCGTTTGAAGGGCAGAGTTATAGATGAGGCGGTGCGGTGTATGGGCTCACCCCCCAGGTGCCAGGTGGCTACAATGGCCGGTGCTGGGCCAGGCTGGAGCCCAAGCCAGGTACTGTGTCCAGTACTCCGGGGTGGGTTCAGGGGCCCAAGTCCTTGGGCCCCTGCACCTGTGTGCGAGTCCTGGAGGAAGCTCCTGGCTCCTGGCTCCTGGCTTCATATCCGCTCAGCTCTTTCTGTGGATCCTTGGCCGTGGTGGCCTTCCTGTCACTGGGCCCGATGTGCAGAGCAGGGAGGGTGTGTGTTGGAGGGGTAGTTGGGATAGGAAGCGGAGGAGAGAGGGGCTCAAGGGGGACGTGGGAGGAGAGAGGAAGGGGGGAGAATGCAAAGGTGACGTGTAGGTGTGGAGGCGAGGATGGCAGGGGCAGAAACGCGCGTGGAGGAGAGGAAAGGGAGGTGGAAAGTGATAGGAGTCCTGGTGGGTGTGGGTGGAGGCGGGGTTTGGGAGAGGAAGAGCTTTTCCCATGGCCCCGGTTGCGTCTTGGGGGTTTTCTGTCCCTGGCCGACAGTAGCCTTGGTCGCGTCCTGGAGAAGAGGTGTGTGTGTGCAGGAAAACGGGCATGGGGCGCTCGAATTAATTTGCACAGAATCTGGTGAATTTTCCCAGACTGCATACAGACAGCTCGATCACAAGTGGGAACAGCCTAGGTGGTTGGGGGTTTGAGGGTGTGGGGCGGGCAGAGCCATGGCATAGTCAGTGAAGCCGCCGCCAGCTGTACCAGCATCCCATATGGGTGTCTTCCTTCTCTGTGATAGGTTTCTCTCCTTCCCCCGACAGAGCTTAGTCTCCAGAGCTTCTGGATAGATTTCATTACAGATATTATTTCATTACAATATTCTGTAATATTTCATTACAGAAATATTTGTTACACACTCTTTATCTATGTAAAGTCCTTACCCATTTAATCACCATTTATTTGCTAAATACCTATATTTTGTGCAAGACTGTGAGCGTGTGCAGGGCAGGACTTTGTCTCTCTGCTTTGATTCCTGTAGTCCCTGTCCCTGGTCACAGTTGGTATTTGGGATATGCAGAACTAACAGTGCCCTCACTGCTGCGTCCTGGGACAGGAAGTGATGGTTAATGAAGGCTCTGGTCACAAGAATAAAGGTAGGAGGGACAAGAAAGGGTGTTTAACAGAATCAGCATTAATGAAGCACTTTCAGTTGCCAGGCTTCTTAATGTACCATTGTCTCGTCTCGTTTCTAAATAACAACAAAAGGAGGAGAAGCAAGATGTTTAGTCTTTTTTTTTAATTACGCCACATTGATTGTCCTGTCTAATTCTCTTCAAAGGTCTGTGAGGAAGGCACTTGTGATAGCCTTTTAGATATTAGTTAAAGGAAGTGGGAACCTGCCCTAGGCCATATATCGAGATCATTGAAGTTCCAGTTTAAATCCTGCTTTGCTTGCCCCAGAGCTGTGTTCCTCTGGGGTTGGACCCTCAGCTTCCAGCAGTCCCAGAGGTGGGGTATCAGAGAGGTGGTAGGTGGTGAAAACCAGTGGTCCTTGTCTTTGGGCTTAACTTTGTGGGGAGCATAACCACAGGGACTTGAGCTGTGTCACTAAGGATCCTTCATGCTAACTCTGTGGCCTCATGCTGTGACTTGTTAATATAGGTCCTGTGTCCTGGTTCACACCAGTGGTCATCTTAAGATTTACTTTGCTGCTCTAGTGTTTTAGGGTAAAATTTGGTTTATTGATCTGATATCTGTATTCTTTAATATATGCATGTATAGCAATATAGTTTCTCATGTGAAATTAGTCCTGTCGACATGGAAAACTGTGTGGATGTACCCACTGCTGGAAACATAGCGAAGGAAATGAAATCATTATATGGACAGAGGGATGCACAAGCCTATGCTTATCGCAGCAGGATGCACAATAGGCAGCTATGCAGTCTGCATATGAATGTATGGTGTACATAGCCCATAACTTCTTTATTCAGGTTCAGTTGATCAGCATTTTAATTGATTGAAATATGCCTGTTGAAGTCTTTTGCCCATTTCTTGAGTGGGTGGTTTGTTTTGCTGTTGTTGAGTTTCTTGAAAATTTCTGGTAGTTAATCCTTTATCAATTGCATACTTTGCAGATAAGTTTTCCCATTCTGTTAGTTGCCTATTCAGTTTGCTGTGTGTGTGTGTGTGTTTTTTCAGCAGTGCAGAAGCTTCTCAGTTCTTCCTCCTCCTCTTGTTGTTGTTGTCCTTGTTGTTGTTGTTGTTGTTGTTCTTCTTCTTCTTCTTCTTTTTGGTGTCCAATTCTTTTCTTCAATTCTTTTATAATTATCAGATACTGACACGCTTGGTTAAATTTATTCCAAGCTATTTTATTTTCTTTATAGCTATGTGAACAGGATTGGTCTTGGAAATCCTTTCTCAGCCGTGACATTGCCCGTGTATACAGATAGGCTATTGATTTTCTGTCCTGCCACTTGACCACACTCTACTCTGAGTTTCGAGAGTCTCTTAGTGGAGTCTTTTGGATCTCCTACATAGAGAATCATGTCATCTGCAAATAGGGATAGTTGGACTTCCTCCCTCCAAATTTGTATCTCACATTGAGAAATGAGAGAAAAAGTACCAACATGATAACGTGCACGTGGAAAAGGAAACAGTGACCTCAGATGCTACCTTCCTGTATTCTGTCTCGCTTTGTGCAAGATACGATTTGTCGCATTTCAAACACATTCCATAGGTTAAACGCAGGGCTAGACTGTGCAGGGCGGTGACTGGGAAGCAGACCTGTGTTCCGTGGAGAACTGTGTAGATCACAGGTGTTCCAAGTCCTTGTGCGAGTGGGTACACAAGAGACTGAATACAGAAATGACAAAGATTTCCTGATGCGTAAGTCAGAGACTAGACCACACAGAACGTTTGTAAGGAAGAAGAGAAGGAATGTGTACCAGAATCTTTTCTAAGTTAAACTCTTGTTCAAAATGTGTGTTAATAGGGTAGGTGGTGCATATAATATCAACTTCTACACAAACTCTAGTAGTTGGTCTTGATGCAGTATTTTATTTACAGCTATGTCTTCCTTTTTACAATTTTTTACTTTTTTTAGATCTTATTTATTTATTTTTCATTGAGAGTTACCCATGGAGAGGATGAGAGGCAGAGAGCGAGAGCGAGAGCGAGAGAGGGAGGTCTCCCATCTGCTGGTCCACTACCCTGTTGGCTGCCAAGGGCGGAGCTGAGCGGATCTGAAGCCAGGAACCAGGAGCCAGGAGACTCCCCGGGGTCTCCTGCATGGGTGCAGGGGCCCAAGGACTTGGGCCATCTTCTGCTGCATTCCCAGACCACAGCCGAGAGCTGCTTGGGAAGTACGGCAGGCGGGACTCGAACCGGAGCCCATACGGGATGCCGGCACTGTGGGCGGTGGCTTTACCCGCTACTGCACAGCGCTGGTCCCTCCTGGAAGCTGTTCCCTGTGGGATCCAGCTGTCGGCTAACGTGCCTGGGGAAGCAGGGGGAGATGGCCCAAGGACGTAGGCCCCTGAACCCCGAATGGAGCACCGGATAAAGTCCCTGGCCCCTGCTTTGGCCTGGCCCAGCCCCAGCCTTTGTAGCCACCTGGGGGGTGAACCCCCAGATGGACGATCACTCAGAGCGAGAAAGAGTGCTCGCGATGCCGCTTGCACTGCTTCTCTCCCCACGCGGCTTCAACAGCATGTGCTGTGCCAAGCAGAAGCCAGGGGGCAGGAGCTCCATTGAGGATTCCCAGGAGGCAGGGAGGTGGGGTCCAGAGTACCTGGGCCAGCAGCGGCTGCCTCCCTGGGTACAGCCTGAAGGGGCGGGACTGGAGTGGCCCTGGGGCCATTGGACGCGGGATGCGGCAGTGCGCAGATGCGTCCCGTTGCGCCCCGTTGCGCCATGGCGATGGCCAGTGAGGAGTTCGCCTGCGCCCGGCACTGTGACCCGGAAGTGCACCCGCAGGCGCATCTGCTGCTGTCGTGGTGCTCGGGTAGGGGTGAGCGTCGTGTCCGCTCCTGCCCAGCGGCGATTTCTAGGTGCAGTCTTCTTCTTGGGCCCCTTCCGGAAGACTACACCTCAAGACTCTGTTCATGTTCCAGTGAAAGAGAAAGGCTCTTTCTGCGGAGAGTTTGGCGCGGTGGCCTTCCTGTGGCTGGGTAGGCGGGGCCCAGGGTGCAGAGTGGGGGTGGGGGGCAGGTGTGGGGTTGTGTGTGTGTGTGTGAAGTTTAGCTGGGATAGAAGGTGGAGGAGGGAGAAAGGGGAAGAAGGAAAAAGCGGCGTGCAGGTGCGGAGGCGAGGAAGGTGGGGCAGAAACCCTGGTGGGGCAGAGGAAAGGGAGGGGGAGAGTGACAGGAGTCCCGGTGAGTGTGTGGTGTGGCGTGGGGTGGGGTGGGGTGGGGAGAGGAAGAAGGGTTCCCACGGCCCCAGTTTGCTGTCCCTGGCGGGAAGTAACCTTGGCCGCATCCGTGCGAAGAGGCCTTGATCACGGCCTCTCTTCTCCCGGTTGCTCAGAAGTGTAAGGTGTGTGTGCGGGAAAACGGGCATGGGGCGCCCCAATGAATTTGCACCTAATGCGGTGACTTTTCACAGACTGCACACAGGGAGGAGAAAGCAGAAGCTTAGAGAAACCCCAAGAATCCCACTGTGCTCTGTTCCAACCTGCCCCAGGATTCTGACACCTCATAGTAAGAACGAGATTTTTTTCTATTGAAAATTCGTTTGAAGGGCAGAGTTATAGATGAGGCGGTGCGGTGTATGGGCTCACCCCCCAGGTGCCAGGTGGCTACAATGGCCGGTGCTGGGCCAGGCTGGAGCCCAAGCCAGGTACTGTGTCCAGTACTCCGGGGTGGGTTCAGGGGCCCAAGTCCTTGGGCCCCTGCACCTGTGTGCGAGTCCTGGAGGAAGCTCCTGGCTCCTGGCTCCTGGCTTCATATCCGCTCAGCTCTTTCTGTGGATCCTTGGCCGTGGTGGCCTTCCTGTCACTGGGCCCGATGTGCAGAGCAGGGAGGGTGTGTGTTGGAGGGGTAGTTGGGATAGGAAGCGGAGGAGAGAGGGGCTCAAGGGGGACGTGGGAGGAGAGAGGAAGGGGGGGAGAATGCAAAGGTGACGTGTAGGTGTGGAGGCGAGGATGGCAGGGGCAGAAACGCGCGTGGAGGAGAGGAAAGGGAGGTGGAAAGTGATAGGAGTCCTGGTGGGTGTGGGTGGAGGCGGGGTTTGGGAGAGGAAGAGCTTTTCCCATGGCCCCGGTTGCGTCTTGGGGGTTTTCTGTCCCTGGCCGACAGTAGCCTTGGTCGCGTCCTGGAGAAGAGGTGTGTGTGTGCAGGAAAACGGGCATGGGGCGCTCGAATTAATTTGCACAGAATCTGGTGAATTTTCCCAGACTGCATACAGACAGCTCGATCACAAGTGGGAACAGCCTAGGTGGTTGGGGGTTTGAGGGTGTGGGGCAGGCAGAGCCATGGCATAGTCAGTGAAGCCGCCGCCAGCTGTACCAGCATCCCATATGGGTGTCTTCCTTCTCTGTGATAGGTTTCTCTCCTTCCCCCGACAGAGCTTAGTCTCCAGAGCTTCTGGATAGATTTCATTACAGATATTATTTCATTACAATATTCTGTAATATTTCATTACAGAAATATTTGTTACACACTCTTTATCTATGTAAAGTCCTTACCCATTTAATCACCATTTATTTGCTAAATACCTATATTTTGTGCAAGACTGTGAGCGTGTGCAGGGCAGGACTTTGTCTCTCTGCTTTGATTCCTGTAGTCCCTGTCCCTGGTCACAGTTGGTATTTGGGATATGCAGAACTAACAGTGCCCTCACTGCTGCGTCCTGGGACAGGAAGTGATGGTTAATGAAGGCTCTGGTCACAAGAATAAAGGTAGGAGGGACAAGAAAGGGTGTTTAACAGAATCAGCATTAATGAAGCACTTTCAGTTGCCAGGCTTCTTAATGTACCATTGTCTCGTCTCGTTTCTAAATAACAACAAAAGGAGGAGAAGCAAGATGTTTAGTCCTTTTTTTTAATTACGCCACATTGATTGTCCTGTCTAATTCTCTTCAAAGGTCTGTGAGGAAGGCACTTGTGATAGCCTTTAAAATATTAGTTAAAGGAAGTGGGAACCTGCCCTAGGCCATATATCGAGATCATTGAAGTTCCAGTTTAAATCCTGCTTTGCTTGCCCCAGAGCTGTGTTCCTCTGGGGTTGGACCCTCAGCTTCCAGCAGTCCCAGAGGGGGGGTATCAGAGAGGTGGTAGGTGGTGAAAACCAGTGGTCCTTGTCTTTGGGCTTAACTTTGTGGGGAGCATAACCACAGGGACTTGAGCTGTGTCACTAAGGATCCTTCATGCTAACTCTGTGGCCTCATGCTGTGACTTGTTAATATAGGTCCTGTGTCCTGGTTCACAGCAGTGGTCATCTTAAGATTTACTTTGCTGCTCTAGTGTTTTAGGGTAAAATTTGGTTTATTGATCTGATATCTGTATTCTTTAATATATGCATGTATAGCAATATAGTTTCTCATGTGAAATTAGTCCTGTCGACATGGAAAACTGTGTGGATGTACCCACTGCTGGAAACATAGCGAAGGAAATGAAATCATTATATGGACAGAGGGATGCACAAGCCTATGCTTATCGCAGCAGGATGCACAATAGGCAGCTATGCAGTCTGCATATGAATGTATGGTGTACATAGCCCATAACTTCTTTATTCAGGTTCAGTTGATCAGCATTTTAATTGATTGAAATATGCCTGTTGAAGTCTTTTGCCCATTTCTTGAGTGGGTGGTTTGTTTTGCTGTTGTTGAGTTTCTTGAAAATTTCTGGTAGTTAATCCTTTATCAATTGCATACTTTGCAGATAAGTTTTCCCATTCTGTTAGTTGCCTATTTAATTTGCTGTGTGTGTGTGTGTTTTTTTCAGCAGTGCAGAAGCTTCTCAGTTCTTCCTCCTCCTCTTGTTGTTGTTGTCGTTGTTGTTGTTGTTGTTGTTGTTGTTCTTCTTCTTCTTCTTTTTGGTGTCCTATTCTTTTCTTCAATTCTTTTATAATTATCAGATACTGACACGCTTGGTTAAATTTATTCCAAGCTATTTTATTTTCTTTATAGCTATGTGAACAGGATTGGTCTTGGAAATCCTTTCTCAGCCGTGACATTGCCCGTGTATACAGATAGGCTATTGATTTTCTGTCCTGCCACTTGACCACACTCTACTCTGAGTTTCGAGAGTCTCTTAGTGGAGTCTTTTGGATCTCCTACATAGAGAATCATGTCATCTGCAAATAGGGATAGTTGGACTTCCTCCCTCCAAATTTGTATCTCACATTGAGAAATGAGAGAAAAAGTACCAACATGATAACGTGCACGTGGAAAAGGAAACAGTGACCTCAGATGCTACCTTCCTGTATTCTGTCTCGCTTTGTGCAAGATACGATTTGTCGCATTTCAAACACATTCCATAGGTTAAACGCAGGGCTAGACTGTGCAGGGCGGTGACTGGGAAGCAGACCTGTGTTCCGTGGAGAACTGTGTAGATCACAGGTGTTCCAAGTCCTTGTGCGAGTGGGTACACAAGAGACTGAATACAGAAATGACAAAGATTTCCTGATGCGTAAGTCAGAGACTAGACCACACAGAACGTTTGTAAGGAAGAAGAGAAGGAATGTGTACCAGAATCTTTTCTAAGTTAAACTCTTGTTCAAAATGTGTGTTAATAGGGTAGGTGGTGCATATAATATCAACTTCTACACAAACTCTAGTAGTTGGTCTTGATGCAGTATTTTATTTACAGCTATGTCTTCCTTTTTACAATTTTTTACTTTTTTTAGATCTTATTTATTTATTTTTCATTGAGAGTTACCCATGGAGAGGATGAGAGGCAGAGAGCGAGAGCGAGAGCGAGAGAGGGAGGTCTCCCATCTGCTGGTCCACTACCCTGTTGGCTGCCAAGGGCGGAGCTGAGCGGATCTGAAGCCAGGAACCAGGAGCCAGGAGACTCCCCGGGGTCTCCTGCATGGGTGCAGGGGCCCAAGGACTTGGGCCATCTTCTGCTGCATTCCCAGACCACAGCCGAGAGCTGCTTGGGAAGTACGGCAGGCGGGACTCGAACCGGAGCCCATACGGGATGCCGGCACTGTGGGCGGTGGCTTTACCCGCTACTGCACAGCGCTGGTCCCTCCTGGAAGCTGTTCCCTGTGGGATCCAGCTGTCGGCTAACGTGCCTGGGGAAGCAGGGGGAGATGGCCCAAGGACGTAGGCCCCTGAACCCCGAATGGAGCACCGGATAAAGTCCCTGGCCCCTGCTTTGGCCTGGCCCAGCCCCAGCCTTTGTAGCCACCTGGGGGGTGAACCCCCAGATGGACGATCACTCAGAGCGAGAAAGAGTGCTCGCGATGCCGCTTGCACTGCTTCTCTCCCCACGCGGCTTCAACAGCATGTGCTGTGCCAAGCAGAAGCCAGGGGGCAGGAGCTCCATTGAGGATTCCCAGGAGGCAGGGAGGTGGGGTCCAGAGTACCTGGGCCAGCAGCGGCTGCCTCCCTGGGTACAGCCTGAAGGGGCGGGACTGGAGTGGCCCTGGGGCCATTGGACGCGGGATGCGGCAGTGCGCAGATGCGTCCCGTTGCGCCCCGTTGCGCCATGGCGATGGCCAGTGAGGAGTTCGCCTGCGCCCGGCACTGTGACCCGGAAGTGCACCCGCAGGCGCATCTGCTGCTGTCGTGGTGCTCGGGTAGGGGTGAGCGTCGTGTCCGCTCCTGCCCAGCGGCGATTTCTAGGTGCAGTCTTCTTCTTGGGCCCCTTCCGGAAGACTACACCTCAAGACTCTGTTCATGTTCCAGTGAAAGAGAAAGGCTCTTTCTGCGGAGAGTTTGGCGCGGTGGCCTTCCTGTGGCTGGGTAGGCGGGGCCCAGGGTGCAGAGCGGGGGTGGGGGGCAGGTGTGGGGTTGTGTGTGTGTGTGTGAAGTTTAGCTGGGATAGAAGGTGGAGGAGGGAGAAAGGGGAAGAAGGAAAAAGCGGCGTGCAGGTGCGGAGGCGAGGAAGGTGGGGCAGAAACCCTGGTGGGGCAGAGGAAAGGGAGGGGGAGAGTGACAGGAGTCCCGGTGAGTGTGTGGTGTGGCGTGGCGTGGGGTGGGGTGGGGAGAGGAAGAAGGGTTCCCACGGCCCCAGTTTGCTGTCCCTGGCGGGAAGTAGCCTTGGCCGCATCCGTGCGAAGAGGCCTTGATCACGGCCTCTCTTCTCCCAGTTGCTCAGAAGTGTAAGGTGTGTGTGCGGGAAAACGGGCATGGGGCGCCCCAATGAATTTGCACCTAATGCGGTGACTTTTCACAGACTGCACACAGGGAGGAGAAAGCAGAAGCTTAGAGAAACCCCAAGAATCCCACTGTGCTCTGTTCCAACCTGCCCCAGGATTCTGACACCTCATAGTAAGAACGAGATTTTTTTCTATTGAAAATTCGTTTGAAGGGCAGAGTTATAGATGAGGCGGTGCGGTGTATGGGCTCACCCCCCAGGTGCCAGGTGGCTACAATGGCCGGTGCTGGGCCAGGCTGGAGCCCAAGCCAGGTACTGTGTTCAGTACTCCGGGGTGGGTTCAGGGGCCCAAGTCCTTGGGCCCCTGCACCTGTGTGCGAGTCCTGGAGGAAGCTCCTGGCTCCTGGCTCCTGGCTTCATATCCGCTCAGCTCTTTCTGTGGATCCTTGGCCGTGGTGGCCTTCCTGTCACTGGGCCCGATGTGCAGAGCAGGGAGGGTGTGTGTTGGAGGGGTAGTTGGGATAGGAAGCGGAGGAGAGAGGGGCTCAAGGGGGACGTGGGAGGAGAGAGGAAGGGGGGGAGAATGCAAAGGTGACGTGTAGGTGTGGAGGCGAGGATGGCAGGGGCAGAAACGCGCGTGGAGGAGAGGAAAGGGAGGTGGAAAGTGATAGGAGTCCTGGTGGGTGTGGGTGGTGGCGGGGTTTGGGAGAGGAAGAGCTTTTCCCATGGCCCCAGTTGCATCTTGGGGGTTTTCTGTCCCTGGCCGGCAGTAGCCTTGGTCGCGTCCTGGAGAAGAGGTGTGTGTGTGCAGGAAAACGGGCATGGGGCGCTCGAATTAATTTGCACAGAATCTGGTGAATTTTCCCAGACTGCATACAGACAGCTCGATCACAAGTGGGAACAGCCTAGGTGGTTGGGGGTTTGGGGGTGTGGGGCGAGCAGAGCCATGGCATAGTCAGTGAAGCCGCCGCCAGCTGTACCAGCATCCCATATGGGTGTCTTCCTTCTCTGTGATAGGTTTCTCTCCTTCCCCCGACAGAGCTTAGTCTCCAGAGCTTCTGGATAGATTTCATTACAGATATTATTTCATTACAATATTCTGTAATATTTCATTACAGAAATATTTGTTACACACTCTTTATCTATGTAAAGTCCTTACCCATTTAATCACCATTTATTTGCTAAATACCTATATTTTGTGCAAGACTGTGAGCGTGTGCAGGGCAGGACTTTGTCTCTCTGCTTTGATTCCTGTAGTCCCTGTCCCTGGTCACAGTTGGTATTTGGGATATGCAGAACTAACAGTGCCCTCACTGCTGCGTCCTGGGACAGGAAGTGATGGTTAATGAAGGCTCTGGTCACAAGAATAAAGGTAGGAGGGACAAGAAAGGGTGTTTAACAGAATCAGCATTAATGAAGCACTTTCAGTTGCCAGGCTTCTTAATGTACCATTGTCTCGTCTCGTTTCTAAATAACAACAAAAGGAGGAGAAGCAAGATGTTTAGTCCTTTTTTTTAATTACGCCACATTGATTGTCCTGTCTAATTCTCTTCAAAGGTCTGTGAGGAAGGCACTTGTGATAGCCTTTTAGATATTAGTTAAAGGAAGTGGGAACCTGCCCTAGGCCATATATCGAGATCATTGAAGTTCCAGTTTAAATCCTGCTTTGCTTGCCCCAGAGCTGTGTTCCTCTGGGGTTGGACCCTCAGCTTCCAGCAGTCCCAGAGGTGGGGTATCAGAGAGGTGGTAGGTGGTGAAAACCAGTGGTCCTTGTCTTTGGGCTTAACTTTGTGGGGAGCATAACCACAGGGACTTGAGCTGTGTCACTAAGGATCCTTCATGCTAACTCTGTGGCCTCATGCTGTGACTTGATAATATAGGTCCTGTGTCCTGGTTCACAGCAGTGGTCATCTTAAGATTTACTTTGCTGCTCTAGTGTTTTAGGGTAAAATTTGGTTTATTGATCTGATATCTGTATTCTTTAATATATGCATGTATAGCAATATAGTTTCTCATGTGAAATTAGTCCTGTCGACATGGAAAACTGTGTGGATGTACCCACTGCTGGAAACATAGCGAAGGAAATGAAATCATTATATGGACAGAGGGATGCACAAGCCTATGCTTATCGCAGCAGGATGCACAATAGGCAGCTATGCAGTCTGCATATGAATGTATGGTGTACATAGCCCATAACTTCTTTATTCAGGTTCAGTTGATCAGCATTTTAACTGATTGAAATATGCCTGTTGAAGTCTTTTGCCCATTTCTTGAGTGGGTGGTTTGTTTTGCTGTTGTTGAGTTTCTTGAAAATTTCTGGTAGTTAATCCTTTATCAATTGCATACTTTGCAGATAAGTTTTCCCATTCTGTTAGTTGCCTATTCAGTTTGCTGTGTGTGTGTGTGTTTTTTTCAGCAGTGCAGAAGCTTCTCAGTTCTTCCTCCTCCTCTTGTTGTTGTTGTCGTTGTTGTTGTTGTTGTTGTTGTTCTTCTTCTTCTTCTTCTTTTTGGTGTCCTATTCTTTTCTTCAATTCTTTTATAATTATCAGATACTGACACGCTTGGTTAAATTTATTCCAAGCTATTTTATTTTCTTTATAGCTATGTGAACAGGATTGGTCTTGGAAATCCTTTCTCAGCCGTGACATTGCCCGTGTATACAGATAGGCTATTGATTTTCTGTCCTGCCACTTGACCACACTCTACTCTGAGTTTCGAGAGTCTCTTAGTGGAGTCTTTTGGATCTCCTACATAGAGAATCATGTCATCTGCAAATAGGGATAGTTGGACTTCCTCCCTCCAAATTTGTATCTCACATTGAGAAATGAGAGAAAAAGTACCAACATGATAACGTGCACGTGGAAAAGGAAACAGTGACCTCAGATGCTACCTTCCTGTATTCTGTCTCGCTTTGTGCAAGATACGATTTGTCGCATTTCAAACACATTCCATAGGTTAAACGCAGGGCTAGACTGTGCAGGGCGGTGACTGGGAAGCAGACCTGTGTTCCGTGGAGAACTGTGTAGATCACAGGTGTTCCAAGTCCTTGTGCGAGTGGGTACACAAGAGACTGAATACAGAAATGACAAAGATTTCCTGATGCGTAAGTCAGAGACTAGACCACACAGAACGTTTGTAAGGAAGAAGAGAAGGAATGTGTACCAGAATCTTTTCTAAGTTAAACTCTTGTTCAAAATGTGTGTTAATAGGGTAGGTGGTGCATATAATATCAACTTCTACACAAACTCTAGTAGTTGGTCTTGATGCAGTATTTTATTTACAGCTATGTCTTCCTTTTTACAATTTTTTACTTTTTTTAGATCTTATTTATTTATTTTTCATTGAGAGTTACCCATGGAGAGGATGAGAGGCAGAGAGCGAGAGCGAGAGCGAGAGAGGGAGGTCTCCCATCTGCTGGTCCACTACCCTGTTGGCTGCCAAGGGCGGAGCTGAGCGGATCTGAAGCCAGGAACCAGGAGCCAGGAGACTCCCCGGGGTCTCCTGCATGGGTGCAGGGGCCCAAGGACTTGGGCCATCTTCTGCTGCATTCCCAGACCACAGCCGAGAGCTGCTTGGGAAGTACGGCAGGCGGGACTCGAACCGGAGCCCATACGGGATGCCGGCACTGTGGGCGGTGGCTTTACCCGCTACTGCACAGCGCTGGTCCCTCCTGGAAGCTGTTCCCTGTGGGATCCAGCTGTCGGCTAACGTGCCTGGGGAAGCAGGGGGAGATGGCCCAAGGACGTAGGCCCCTGAACCCCGAATGGAGCACCGGATAAAGTCCCTGGCCCCTGCTTTGGCCTGGCCCAGCCCCAGCCTTTGTAGCCACCTGGGGGGTGAACCCCCAGATGGACGATCACTCAGAGCGAGAAAGAGTGCTCGCGATGCCGCTTGCACTGCTTCTCTCCCCACGCGGCTTCAACAGCATGTGCTGTGCCAAGCAGAAGCCAGGGGGCAGGAGCTCCATTGAGGATTCCCAGGAGGCAGGGAGGTGGGGTCCAGAGTACCTGGGCCACCAGCGGCTGCCTCCCTGGGTACAGCCTGAAGGGGCGGGACTGGAGTGGCCCTGGGGCCATTGGACGCGGGATGCGGCAGTGCGCAGATGCGTCCCGTTGCGCCCCGTTGCGCCATGGCGATGGCCAGTGAGGAGTTCGCCTGCGCCCGGCACTGTGACCCGGAAGTGCACCCGCAGGCGCATCTGCTGCTGTCGTGGTGCTCGGGTAGGGGTGAGCGTCGTGTCCGCTCCTGCCCAGCGGCGATTTCTAGGTGCAGTCTTCTTCTTGGGCCCCTTCCGGAAGACTACACCTCAAGACTCTGTTCATGTTCCAGAGAAAGAGAAAGGCTCTTTCTGCGGAGAGTTTGGCGCGGTGGCCTTCCTGTGGCTGGGTAGGCGGGGCCCAGGGTGCAGAGCGGGGGTGGGGGGCTGGTGTGGGGTTGTGTGTGTGTGTGTGAAGTTTAGCTGGGATAGAAGGTGGAGGAGGGAGAAAGGGGAAGAAGGAAAAAGCGGCGTGCAGGTGCGGAGGCGAGGAAGGTGGGGCAGAAACCCTGGTGGGGCAGAGGAAAGGGAGGGGGAGAGTGACAGGAGTCCCGGTGAGTGTGTGGTGTGGTGTGGCGTGGGGTGGGGTGGGGTGGGGAGAGGAAGAAGGGTTCCCACGGCCCCAGTTTGCTGTCCCTGGCGGGAAGTAGCCTTGGCCGCATCCGTGCGAAGAGGCCTTGATCACGGCCTCTCTTCTCCCGGTTGCTCAGAAGTGTAAGGTGTGTGTGCGGGAAAACGGGCATGAGCGCCCCAATGAATTTGCACCTAATGCGGTGACTTTTCACAGACTGCACACAGGGAGGAGAAAGCAGAAGCTTAGAGAAACCCCAAGAATCCCACTGTGCTCTGTTCCAACCTGCCCCAGGATTCTGACACCTCATAGTAAGAACGAGATTTTTTTCTATTGAAAATTCGTTTGAAGGGCAGAGTTATAGATGAGGCGGTGCGGTGTATGGGCTCACCCCCCAGGTGCCAGGTGGCTACAATGGCCGGTGCTGGGCCAGGCTGGAGCCCAAGCCAGGTACTGTGTCCAGTACTCCGGGGTGGGTTCAGGGGCCCAAGTCCTTGGGCCCCTGCACCTGTGTGCGAGTCCTGGAGGAAGCTCCTGGCTCCTGGCTCCTGGCTTCATATCCGCTCAGCTCTTTCTGTGGATCCTTGGCCGTGGTGGCCTTCCTGTCACTGGGCCCGATGTGCAGAGCAGGGAGGGTGTGTGTTGGAGGGGTAGTTGGGATAGGAAGCGGAGGAGAGAGGGGCTCAAGGGGGACGTGGGAGGAGAGAGGAAGGGGGGGAGAATGCAAAGGTGACGTGTAGGTGTGGAGGCGAGGATGGCAGGGGCAGAAACGCGCGTGGAGGAGAGGAAAGGGAGGTGGAAAGTGATAGGAGTCCTGGTGGGTGTGGGTGGTGGCGGGGTTTGGGAGAGGAAGAGCTTTTCCCATGGCCCCGGTTGCGTCTTGGGGGTTTTCTGTCCCTGGCCGGCAGTAGCCTTGGTCGCGTCCTGGAGAAGAGGTGTGTGTGTGCAGGAAAACGGGCATGGGGCGCTCGAATTAATTTGCACAGAATCTGGTGAATTTTCCCAGACTGCATACAGACAGCTCGATCACAAGTGGGAACAGCCTAGGTGGTTGGGGGTTTGGGGGTGTGGGGCGGGCAGAGCCATGGCATAGTCAGTGAAGCCGCCGCCAGCTGTACCAGCATCCCATATGGGTGTCTTCCTTCTCTGTGATAGGTTTCTCTCCTTCCCCCGACAGAGCTTAGTCTCCAGAGCTTCTGGATAGATTTCATTACAGATATTATTTCATTACAATATTCTGTAATATTTCATTACAGAAATATTTGTTACACACTCTTTATCTATGTAAAGTCCTTACCCATTTAATCACCATTTATTTGCTAAATACCTATATTTTGTGCAAGACTGTGAGCGTGTGCAGGGCAGGACTTTGTCTCTCTGCTTTGATTCCTGTAGTCCCTGTCCCTGGTCACAGTTGGTATTTGGGATATGCAGAACTAACAGTGCCCTCACTGCTGCGTCCTGGGACAGGAAGTGATGGTTAATGAAGGCTCTGGTCACAAGAATAAAGGTAGGAGGGACAAGAAAGGGTGTTTAACAGAATCAGCATTAATGAAGCACTTTCAGTTGCCAGGCTTCTTAATGTACCATTGTCTCGTCTCGTTTCTAAATAACAACAAAAGGAGGAGAAGCAAGATGTTTAGTCCTTTTTTTTAATTACGCCACATTGATTGTCCTGTCTAATTCTCTTCAAAGGTCTGTGAGGAAGGCACTTGTGATAGCCTTTTAGATATTAGTTAAAGGAAGTGGGAACCTGCCCTAGGCCATATATCGAGATCATTGAAGTTCCAGTTTAAATCCTGCTTTGCTTGCCCCAGAGCTGTGTTCCTCTGGGGTTGGACCCTCAGCTTCCAGCAGTCCCAGAGGTGGGGTATCAGAGAGGTGGTAGGTGGTGAAAACCAGTGGTCCTTGTCTTTGGGCTTAACTTTGTGGGGAGCATAACCACAGGGACTTGAGCTGTGTCACTAAGGATCCTTCATGCTAACTCTGTGGCCTCATGCTGTGACTTGTTAATATAGGTCCTGTGTCCTGGTTCACACCAGTGGTCATCTTAAGATTTACTTTGCTGCTCTAGTGTTTTAGGGTAAAATTTGGTTTATTGATCTGATATCTGTATTCTTTAATATATGCATGTATAGCAATATAGTTTCTCATGTGAAATTAGTCCTGTCGACATGGAAAACTGTGTGGATGTACCCACTGCTGGAAACATAGCGAAGGAAATGAAATCATTATATGGACAGAGGGATGCACAAGCCTATGCTTATCGCAGCAGGATGCACAATAGGCAGCTATGCAGTCTGCATATGAATGTATGGTGTACATAGCCCATAACTTCTTTATTCAGGTTCAGTTGATCAGCATTTTAATTGATTGAAATATGCCTGTTGAAGTCTTTTGCCCATTTCTTGAGTGGGTGGTTTGTTTTGCTGTTGTTGAGTTTCTTGAAAATTTCTGGTAGTTAATCCTTTATCAATTGCATACTTTGCAGATAAGTTTTCCCATTCTGTTAGTTGCCTATTCAGTTTGCTGTGTGTGTGTGTGTTTTTTTCAGCAGTGCAGAAGCTTCTCAGTTCTTCCTCCTCCTCTTGTTGTTGTTGTCGTTGTTGTTGTTGTTGTTGTTGTTCTTCTTCTTCTTCTTCTTTTTGGTGTCCTATTCTTTTCTTCAATTCTTTTATAATTATCAGATACTGACACGCTTGGTTAAATTTATTCCAAGCTATTTTATTTTCTTTATAGCTATGTGAACAGGATTGGTCTTGGAAATCCTTTCTCAGCCGTGACATTGCCCGTGTATACAGATAGGCTATTGATTTTCTGTCCTGCCACTTGACCACACTCTACTCTGAGTTTCGAGAGTCTCTTAGTGGAGTCTTTTGGATCTCCTACATAGAGAATCATGTCATCTGCAAATAGGGATAGTTGGACTTCCTCCCTCCAAATTTGTATCTCACATTGAGAAATGAGAGAAAAAGTACCAACATGATACCGTGCACGTGGAAAAGGAAACAGTGACCTCAGATGCTACCTTCCTGTATTCTGTCTCGCTTTGTGCAAGATACGATTTGTCGCATTTCAAACACATTCCATAGGTTAAACGCAGGGCTAGACTGTGCAGGGCGGTGACTGGGAAGCAGACCTGTGTTCCGTGGAGAACTGTGTAGATCACAGGTGTTCCAAGTCCTTGTGCGAGTGGGTACACAAGAGACTGAATACAGAAATGACAAAGATTTCCTGATGCGTAAGTCAGAGACTAGACCACACAGAACGTTTGTAAGGAAGAAGAGAAGGAATGTGTACCAGAATCTTTTCTAAGTTAAACTCTTGTTCAAAATGTGTGTTAATAGGGTAGGTGGTGCATATAATATCAACTTCTACACAAACTCTAGTAGTTGGTCTTGATGCAGTATTTTATTTACAGCTATGTCTTCCTTTTTACAATTTTTTACTTTTTTTAGATCTTATTTATTTATTTTTCATTGAGAGTTACCCATGGAGAGGATGAGAGGCAGAGAGCGAGAGCGAGAGCGAGAGAGGGAGGTCTCCCATCTGCTGGTCCACTACCCTGTTGGCTGCCAAGGGCGGAGCTGAGCGGATCTGAAGCCAGGAACCAGGAGCCAGGAGACTCCCCGGGGTCTCCTGCATGGGTGCAGGGGCCCAAGGACTTGGGCCATCTTCTGCTGCATTCCCAGACCACAGCCGAGAGCTGCTTGGGAAGTACGGCAGGCGGGACTCGAACCGGAGCCCATACGGGATGCCGGCACTGTGGGCGGTGGCTTTACCCGCTACTGCACAGCGCTGGTCCCTCCTGGAAGCTGTTCCCTGTGGGATCCAGCTGTCGGCTAACGTGCCTGGGGAAGCAGGGGGAGATGGCCCAAGGACGTAGGCCCCTGAACCCCGAATGGAGCACCGGATAAAGTCCCTGGCCCCTGCTTTGGCCTGGCCCAGCCCCAGCCTTTGTAGCCACCTGGGGGGTGAACCCCCAGATGGACGATCACTCAGAGCGAGAAAGAGTGCTCGCGATGCCGCTTGCACTGCTTCTCTCCCCACGCGGCTTCAACAGCATGTGCTGTGCCAAGCAGAAGCCAGGGGGCAGGAGCTCCATTGAGGATTCCCAGGAGGCAGGGAGGTGGGGTCCAGAGTACCTGGGCCAGCAGCGGCTGCCTCCCTGGGTACAGCCTGAAGGGGCGGGACTGGAGTGGCCCTGGGGCCATTGGACGCGGGATGCGGCAGTGCGCAGATGCGTCCCGTTGCGCCCCGTTGCGCCATGGCGATGGCCAGTGAGGAGTTCGCCTGCGCCCGGCACTGTGACCCGGAAGTGCACCCGCAGGCGCATCTGCTGCTGTCGTGGTGCTCGGGTAGGGGTGAGCGTCGTGTCCGCTCCTGCCCAGCGGCGATTTCTAGGTGCAGTCTTCTTCTTGGGCCCCTTCCGGAAGACTACACCTCAAGACTCTGTTCATGTTCCAGAGAAAGAGAAAGGCTCTTTCTGCGGAGAGTTTGGCGCGGTGGCCTTCCTGTGGCTGGGTAGGCGGGGCCCAGGGTGCAGAGCGGGGGTGGGGGGCTGGTGTGGGGTTGTGTGTGTGTGTGTGAAGTTTAGCTGGGATAGAAGGTGGAGGAGGGAGAAAGGGGAAGAAGGAAAAAGCGGCGTGCAGGTGCGGAGGCGAGGAAGGTGGGGCAGAAACCCTGGTGGGGCAGAGGAAAGGGAGGGGGAGAGTGACAGGAGTCCCGGTGAGTGTGTGGTGTGGTGTGGCGTGGGGTGGGGTGGGGTGGGGAGAGGAAGAAGGGTTCCCACGGCCCCAGTTTGCTGTCCCTGGCGGGAAGTAGCCTTGGCCGCATCCGTGCGAAGAGGCCTTGATCACGGCCTCTCTTCTCCCGGTTGCTCAGAAGTGTAAGGTGTGTGTGCGGGAAAACGGGCATGAGCGCCCCAATGAATTTGCACCTAATGCGGTGACTTTTCACAGACTGCACACAGGGAGGAGAAAGCAGAAGCTTAGAGAAACCCCAAGAATCCCACTGTGCTCTGTTCCAACCTGCCCCAGGATTCTGACACCTCATAGTAAGAACGAGATTTTTTTCTATTGAAAATTCGTTTGAAGGGCAGAGTTATAGATGAGGCGGTGCGGTGTATGGGCTCACCCCCCAGGTGCCAGGTGGCTACAATGGCCGGTGCTGGGCCAGGCTGGAGCCCAAGCCAGGTACTGTGTCCAGTACTCCGGGGTGGGTTCAGGGGCCCAAGTCCTTGGGCCCCTGCACCTGTGTGCGAGTCCTGGAGGAAGCTCCTGGCTCCTGGCTCCTGGCTTCATATCCGCTCAGCTCTTTCTGTGGATCCTTGGCCGTGGTGGCCTTCCTGTCACTGGGCCCGATGTGCAGAGCAGGGAGGGTGTGTGTTGGAGGGGTAGTTGGGATAGGAAGCGGAGGAGAGAGGGGCTCAAGGGGGACGTGGGAGGAGAGAGGAAGGGGGGGAGAATGCAAAGGTGACGTGTAGGTGTGGAGGCGAGGATGGCAGGGGCAGAAACGCGCGTGGAGGAGAGGAAAGGGAGGTGGAAAGTGATAGGAGTCCTGGTGGGTGTGGGTGGTGGCGGGGTTTGGGAGAGGAAGAGCTTTTCCCATGGCCCCGGTTGCGTCTTGGGGGTTTTCTGTCCCTGGCCGGCAGTAGCCTTGGTCGCGTCCTGGAGAAGAGGTGTGTGTGTGCAGGAAAACGGGCATGGGGCGCTCGAATTAATTTGCACAGAATCTGGTGAATTTTCCCAGACTGCATACAGACAGCTCGATCACAAGTGGGAACAGCCTAGGTGGTTGGGGGTTTGAGGGTGTGGGGCGGGCAGAGCCATGGCATAGTCAGTGAAGCCGCCGCCAGCTGTACCAGCATCCCATATGGGTGTCTTCCTTCTCTGTGATAGGTTTCTCTCCTTCCCCCGACAGAGCTAAGTCTCCAGAGCTTCTGGATAGATTTCATTACAGATATTATTTCATTACAATATTCTGTAATATTTCATTACAGAAATATTTGTTACACACTCTTTATCTATGTAAAGTCCTTACCCATTTAATCACCATTTATTTGCTAAATACCTATATTTTGTGCAAGACTGTGAGCGTGTGCAGGGCAGGACTTTGTCTCTCTGCTTTGATTCCTGTAGTCCCTGTCCCTGGTCACAGTTGGTATTTGGGATATGCAGAACTAACAGTGCCCTCACTGCTGCGTCCTGGGACAGGAAGTGATGGTTAATGAAGGCTCTGGTCACAAGAATAAAGGTAGGAGGGACAAGAAAGGGTGTTTAACAGAATCAGCATTAATGAAGCACTTTCAGTTGCCAGGCTTCTTAATGTACCATTGTCTCGTCTCGTTTCTAAATAACAACAAAAGGAGGAGAAGCAAGATGTTTAGTCCTTTTTTT
The DNA here is from genome assembly GCF_033115175.1 of Lepus europaeus. Classification (NCBI taxonomy): domain Eukaryota; kingdom Metazoa; phylum Chordata; class Mammalia; order Lagomorpha; family Leporidae; genus Lepus; species Lepus europaeus. Next base: position 103,562,404 of record NC_084837.1, read on the forward strand.
TAATTACGCCACATTGATTGTCCTGTCTAATTCTCTTCAAAGGTCTGTGAGGAAGGCACTTGTGATAGCCTTTAAAATATTAGTTAAAGGAAGTGGGAACCTGCCCTAGGCCATATATCGAGATCATTGAAGTTCCAGTTTAAATCCTGCTTTGCTTGCCCCAGAGCTGTGTTCCTCTGGGGTTGGACCCTCAGCTTCCAGCAGTCCCAGAGGTGGGGTATCAGAGAGGTGGTAGGTGGTGAAAACCAGTGGTCCTTGTCTTTGGGCTTAACTTTGTGGGGAGCATAACCACAGGGACTTGAGCTGTGTCACTAAGGATCCTTCATGCTAACTCTGTGGCCTCATGCTGTGACTTGTTAATATAGGTCCTGTGTCCTGGTTCACTCCAGTGAGGAGTCTTGAGCTGTTGAGGTGTGCTGAGGAGGGCACCTTGCCACCCTGTGACTGGAACTGATTTTTAAGAGGGACCCTGATACATGAAAGGAGATTTGCTGGTAGGCTTAGGACCAGAGTGTTTGAGGAGTTCTCAAGGTCCCTGTCAATTAGTCTTTTAACATTATTTATTATTTATTTCAAAGGAAGAAAGAAATATTTCATGCGTTAGTTTACTTCCCTAATGCCCACCACAGCTGGAGAGGTATGTGAAGCCAGGGTGTGGGAACTCAATCCAAGTCTCCCATGTGAGTGGCAGGGATGTAAGTACTTGAGCCATCACCTGCTGCCTCCCAGGTTGGAGTAGTAGGAAGCTGGAATCAGGACTTCAGCCAGCACTTGATCCTGGGCACTATAACATGAGCTGTGGGGATTCCAGTGGAGGCTTAGTTGCTATACCAAAAGCCCATCCCTGATTTAGTCTTCAGTTCCCTCCTTCAAAGTGTGGCTGGCTACTTGGGAGGGGTTTGCCTCACCACTGCTAACTGGGCCTGCTGCACAATTTTGTGAGCACCTTGTTCCAAAGGCAGAGGTAAAGTGCCACTAAAGATACTAAAACATAAAGCTCTTTCCTTTCTTCCACGGATCTCCTTGGCTCAATCTCATGCTCTTTTGACTCGCTTACAAAACACAAGTTCAAAGATAAAATTTTGAAGATTTTTAAGACACCACCAGCAGAGGTTTAAACCCAGTGCAGGCCCTTCTGAGTGCCAGCCCTGTGTGACTGTTTCTGTGTGACCATGTAGGCTGCACGCCCATGAGGTTGAGCCTGGCTGCCAAGTATAACCCATTGGCTTTAACCAGTCTCGGCCTAATCCTGTGACACTCCAGGGCACCTGGGCAGACTTACATCTTATTAAATCAGCTCCCTGAGGATTGTGGGGACTAGTTAGTCATTCTGTCTCGTGATCACGCTTCTCGATTTTCTTAGAGACCTCTTGTCTTGTCTAGCTAGGGCTGGTATCTTTTTCCAGAGTAAGGCTCCTCATCCCTGACCTTGAGCACTGAGAGGAACTGGAACGCTGCTGTGTGGCAGAGACCTCCTGCAAGTTCTCTGAGCAGTACTGGGCCCCCACAACTCCGCTTAGTGTTTCTATGGTACCACACTTTGAGAACTGTGCTCGCAAATGACTCATGTCCCTGCTCTATTCCCGCTCTGAACCTGGCAGTCAAGGTCCTGACAAGGCCCATGCTAGAAATGTTGCGTCCAGAACAGCCCCCTTATAAGTAAGGTCACCTCAAGAGCCCCACAAATGGATCTTGGACCAGAGGTCAGGACTTTATGTGCAACTTGAACATTTCCTGCCTTGGGAAGTTCACTGCCCCCACCCCCAGAACATGTTCTGAGCTGCTTGGTCCTAGGTGTAGAGGCTCTGGCCTCTGGAAATGTTGTACTGAGTTGACTTCTGAGTGTCCAGATGCCAGAAAACATGTAACAGAGTTCCTCGGATCTGTGTGACCACTTGGATATCCAACTGTGATTGCAGACACCCATGGTGGACGTTTGAGTGCCGCCTCATGGTGGAGCTGAGTGCTTCCTGCTGGGACTGTGGGATCTTCCTGGGATGCCAGGGTGGCACAGCAACCCATGGTGCTCTGGAGGCTCTCACTGAATCTGTGTGTAGCTTAGAAGGTAAAACTGTGCTTTTTCCCTAGTATGGAGCAGAGCCTCAGGAAGAGGAGATCATCCTAGCAGAACTTGATGCTGGGGCCAGCGCTGTGGCACAGCAGGATAAAGTGTTGGCCTGCAGTACTGGCATCCCATATGGGTGATTGTTCACGTCCCGGCTGCTCCACTTCTTTCTTTCTTCTTTTTTTTTTCTTTTGACAGGCAGAGTGGACAGTGAGAGAGAGAAAGACAGGTCTTCTGTTGCCGTTGGTTCACCCTCCAATGGCCACCGTGGCTGGCGCACTGCGGCCGGCGCATTGCGCTGATCCGAAGCCAGAAGCCAGGTGCTTCTCCTGGTCTCCCATGCAGGGCCCAAGCACTTGGGCCATCCTCCACTGCACTCCCGGGCCATAGCAGAGAGCTGGCCTGGAAGAGGGGCAACCGGGACAGAATCCGGTGCCTAAAACCCATTGTGCCAGCGCCGCAGTCAGAGGATTAGCCTATTGAGCCGCGGTGCCGGCCCCGGCTGCTCCACTTCTGATCCAGCTCTCTGCTAAGCCCTGGGAAAGCAGTAGAAGATGACCTGAGTCCTTGGGGTCCTGCACCTGTGTGGGAGACCTAGAAGAAAATTCTGACTCCTGGCTTTGGATCAGCTCAACACTGGCCATTGGCAGTCATCTGGGGAGTGAACAAGCTGTTGGAAGACCTCTCTCTGTGTGTGTGTGTGTGTGTGTGTCTCTCTGTCTCTATCTCTCTCTCTGGCTCTGGCTCTCTCTGTAACTCTTTCAAATAAGTAAAATAAATCTTTTTAAAAAAAGAACTTAACGCTAATGTGTGCATTTGTTCTAACTTGGAAAGGAAATCTTATTCCTCTGCTTCAGGTCAGCTTGGAATTCAGGAAGGCAGCATTTTTTGTGCATTTGGAGAATCTTTAGGCTTCTTGCTTCTTCTCTGCTGGCCTCTCCCTTGTAAATTATCATATAGCATCATCCTTTGCTCTGGTAGGATCCATTTTTAAAACCGTGCTTTTTCTCTTCTTCATGAGAATAGTTCAGAAAGTTAATGGGACATGGAATCAAAAGATACATTTATTTTAGTGTAAAATTTTTTTAAACCCACACATATATTTTGTAATACATAGGTTTTATATAATGTTTGAAGATCCCTCATGTATCATAACAAGTCTTTACAAGTTTTCGTCATTGTCTTGTCCCTTTAGTTATTAGCAATAGATTATTTTGTTAGGTTGAAATTAGCCTATTTGAATTAGTGTTGGATCTCATTTGCTGTGACATAAAGAATTGCTTTATGGGTAATGAAAGCACCTTAATGATATGGTCTAAAGGAGAAAACAATATTACTCAAGCTATTAATACCAGGGCACTTCTCCATGACCTCTTAACAGTGCCCTGCAAACTGTACATTATTGCACTCTTGAGGATCCAGGGTCTGAAGTCTGGCCTGAAGGTATTTTAGAGAATGCTCCATGTGGGAAAGTCATCAGAAAAACAGAGGAATATAAGCAGCAATTAATGAGAAGGCAGAAAAGACTTCTAGAATTGAACTGACCACAAGGTTTGCTGGGATTTTTTGAGCAGCACAGCACTAGGTTGTCTGTGTTGGGCACCAGATACAATCACTACAGCCTTGCGAAATTAAAAACTCTATGCCGTTCTGCAAAATGGTGTTTGAGACTCACTAATACCACTCAGCCTACAAGGAATGCAGATGAGACAGAGCATCTCTGACCTTAACAGTGGCAGTGTGATTGGTCATTCTTTACTTTCCCTTTATATTGCTATAGCAACTTTAAAATGCCTTTTGTTTAAAAACCCGAGGAAATGTATATGAAAAGTCTTTTTGACAATCTTTGGCCATCAGTAAATTCACCATCTTAAGTTTGTTATAACTTACTGAACCCGTGGTACTAGGAACTTGATAGAACTTTGCAGCATTAGACTACAATTTTCTGCTCGCTCAAAACTGAGGGAGTTGGAGCTTACCCAGCATAATTAGAAATTTACCCTCTATTTGAAGCCTTGGCAAGAACAATGATCTAGTAACGTGGCTGTGTGGCACTGGTAGAACGTGTTGTTCAGTCCTGAGTTTGGACACCTTGTTTGTATATGACAGAAAAACAGCTTTCAGAAACTTCCTGGTGGATAAAGTACCCTTTTCACGATCTGGTGGTTCCACTGCTTTTTTTCTAAAGGTTTAATTTTCCCTTCAAGTGCAGGCATGTTCATTTTATCAAAGCTGGCATTTCCTCTTCTTTAAAAATTAAAGTCTTGAGTATTCTGAAGAAATTTTCCAAACCATTAGGGTATATAAGTGCATGTCGTGTGAGCATAATTACAAGGATGAAATGCTTTGCTTTTGAGTAGTAATGGACCAACACTTGATGTGATAAGAAACATAGTTTTTATTCTATTTTGTGGTTCAAAGGCTGCTTACTACTGCTCCTGATCTTAGATTATCTTAGTCCTTTTTGTCAAATGGATTTAGAGCCCACAGCACCTTTTTATCCACCTTCTGTCTGAAAAGCAGTGGGAGATAGAGCAACTTTTTTGAAGATTTATTTATTTATTTGTGAGGTAGAGTTACAGAGAGAGAGGTCTTCCATCCACTGATTCACTCCCCAAATGGTTGCAATGGCCAGAGGCGAACCGATTCAAAAGCTGGAGCCAGGAGCTTCTTTGAGGTCCCCTACGTGGTTTCAGGGGCCCAAGAACTGAGGTTATCTTCTGTTGCTTTCCCAGGCCGTAAGCAGAAAGCTGGATTGGAAGAGTAGCATCGGGAACACGAACCGCACCCATGAGGGATGCTGGCACTGCAGGAGGGATGCTTTACCTACTTTACCACAGCGTTGGCCCACAGAGCAAATTTTTAAGCCAGAGCATTTGATTCTAATTCTGCATTCTGAGGACAAAAATTAATTTCTCCATGCCCTAGTTTCGTCTTCTGTGAAAGCCAAAGTACTTCTTAGTATTCATGGGTGTAAGTTAAATGTAATGCTACTGAGAAGCTTAAAGCATATGCATGATGACCTCTTTAGACTTAACAGTGATTTAAAAATGTTTCTCAAAGGACATCATGTTAAGTGAAAATAAGCCACTTGAGATTTAACAATGTTAAATTTATCCATGTTTCACAAAGGATAAGATGTTAAGTGAAACAGGCCAGACAGATAAATACTGCCCATTATCCCTCAGAAGTGGAAGCTAAAAACTTCGGTTTGAACACAAAATGATGCTTACTAGAAGATGGGTGGTGGGGCTAGAGGGAGTTTGGATAACACACACCAAATCAGAGTTTGATCAAAAAACCCATCCCTGGTGTTCAGGCATGGCTGGGTGACTGTACTTCACAGTAACCCATTATGGGTTACATGAACAAGCAGAATAGGGCTGTTTCAGGACTCAAGTATCCAAAAAGTGGTATCAAGCAAAGGAATGTTGATTACCCTGATTTGATCAGTAGACATTGTATACGTGTTTGGGGATGTCACACTGTAGCCCATAAAAATGTATGATTATTATTAACAATAAATTAATGTCAAAATTCAAGGGTTTTTAAAAGATATTTTCGAAGGACAGAATTGCAGAGAGGGAGGGAGGGAGGGAGGGAGAGAGAGAGAGAGAGAGTTACCTTTCATCCTCTGGTTCACTCCTCAAATGGCTGCCATGACTGGAGCTGGGTGTATCTGAAGCCAAGAGCCAGGAGCCCAAGAGTTGGGCCATCCTCCGCTGCTTTCCTAGGCACATTAGCAGGGAGCTGGATTGGAATCTGAGTACCAGAACTCAAACTGCTGCCTATATGGGATGCTGGCACCGCAGGAGTCACCACTACACCACAGCGCTCGCCTCTAAGTTTTTTGTTTGTTTTGTTTTCGCTTTTAATTCTTCCTATGACTTTAATTTTGCTACCCGGAAACTTTAATTTAGCTACCTGAGCTACCTGAGCAGAGGATAGGACAGGTGTTCGCAGCCTCATTTTATGGGTCAGGAATAAATAAAGCCTGGAGTATTGGCTGCGTTTGTTCATCTGGAACTTGATACCAGAGCCCAGAATTTTAGTTTTATAAATATTGAAGATTTTTGGCTCCAGAATTTAAATGAAGTTCAGCATGTTTACTTTTTGTTATTCTGAATGTGATTTACTTGTCCCTAAAGTGTGCACATTACAGAATTTATTATTTAGAAAGTGGAAGTTGAAAAAGAAAATGGAAGTTACTCCTCAGTTCTGTTTGGAGATGTCCAAAGCACTGTTGACAGTTTGGTGTGCCCTCTTACAGGTGCTTTCCCTGCCTTAATAAAAGTGTGGGTGTGGGTGTATTTGTGTGTGTACAGTGCTCACATGCACATAGAAATGACTTTGTGCAGAACTGTACTCTTAATAGGATAGTTTTCCATCTTTCTTTTTATACTTGACAGTATAGTAAATTATAAATATTATAAACACAATAAACATATAGATCATTTTATACATATAGACATTATAAACATATAGATCTAATTCTCTTCAGTGACTGTATAAGACTACATTGTATTCCAACATAAGGGGTTGCTATTTTGTGTGATAATTCTGATTTTTCACCATTAAAATAATGCTGCAGTGAGCAACCTGGAAAATCCATACCTGAGCATCCCTGGGACTGTTTTGATGACCTGTGTTATTTGAGAATCACTAAGACAAGAACAGTCCTGTTTAAAAATTTCCTAGGTCCTTCTAAATTATTCTCCAGGGTTGCATCCGTCTAGACTTCCACAAATAGTGAGGTAAATCTCCTGTGCTTTCCATCAACACCGGGAGTAAAGCATTGTTGGTCAGTGCACACGGTGCTTAACGTGGAATCTGGAGGTGGAGATAGTGTTTTCTTTCTTACGTAGTTTATGATTTCCAACTATCGCCAAGAGGTAAACACTACAATTAGGTTTAGGCTGTGGTTCTAGCTGGTATGCTTCTGTTTTAAATTTCATCTCACATCAGCTTGGCATCAAGGTTTCCAGCTTTCCAAAGCTGGCCACAAATTTAAAGCAAGTGTCTAAACCAGTTGTTAGAGGAAAAGATACAGCAGTGGTAATGATGATGCTAAATGAATATGATATCTGACACCTCATCACCTAGTTGAAATATCTTTGTGTTTACTTTTTTTCTGCAATAAAAATAATTCAGGCTTACCGAAACTATACATTTTTCATTCCTTCCACATATGAGACAATCTAGTTTCTGACTCATTGGGCTTCTAAAATTCTGCGGGTAGGGGCTAGTGTTGTGGTGCAGTGGGTTAAGCCACAACCTGTAATGCCAGCATCTCATACTTGTTGTTTTTTTTTTTTTTTTGTAATCCAGTAGTTGAAAAACAGCCACCACTCCCAATGCATGATTCGTATAAAAGCAATTTCACTTTATTTGAACACTCTAAGGAAAAAAAGCAGATGAGTATGTATTGTACCTAAAGAGAAAAACTGTCAAATTTTAAATCGAATGGTGGAATAAATTCCATGACAAAAGTGAAGCAAACAATCAACCTGTGGCCCCACCTAGCTGGAGCCTGGCTTTACTGCCTAATTGGGACAGACAGCAGGAGCCCAGGAGAAGCCTGGAGCCACACCCCTGCGCAGGCTTGGTCTTTGTTTTCTGATTGGTTGGAGCCCGCAGGTAATCCAACCAGAATTGATGTATGCTGTTGAATACCGAGTTTATAAAAGGGGTGCTCAGTGCTGCTGTTTCCCTTTTCTCTTCCTGGTGTCCAGCGTTGTGGAGCTCTTCATTGGAGCATGTGCTAAGCCCTGGCCCTAAGAACAAGGAGGTGAGCAGCCAAGAGCAACACCTGCAGGAAGGGCCAGGCTGCTGGTGTCGGAGGAGTGGCAGTAGATTCAACAGGACCCTCAGGTTTGTCCATCCTCGCCTGGTGAGTCTTCTTGAAATGTTTGTGCATATCAAATGCTGGCCCTGGACACAGGCAGGGGACACTTGGGCCTTCAGGAGCCAGGGGGAAGGAAGAATAAATTGTGTATTATATTGTATGTTATAAATTGAATACTATACTTTATATGATAACTTTTTATTATGTATTATAAATGTCATGTCATATGTTCTAAATAGATTTTAAATTGTATATTGTAACCCATATATGTGCTCGGAGGTATCACGTACAGTTCCAGGAGGCGTGAGCCTTCCTGGCTGAATTCTGATGCCAGGATAGGTGAACCAGCAGGTGCCAGCAAGTGAGTCATCTTCTTATGGGTGGGCAATTAAGATGCCCAGCACCTGTGTTAATTTCCAGGTCTCTTGTTTTATTTTCTGGATTTATAGTTCTACTTAGTGGATAGGAGCTGAGAAAATGGATCTGGTCATCCAGCAAGGAAGTTCCTGCTCGCAGGCTTTGCTTCTGGTTTTTTCCTAATTTGCTAAGGTAGTTTATCTCAGTTTGCATGGAAGGTTCTCCAACACAGCAGTAATAGCATTGACTGCTAAACCCAAAAACATGGTTGTATATTGTTGTCATTGCCCCACTGAATTCTAATTCTGCCTCTGTGATATCCAGTGTTTCCCTAATTTTATGAAAAAGTTCCTGAGGAATACATTGTTGTATTGCATTAATGAGTGTGGTTATATGGGGAAACATATCATGTAAAATTTACATATCCCAGTCTTATTATTGCATTAGCTAGGAATATGGGGACTCTGTTTATCATCAGAGGATGGCACCGAAATTTTGAGAGGGAAGCATTACTTCCTAAGTATATTTGTTTCAGTTATAAAACTATAAAGTTCTGAATAACCAAATACAGGCTATTTTTACTTCTAAATTCAATTTTGAAATATTGAAATCATTCGGATTATGATATTTGTAGACCATTTTTAGGTCTGAGAAGGCAGGGGCATTGTTTCTGGGCAGTATCCACTCTGGTTGCCATATAATTGGTTCTAAACCACCGGTTGGTGAATTGAAATCCCTATTTGCCTCTGTATTTTAAACAACAAAAAATTTCAAAATCCGTAGGTATTGTGTTTTGTGGTTTGGTTCTTACAGTGTGTGGTGAATTAAGTCTCCCTTCATTCTGGTTAGCAGTTACTCGTGTTGACATCCAAGGATCGTTCCTTGATCCTCATCTTACGAGATGCTGACCAGTGACTACTCCGAAACAGCCCCTTGGTGCAAGTCCTCGTGGATGTTCCAGTTTCCACATTATCCATCCACTCTTGGTGTTCCTGTTAGTCCTGATTGTTCAAATCCAGAAGTTGAAATGACCCCGTGTTAAGTCCAAGTGTTTGTTCTCACTGGTGTTCTCATCCTAGACAGCCTTATCTCTGTACCGTGTTTCAGGAAGGTCTTGGCTCTTTCTCCCGTCATTAGCTAGACCTGTTTATATTGCCCATGGTTTTCTCGTTTTGGCTATTTTCAAACTTGATTCCTTGATTCCATAATTCTTTGCCCTCACACACAACAAACCAAGAAAAATCTGTTCTTTTGTTTTCTCATGCTCCCAATCCACAGATGCTCTCTGATAACAATCACCAGGCATCTCAAGGGCTGGCTGGTCCCTACACCCTTCTCAAAGCCACATGAATATGTGACTTTTTTGCTTTTCACTTGTACATCTCAGTTCCGTCACCTTTTCCACAAACCTCTGCTCCTGTGACTACCATAAAACTTTAGCATCTCCCACAAAAATCCTAGGCTAGCAACTTCTAGTGCACTACTAACAAGTTAAAATATAGAAACTTTGTGGGGAAATTCCAAAATTAGAGTGGTTTATGCCACACATCTTAAGATGCTTTTCCTCTGCTTAACTAAAGTCATATCTATGGGGGAAAACTAGGTGGAAAGTTTGCTACAAACAATGCCTTTGTTACCTTTATACAGTTTTGTTTGTGAGTTATGTAGGCCTCTATAATTATGTATGGGAAAACTAAAACTGTGACTTGCAGTTCAATATTGCAAATATTTTAAAGCTTTCTACTGAAGTGCTGTAGTGAGAGAACAGGCATGGAGTCCAGGAAATCCTTCAATGAATTGGTATATGTGTAGTTTTCAGAGTGCTGCTTTCAAAGACATTTAAACCTTGTAAACATTTTCTTACATATGATGTTAAATTTAAAATTGCTGCCTCAGCAAACACTGAGCTCTATGTGATTGGTAACTCCTCCTACACTAATGAATCACCTTGCTTGATTTCCCCACCTGATTACTGTGGAAGATGACATGTGAGTGTCAAATGGTGAAGGAAAGGTTTTTTAAAGATTTATTTATCTGTTTGAAAGGCTGAGCTACAGAGAGGCAGGGGCAGAGAGAGAGAAAGAGAGAGGTCTTCGATCTGCTGGTTCACTCCCCATAGGGCCGCAATGGCTGGAGCTGAGCTGATATGTAGCCAGGAGCCCAGAGCTGCTTCTGGGTCTCTCTGTGGGTGCAGGAGCCCAAGCACTTGGGCCATCTTCCTCTTGCCGAGGCCATATCACAGAGCTGGATTGGAAGTGGAGCAGTGGGGACTCAAACCAGCGCTCTTATGAAATGCCGGCACTGCAGGCAGAAGCTTTTCCTGCTATGCCGCAGTGCCGTCCCCAAGAAATATTCTTGTGGTAGACTGATGTTCATGGTCTATAGCCCTCTGTGCTGTGCCGGTAGAATTTGAGTAATTTTTGGCAGACCCCTAAATTTTTGAGGTACATAGAGATAACATGATAAATGTAATGGGACCCACAGTTTTCCAGTAAACTACTTTATGATATCTACTGGGGTCCTGCCACTTATGAAAATGGGTTCTAAAGTAACCTGATCAGTGAAGACATTGCCACCTATTGATCCAGTGAAGCAAGTCCAGAGTGAGCACCTCTAACCTTGGCAGAGGCTCCACCCCTGGTGACTAAGATGCTGCAGGCCTGTGCTGCTACTCATTCCATGGATAAGGTCCTGCCATACTGCTGTGAGCATCCTGGTTTAATATTTTGGTATTGCCATGTTTTGCTTTGTTCTTCAACTTAAGTACATGGTATCTCCATTTGGTTCATATATTTCATCTTGAAGTTTTCACAGCTAAATTTCTTTTTTTAATAATTTTTATTTATATAAAGGTGAACAGATATCATGTATTTCATATACACAGATTGAGGAGTGTAGTGATACTTCACCTTTCCCTCCTCCCCCCAGCATCTTGCCCTTCTTCCTCCTTCCTTTCTTGTGATTACAAAAGAAACTGAAAGAATGTCATTGTGAAAATTATAAGAAAGAGTAAATTCTAAACCTTGACAGAACTAACTCCATAATGTGTAGCTCCTGGTAGGAACTGAAAATGCAGATTGGGCTGTTTAAAAATTGTCATGCATTTAAATATGGAAACCCTAGGAATTTAGATTGAGTTTAGGTGAGAAACTACCATGGTGCCTCCCCAAACGTGTGTTCTCTAAACATAATGTGCCCACAACCAACTATTGCTTTGAAGCAAGGGCCATTGTGGTCACCAATGATGGGAAATGGAAGGCTTTTTAGGGCAGTGAGCCTGAGGACTGTGACCAAGACCTGTCCCAGTGAGTCAGTGAGAGATCAAACTGTGCATGAGCCCCCTGGCTCCAAGCCCCAGCACTTGCCCCATCTCCCTATCAGACTTCATTTACAAAACATAAATTCAAGTGAAATTCAGTAAGAATTTGGACAGCAGAGAGTGTACTCTCTTGAGTTGGGTACAGTTGCAGTGTCACTGGTCACATCCTGATGAAGCAGGCCCTGCATATTCAGTTCCGTGGTTTAATTTGGCTAATTCTCAACCTGCCTGTAATATGTAACTGTGTTACATGCACATAGGAATGTACACCCATCGGTGGGCAAATAGCATATAGTAATTTATAATTCTCATTTCACTTTTCATTCTCTTGGTTTCCTTCAGATATACTTCCTTTCATTTTCTATTTCTGAGTTTTCAGTTTGAGGGAGGTGAGGTGACAGTGTAATATGCTACTTGGATATTGTCTTAAATATTCTTGATAGAATTCCCGAATCTTTATTTTCAAGATACAAACCGCCTGAAATTTAGTTTAGTCAACTTCATGAATGTTTTTCTTAAGATTTATTTATTTGAAAGTCAGAGTTACACAGAGAGAGAAGGAGAGGCAGAGAGAGAGATAGGTCTTTCATCTGCTGGATCACTCCCCAGTTGGCCGCAATGGCCAGAACTCTGCTGATCCAAAGCCAGGAGCCAAGAGGTTCTTCCAAGTCTCCCACGTGGGTGCGAGGGTCCAAGGACTTGGGCCACCCTTTACTGCTTTCCCAGTCCATAGCAGAGAGCTGGATTGGAAGTGGAGCAGCCGGGACTTGAACCGATGCCCATATGGGATGCTGGCACTGCATGTGGTGGCCTCACCTGCTACGCCACAGTGCCGGCCAGCCCCAATCATGAATGTTTTAAAAATCATTTCTTTCCCATGAAGCCTACCAAAATCCCACAGTATTAACCTAAGTTCCTTAATTTTTATTTGCATTTTAAGTATAGGAACCTATTTTTGCATGTTTTGTTTTTCCAGCCTTATTACAGTATAACCGAGAAACAAAAATTGTATATATTCAAGGCTTGCACGCAATGTGTGTTTCGATATGAGTCTGATCTTTATATTGCATTTTCACACAAACTTTTTGACTCTCCTGGTACTTACCATACACTATGAAAGGAGTAGTACAATGGAGCTACTTAACAAATTTATCACTCCTATAGTGTTTTTTAAATTTTTAAAATTTTATTTATTTATGTATTTTCCCAGAAAGCTTTTATTTAAGGTGTGCATACTTTATGCATTCAATAAGTACAGCTTTAGCAGCATAGTAATTCTTACTACCTTACCTGCCCTCTCATTTACACTGCTATCCTGTTCATAGTGTTTTTTAAGAATACTGACCTAGGAAATTACAAGTACAGTATATAGTGTGAACTGGGCACCCGGTGTCTATATTAGATTTTCAGAACCTTAGCTCATAATTGTAAATTTGATTTTTTTAAGATTTATTTGAAAGGCAGAGTCCAGCGCCGTGGCTCACTTGGTTAATCCTCTGCCTACAGCGCTGGCATCCCATATGGGTGCTGGGTTCTAGTCCCGGTTGCTCCTCTTCCAGTCCAGCTCTCTGCTGTGGCTTGGGTAGGTGGAGGATGGCCCAAGTTATTGGGCGCCTGAACCTGCGTGGGAGACCAGGAGGAGGAAGCACCTGACTCCTGGCTTTGGATTAGCTCAGCGCCAGCTGTAGGGGCCATTTGGGGAGTCAACCAACAGAAGAAAGACCTTTCTCTCTGTCTCTCTCTCACTGTATAACTCTACCTGTCAAATAAAAAAAAAAGAAAGAAAGGCAGGAAACAGGGAAAGAGAGTAAGACAGAGAGTGAGAGAGAGGATGAGGGATATCTCATCTCATGCATTATTTCACTCCTCAAATGTCCTCAGTGGCAAGACTGGACCCCAGGTCTCCCACTTTGGCACAGGGGCCCAAGTCGTTGGGTCATCTTCTAATGCTTTCCCAGGCACATTATTAGCAGGGAGGTGAATGGGAAGTGGAGCAGCTGGGACTCGGTCTGGTGCCCATAGGGGATGCTGGCAGTCCAGGTGGAGGCTCAAGCTTTTACACCCCAGCTCCAGCACCATAACCATATACTTGTATCTTGTGACTAACATCTCTTCTTTTTCATGCTCCCAGTTCATCACAGACACCATCCTGCTCTCTGTGTTAGTTTGACTTTTGTATATTCCACATGTAAGTGTGATCATGTAGTATTTCTTATTCCTGTGTCCTGTTTCACTCATTGTAATGTCCTGTAGTTCCATACTTTTGGATCCATCTCGTGACAAGTAGTAGTATTTCCTTTCTTTTTAAGGTTTGGCAAGGATTCCACTGTGTGTATATCCCAGTTTTCCTTATGGGTCCATCAACAAACATTTGGGTTATTTCCATATCGTGGAATTGTGAATGATGCTGAAGTGAATGTGGGGGTGAAGACAGTTCTTTGAGATGGTGATTTTCTTTTGGATTCATGGCTAATAAAGGTTGTTCCTTTTTTGATTTTATTTGAGGAACTTCCATATTGCTTTTCATAATGGCTGGTACAATTTACATTCCCTCCACTAATGTGTGTTCTGTTTTCTCTACATTGTGCCCGATACTTGTTATCTTTTAACTTTTTAATAGTAGCCGTTTAACAGATATGAGCTAATAACCATTGTCATCTTAATTTGCATTTTGCTGAGGATAGCAATGTTCAGAACTTTTTCACATACCCTCAGGGTACATTGTCTGTCTTTGTTGGAAAACATTGATTCAGTCCTTTGTCCTTTTTAAATTGTATTCTTTGCTGCTTAGTGTTCTGCATTCCTTGTATTACTGCTTTGATCACACATCTGGTTTGCTAATATTTTCTCCTATCCATTGGTTTGCCTTTTCATTTCATTGATCTTTGCTTTACTGCTTTACTAGTTTGTTGTAGTTTCATTTCCTTACATATGCTTTTGCTCTCTGTGCTTTAGTTGTTAGCATATAAGCAACCACTCTTGAGGCTAATGTCAAGGAATTTTCCACTTTATAAGTTGTAAGTGTTCAGATCTTCTGTGTGGACTTCCAGTTCATTTTGAGTTGATTTTAATATGTGGTGTAACAATGATACAGTTTCAGTTTTGGACATGTGGTTATCCAGGTTGCTTCCGCCTCAGATGTGGGCCTTTATGTCCAGTGACTGCATGTTTGGTAACCCTGGTGGCCAGGGTCCCCAGTGTCTTCAGCTGGATCCATTAAACCAGATGCTGTGGCTGGAGTTGAGCAGGAGCTTGGCATGTGTGGTGATTGGGGAGTAGGAGACCATGCAGTGACGGGGTCAAGACAGGGGACTGTGGCCTCCTCCTCTGGAAGCCAGGGCTATATGAGGGTATGTCAGACAGTTTTTTGAAGGGTAGACGTTTTGCATAGTGGGAAAGACAGTGCTCAGGATACCAGTGGCAGCCAGTGATGGCTTAAGTAGTTGGATTCTTGGTACCACATTGGAGACCATCTCCCAGCTTCAGCCTGGGTCAGATCAGCCCTGAGTATTTTGGGCATTTGGGTAATGAACTACTAGATGGGTGGTATCTCTCTCTCTCTCTCTCTCTCTCTCTCTCTCTTTCTCTCTCTCTCTCTCTCTCTCTCTCTCTTTCTCTCTCTCTCTCTCTCTCTCTCTCCTCCGCCCCCCTCCCCCTTATTGTTTCTCTGTGTTTTGCTTTTGAAACCAATTGCAGTATTAAAACTAGATGGAAAAAATGGCTTATGGGTGATTATCCCAGTAGCCTTAGATTATTGAGTAATTTCCTAGGATCATACAGGGGGATGTGTGTAGCTCACAGTAATCTGTTATGTCTTTTATTAGAAAATGAAATAAAGGAGCTCAAGGCTCTGTCCATAAAATAATGTCAAAGATTAATGTAGATTTGATCAGTGCAAATTTTATATGAGTATTGAAATGTCACACTAGCCCATAAATATGTACAACTCTTGTGGATGGATAAAATTTAAGTAAAAATACCAACATGTTACTTGGTGTATAAAGTTAAGGGGTTTTAAATAATTAACATCACAACTAATGTTATGGTATTTGAAAATGGTTAATTAATACAAGCAAAAACATAACCTGTAAATAACTGAACTGTTCTTTCTTGTCATGCTCAGTCAAAGGGCTACTAGGCTGTGTTTTAAGTTATTGATGGATATTTATTTTAGATTGTTTGCTTTAATTAAGAAAAATGGTAGTATGTTTTCATGTGTGTATGTGAAATTGAATAGCATCAGAGCAATACATTAAATATGAGATAAGCTTTTTTCATATTTGGGATTTTATTGGTTTTTGAGAATCACTACAGAGACGTTTTAATTTGTACACTATTCTTTTTTTTTTTTTTTTGGCCAGGCAGAATGGACAGTGAGAGAGACAGACAGAGAGAGAGAAAGGTCTTCTTTTTGCCACTGGTTCACCCTCCAATGGCTGCCGCGGCCAGCACGCTGCAGCTGACGCACTGCGCTGATGTGAACGCAGGAGCCAGGTGCTTCTCCTGGTCTCCCATGGGGTGCAGGGCCCAAGAACTTGGGCCATCCTCCACTGCACTCCAGGCCACAGCAGAGAGCTGGCCTGGAAGAGGGACAACCGGGACAGAATCTGGTGCCCCGAGCGGGACTAGTACCCAGTGTGCTGGTGCCGCAGGCAGAGGATTAGCCTATTGAGCCATGGTGCCGGCTTGTACACTATTCTTAACAAACCAGAAATTTAAAAAGTGAGGGCTTGTTATTCTTTTCAAATCTTTTATTTTTGAAATAGTGTATTTTTTAATTTACCTCATAAGAGCTTTATATTCCACTCAATAAAGAGTTCATCTATTAAGGAAGAATATAGGCAAGGGCAATAAAAACAATCAAACAAAAAAAGTTCTATCTTTATGATCAGTTATGAACTTAAACTGATCACTTTAGCTAGTAAGATGGCATTAAGTGTCAAAGAGATCATAGCACTCTGGCCTCAGAATCAGCCCTTAAGGCATTCAGATTTGGCTGAAGAGCCCATGAGAGTGTTTTAGGCATGGAAAGCCAAGACACTCTGGCAAAAAAAAAAAATACAAAACAAAACAAAACAACAACAACCAGGAAAAAAACAAAACCTAAATGAAAGATCTCTGCGAGTAAGATCCCAGTAAAAAGAATGGGCCATCAAAGAAGGAGGTACCTTTCTCTGAAGGGAGGAGTGAACCTCCACTTTGACTATGGCCTTGTCTAAATAAGATCAGAGTTGGCGAACTCAAAAGGCTTCCACAGCCTTGGCAACTCATGAGAAGAGCCTCGGGTGACTACTGACGCCATAAATAAGAGTGTCAGTTGTTAAGTCAACAACAAGAGTCACTGTGCACTTACTCCCCATGTAGGATCTATGTCCTTAATGTGTTGTATAATGTGAATTAATGCTATAACTAGTACTCAAACAGTATTTTACACTTTGTGTTTCTGTGTGGGTGCAAACTGTCGAAATCTTTACTTAATATATACTAAATTAATCTTCTGTATATAAAGATAATTGAAAATGAATCTTGATGTGAATGGAATGGGAGAAGGAGCAGGAGATGGGAGGGTTGCGGGTGGGAGGGAAGTTATAGGGAGGAAAAAGCCACTGTAATCCAAAAGCTGTACTTTAGAAATTTATATTTATTAAATAAAAGTTACAAAAAAGGGATCACATAAAGAAGACCAAGTGTCTGCTAATAATAATAGATAGAATTAAAAAGGAGAGAATGATCCATCATGGGAAGCAGGCCACACAGCAGACTCCTAGAATGACAAATACCCTAAACAGCACTCTGGCCTCAGAATCAGCCCTTAAGGCATTCGGATCTGGCTAAAAAGCCCATGAGAGCATTTCAAGCATGGAAAGCCAAGACACTGTGGCAAAAAATCCTCCACATGAAAGGTCTCTAAGAGTGAGATCTCAGGGGAAAGAAAGGGCCACCAAAGAGGTCAGTACCTTTCTCTGAAGGGAGGAGGGAACTTCCACTTTGATTATGGCCTTGTCTAAATAATGTTGGAATTGTGGACTCAAGAGGCTTCCATAGCCTTGGCAGCTCATGACCAAGAGCCTAGGGTGATCACTGATGTCAAATAGAAGAGTGTCAATTGTTAAGTCAACAACAGGTGTCACGGTGCACTTGCTCCCCATGTAGGACCTCTGTCCTTAATGTGTTGTACTAGGAGAATTAACGGTAAAACTAGTCTGCAAACAGTACTTTAAACTTTGTGTGTCTGTGTGGGTGCAGTCTGTTGAAATCTTCTGTGTATAAAGATCATTAAAAATGAATCTCAGTGAAGAATGGGATGGAAGAGGGAGTAGGAGTTGGGATGGTTCGCGGGTGGGAGGGCGGGTATGGGGGGAAGAACTGCTATAATCCAAAAGTTGTACTTATGAGATTTATGTTTATTAAATCAAAGGTTTCTATAAAAATGACTACTACACTCATACACAGTAAATTTTAAAATGATCATGAATTATTAAAATTATAGTAGCATATCATTCTTAAGAATTTGATAAAGATATAAAAGAAAGTTTAAAAAAACTATATTTGCAGCAATACTGATACACACAGGCATTGGTTTCTTTTTTCTGTTTTTCTTGTGTTGTTGTTGCCTGATTTCTTTTTTTGTAAAAGAAAATTTTAGCTCCTATATGTAAAGGAGAACATCTAATATTTGTCTTTCTGTGTCAGGATAATTTCATTGAGCATGAAGTCCTCCAGTTGCAATGATTTTGATACTAATAACAGGATTTCATTTTTTATAGTACTGTAATATTGAGTTCTACATAGATGCATCGAATTTTGCCAGCACCACTTACTGAATAAATGATACTTTTTTCCATTGTATAGTCTGGGCACTTTCATGAAAAATCAATTGGCTCTACCTGTTTGGATTGATGAATTAATTAATTAAATTTCACTATCATGCTGCTTTGATTGCTATAGCTTTATAGTAAGCTTTGAAGTCAGGCATTCTGATGCCTCCAAGTTGGTTTTTTTTTTTTATTTTGCTCAGGATCATTTTGGCTATTCTTGATATTTTGTGATTTCTTAGGGAATTTAGGATTATTTTTGTATTCTGTAAAAAATGTCATTGGTGTTTGATAGGAATTTCATTTAGTTTATAGGTTGCTTTAAGTAATACAGGTATTTTAATTATACTAATCCTTCCAATCCATGAGCAAGTTATAGTTTTCCATTTTGGGAGTCCTTGATGATTCATTTCTTCAACATTTTAGAATTATCATTGTAGATATCTTTCACTTAATTGGTTACATTTATTCCTAAATGTTTTATTTTTGTCTCTATTGTATATGGGATTACTTTTTAGATTTCATTTTTGGCAAGTTGGTTGTTAGCATATAAAAAGCTACTGTTTTTGTATGTTGATTTTGTAACCTGTAACTTTACTGAATTGGTTTTTCATCTTGAACCATTTTTTGGTGGAGTGTTTAGATTTTTCCATGCACAACATCATGTATTCTACAATGTTGTTGAATCCAGTTATTGTTAACAGTTGTGTTGAGGAATATTTAATGTTATAAATATAAGAGCATGTCAAAAAGGCTTAAAGTTTATCTGTGGAAAATTTCTCTGTCATTTGCTGTATGGGAACTAGTACCTGGTAGACTTGTGGACTGATGTTGCTAATTCAGTGCACGGGTTCACCCATTGGTTTATCACTGCTTTCTGTGTCCCCCACAGACTCCCAGTGAGGCAGTGAGGCTTCTTGAGGTTGTGTGCAGAGTGTTGCTGGCAGCTCCATATAAGTAACATGGTCTCATGAGATCATTTCAGACATTTGTACCTCCACCTGGGTAATGCAGTCTTGTGTGCTGGGGGATGGTGAGTCTGGATGCACCAGATGACTGCTGGCTGCCCCTCACATGCTGCCAAGTACCACCCAGGACATGGTTAAGAAAGTAGATGCCTTGTCTGCAACTGTCTCAGGTGGTGAAGTGCCATATCTCAGACACCAAGGAAGTCCACACAGAAGTATACACCTTGCTGTGGATGGAGATACAAAGCCTGCTCAAAGACTGGACAGGAACAGATTGAGAAGGGCAACCTTGCTGTGTTCCTGACAGGAAGTAGTCTACAAATCACGGGGCAACAGACTTGGCAGCTGGCAGCTCTCACTGAACCACATCAAGATCCTGTCCAACTTGTCTGGAAAGCACAAACAGATGGCGTCATGTTTGCACAGAGGGTGAACATAAACTTTTTCTACTGCAGTGGGTGTCCAGAGCATGTTAAACACCACACTACAGCAGGAGCCTCTGTATTTCAGTGGACGTGTACAATTAAGAATAAAAGAGAGCTGTTAGGCATTCTTCAGTGAGTATGTGCAAGCTACCACCCCTGAATGGCAAAGCTGCCCCTAGGACAGTCCCAAACAAGCTACCTTGGCCCCAGTGGAATTATTTATTCATTTACTTAAGCATTATTCATTATGTTTCATTGAAAGACAAGAAAGCAGATTTCCCACTGGCTGGATCACTCCGCTTGAGTGGCAAGGGCCCAAATATCTGAGCCATCCTGTGTTGTTTCCCAGCGTAAGCAGAAGCAGGAACCTGGATTTGAATGCATGACAGGTATTGATCCTGGATACTTTGTGATGGGATGCTGGCACCAAAAATTATGTCTTTAATTGCCATGCCAAATACAATGTATTGATGCCTTTATATTCTAATTATTAGAATGGCAGTGTGAGATAGAGAGAGAGGTTTCCATCTGTCGGCCTCACCCCCAAAGCCTGAAAACATTATTGGAAGGGCTAGGCCAAAGTCAGAAGCCAAGAACTCCATCCAGTTCTCTCACATTGGTGGAAGAGACCTAAGTAACTTCCCGAATGCCTGCTATCCATCAGAGTGTACGTTAGCAGGAAACCTGACTGCAGGAAGATTATACCAAAATCCAGGCGCTCTGATATGAGGCATGGGTAATCCAAATGACATCTTAACAACTCTGCCATAGTTCCTTGGCTATTGTTATATTTTGATGATTTTTTACTAGGAAAAAAAATATATTATTGAGGGAGCGGCATAGATACCATCCAAACCACTACCTCACTCTCCAAATGGCTGCAACAGCTACAGATTAGCCAAGGTGAAGCCAGGAGCAGGAACTCCATCTTCTTTTCCTACATGGGTTGCAGAGTCCTGAGATCTTCAGGCATCACCTACTGTCTATCCATGCACCTTAGGAGGAAGCTGGAGTGGAAGCATAGTAGCTGGGGCATGACCCAGCACTACAATATAAAGTGGAAGCATTGTTAGCTGAAGCCTTACCTGCTGTGCCACAATATCAGCATTCCCATTGTTATTTGTAAAAGCAGGCCCACCGGCCAGCACCGTGGCTCAATAGGCTAATCCTCCACCTTGTGGCGCCAACACACCGGGTTCTAGTCCCGGTCGGGCCACCGAGTTCTGTCCTGGTTGCCCCTCTTCCAGGCCAGCTCTCTGCTGTGGCCAGGGAGTGCAGTGGAGGATGGCCCAAGTGCTTGGGCCCTGCACTCTCATGGGAGACCAGGAAAAGCACCTGGCTTCTGGCTTTGGATCAGCATGGTGAGCCGGCCACAGTGCGCCAGCCGCTGCAGCCATTGGAGGGTGAACCAACGGCAAAGGAAGACCTTTCTCTCTCTCTCTCTCTCTCTCTCTCACTGTCCACTCTGCCTGTCAAAAAAAAAAGCAGTCCCACCACAGGACCAAGCAAAACTTCTGGCCCTGTTGGCAGCAACTTCAGAAGTTTATCAACCTACGCAAACCCTAAGCACCCTGGGAAATACGAAGGCAGACACATAGAGTGTTCACAGCCAGAGTTTCCTTCAGCATCTCCCTGCAGTCCAGTGCTGTGTAATCAGATGTGGTGCGCTCTCTGACTTCCTGTGATACATGTTGGGACCTATTCTGAACATCATCAACAAAGTCAATGGCTTCGCAGGCTGCACTGCTGCCTACTGGCTCATTTCAGGCAAGTCTCTTGAGTTTCTGGACACCACTGAGGCCCTTCTAGACAGAGAGAAGACCACCAGACATTCAACAATGGTGGGATTCTTGTGCACACTAGCAGTCAGCAATCATCACCAGGCATCTTTATGGATGACAGTCACCATGTATTGGGGTCACATTATAGAGCCTTATGGATCACTGGGAACTAACAGCTATGGGATTGTGATCTTTCCCAGTATAGTGCATCAGTCGTGCAATATTCATTGACAGACTATGAAGAGGACATGCCCTTGTGTCGACTGCCATGGTCAGCATTAAGACAGGACCCAACCTTTTCCCATGAGTCTTTGTGTTGCTTCTGCCCACCTCTCAGCTATCATTTCTGTTCCTTGGCATGGACAGCCTAAGATTTCTGTTCTTCACCTAGATCAATCCCAAGTCTTTTGTACTGATGTGGCATGGACACTTAACACACACTTACCTATATTGTCAACACCCTAAAATATAACTCAAGCAGGACAAGTGGGGAATTGACATAGCTGTCCAGGACATAGTATTCTCTGAAATACATTGAGTCATCTATTAACTCACCCATCAAGCACCTTCTCAAAGCTGGCGGATAGGAATGGAGGCATCCTGCAAATTACCACCACTTCAAGAAGGTCATGCTTCCCTTTGAATTTGTCTTACTTGATATTATCAGACTGCCCCTGATGATTTTGCCATTATTGCTGTGGCAAGAACTTTATGTGCCCTGTGGAGATTTGGCACCATTTACTTTATTTTGTAAAGATTTTATTTATTTATATGAAAGAGTTACACAGAGAGAGGAAGAGCAGAGAAAGAGAGACAGAGACAGAGAGAGGTCTTCCATCCGATGGTTCACTCCACAATTGACTGGAATGGCCGGAGCTGCACCGATCCGAAGCCAGGAGCCAGGAGGTTCCTCCAGGTCTCCGACATGGGTTCAGGGGCCCAAGGACTTGGGCCATCTTCTACGGCTTTCCCAGGCCATAGCAGAGAGCTGGTTGGGAAGTGGAGCAGGGGATCTTGAACCGGCGCCCATATGGGATGCTTGTGCTGCAGGCCAAGGCATTAACCCACTGTACCATAACACCAGCCCCACCTTTTCCTTTTAATTTGAAGGCCAACAATGCACCTTTATGAGACTTCCAGTGGGCTGCCTCTGTGGTCCTCCAGGGCTCGTGGTCTACGTTAACAGGATCTGGCTGGCCTTCAGTTGTCTCCTAGCATCCACCTGTGACACTGTGTTGAGGACGCCGTTTCAACTGATAATCAAGAGGAGGAGGAAAAATGGGCCTCAAACATCAGCAACTGACTTCTTGGCCAAGTGGGTGTGGACCTTAGTTCCATATGAGGTGAGAGCTTGGAACCTCAAATTTTTGGTCTATATTTTGAAGAAGGATTTCAGAAGAATTCCTCAACAAATCCACATATATCTACTTTTCCTCATTGATTCAGTTTCAACAAGGGAAACCCAGCAGATTTTCAGTTTCTGATAACACCAACTTGCTCACCTCTAGAGAACCCTAAGCCTCACCTATCTCACCAGTCACCCACAAGGATGCACCTCGGTCAGGCATACTTCCAAGGAAAAAGCTAAGGACTATTCTATGGATAGTTTTTGGTTCTGAGGGCCCCATGGGTAAAGGACTTCAAATTAGCTTTGAGCTTTTAGTGACACTACTGTTTGACTCACAGAGAGTTTGGACTACCTCACTCAGCATCATGAGCTGGGTTCTGGCCTCCAGCCACTGAGAATCTCTTGTTAAATGGAAGTGGTATTTTCAGAGGCCAGACAAACCCACACCCTGAGGAGTCTGCGTCCTTGCCGAGGATGTCAGCCTCTGACACTTCGTCTCTTTGGAGAGCCCCCATCAATCATCTCACATCAGATACCTCCTTCCAGATACAGGGGTAGTGTCATGTGTCTCAGGGGGCAGAACTTGTGATCATCCTACTTGTCGTCGAGCAGTCCACCCTCACTCAAGGCCATCTTGAAATTCACATGTCCACCAATTTTGGGACAACACCAATTCCTAATGGCCTTTGTGTGGCCTCAAACTGGACAGTCCATACCCTTACTTTGGAGTACCTCCTTTGGTGGGTCACTGTTGATATCTGTGCTACTGGCCTAACCTCACTGAGCAACTCAGCTATTTTGATTGCCAAAATTCTACTGCCTTTTAATGTAGCGAAACTGCGCTTTATATTATCTACATCCTTGCTTTCATAGGGGAGCCTCCCAGGCTTATATGATTTGGGACCTCGTAAGCCTATCAACTTGGATTTCAGCTTGTAGCTTTCCTATTGTATCCAAGTCAGTTGTGGAAGTCCCCCAGGAACGCTTGCTGTACAGACAAAACTGTCATTCCTCCTCGCGTGGTTGCATTTGGAGTGGTGATTATTCACATGCTACCTGGCAAATGGATTTTATTGACCTGCTGTAGCAAATGGCAGGTGCTTACTGTTATGTAAGCCTACACCAGACTACTCCTTGCTTCTTTGTTCATGGCTGAAAATGTCATCAGATTCTAAGTACTTCGTCCCTGGTGCATTAAACATGGGACCAAAAGTATCTGAAATACTTAGTTCCTGTCCATTTGGTGTATACGCAGTGATGGAGTTTTTAGTTCACATCAAGGTTTTTTTTTAATTTTGAAATTACCAATAATTGTACATATTTAAGGGCTACTGTGTGACATTTTGGTACATGTCTGCAATGTGTCCTGATTAAAAATGGGATGATCAATATTTCCCTTTATTTGTCAGTACTTAGGATTGAAGACTTGGGATTTCTTCTGAATGTTCATTCAACACATACTCAGTTATTGTGAGCTATCTTCTCCATTATTCTGTGTAACATTAGAAAGTTACTCCTTTGATCTACCTCTGATGTGGTACCCATCATCCAAACTCCTTGCATTTTCCCTCCAACCTATTACATTCTTTATTAATTATTATGTAGTCAGATTGGTGTATTTTAAAGATTTATTTATTTTTATTTGAAAGGCTGAGCTACAGAGAGAGGGAGAGACAGAGAGATGTTTTCCTTCTGCTCATTCACTACCCAAATGGCTGCACCAACTGCAGCAGAGCAAATTCAAAGCCAGGAGCCAGGATCTTTCTCTGGGTCTCCCAAAGTGGATGTAGGGGCCCAAGCACTAGGGCCATGTTCCATTGCTTTCTCAACCCATAACCAGCGAGCTGGTTCAGAAGAGGAGCAGCAGGTGGGTTCCCACATGGGATTCTGGCACCGCAGGCAGAGCCTTAACCTACCATGCCACAGCACTGGCCCCCGATCGTTTTAGCTTGTGTTTGTGAGGGAGTGGGTACAGTATTTGTCTTTCTGTGTCTGGATTATTTTCACTTACTTCCAGTTTCATACATCTTGCTTCAAGTGACAGGGTTTCATTCTTTTCAAGTGGCTGGATAGTATTCCATTTTGTATATATACAACAAACTCTTGACCCCTTCAGCTGATGAACTCTCAGCTCATTTTGTATGCCAAGATACTATTCCCTTTTAGTGAGACAAAAATGCAGTCTACTTTATCTGCATCCCTGCCCTCATAGTGGAGACTGTGGTACCAAAATGAGTTTGAACTCCTGGGCATGTCTGATGTGGGGACATTTTCCTATTGTGGAACCAGAATGAGTTTCTTCTCCCAGGCATATCTGATCTGGGGCCATCTCATGCCTGTCATTTTGGATTTCTGATTGTGGTTTTCCTATTCCATCCAACTCAGTTGGAAAGACCCCAGGGATGTCTGTTTTGCAGACAAAACTTACATCATTCCTTTTTCTCCCATGGCGGCATTTGGAGAGGTGATTACTCTCACATGCCACCTGCAGGTGGATTTTATTGGTCTACTGTTGCAAGAGGCAAGCGATTATTATTGTTGATGACCACACCAGAGTGCTCCCTGCTTTTTCCTTTATGGCTGAAAATGTGCTTCAAACATGAGACTACAGATACATGAACTACTTAGTTCCTTTCTATGGGGCATGGACCCAGTGTTGGTGTTGCTGGTTCATGGTATGGTTCTGTTTTCTGAAAATTTTGACATTAACAATAACTTCACCTACTTAAGGGCTACAGTATGATGTCTCGGTGCATGTCTGCAATGGGTCCTGATGAAAAATGGGATAATCAACATTTCCCTTTCTTTGTCAATATTTTATGATTGAAGGCTTGGAATTTCTTCTGTGTGTTCATGTAATACATACTAGGTTATTGTGAGCTAGTCTCCTCACTGTGATGTGTAACAATAGGAACTTATTCCTTTGATCTAACTCTGATTTTATACCCATCATCAAAACTCCCTCCATCCCCCGCTGTGCCTGCCATCCTTTATTACTCATTATGCATTCAGGGTTTTAGTTTGCTTATGTGAAGGTGTGCATGTGTTATTTGTCTTTCTGTGCCTGGCTTTTTTCACTTAACACGATATCCTCCAGTTGTATACATTTTGCTGCAAAGGACAGGATTTCATTTTTAAATGCCTGAATAGTATTCCATTTAGTATATACACAACAAATTCTTGACCTCTTCATCTGATGATGGGTACGTTGGTTGATTCCATATCTTGGCCATTGTTGACAGTGCTGCAGGTATCTCTTAGATACAATGATTTCATATCTTTTTTGAGATATACTGAGTATTGAGATTGTTGAGTCATATGGCAGTTCCATTCTTAGTTTTTAGAAATCCCCATGGTGTTTGCTGCAGTGGTTGTACTCATTTAAATTCCCATGCTCAGTATATGAGAGTTCTCCTTTCTCCATATCCTTGCTAGAGTTTTTTACTTTTTCTTTACGATAGGCATTCTAGCATTATGAGGTGATACCTCTTTGGGGTTTTGATTTGCATTTCTTTTTTTTAAAGAGTTTTTATTTCTTTGAGAGGCAGAGTTAACAGACAGAGAGGGAGGCACACAAAGGTCTTCCATCTGCTGGTTCACTCCCCAGATGGCTGCAATGGCGAGAGCTGAGCCCATCCAAAACCAGGAGCCAGGAGCTTCTTCCGGGTCTCCCATATGGTTGCAGGGACCCAAGCACTTTGCCATCTTCCACTGCTTTCCAGGCCGTATGCAGAGAGCAGGTTCAGAAGAAGAGCATCCAGGATATGAACCAGTGCCCACGTGCCCTGCAGGCAGAGGCTTTGCCTGCTATGACACAGTGTGAGCCCCTATTTTCATTTCTCTGATGGCTAGTAATAGTTTTTTTCATCTATTTGTTGGCCATTTGTATTTTTTTCTTTTAAGAGTTGTCTTTTTAGGCCCCTTGTGCCCATTTCTTAACTGCATTGGATGCCTGATTTTGAGTTTGTTGAGTTCCTAATATATTCTGAATATTAGTTCTCTGTTGGGTAAGTAGTTTGCAGGTATTTTATCCCTTTCCATTGGTTGTTTATTCACTCTATTACTGTTTTCTTTGCTGTACAGAAGCTTCAGTGTTTGATGTAGTCCCAGTCATCAAGTTTTAATTTAGCTGCCTGAACTTCTGGGGTTTTTACCAAAAAGTCATTGCCTCTACCTCTTTTAAGAGATGTCTCCGGGGCTGGCGCCGTGGCTCACTCGGTTGACCCTCCGCCTCCAGCGCTGGCATCCCATGTGGGCGCCGGGTTCTAGTCCCGGTTGCTCCTCTTCCAGTCCAGCTCTCTGCTGTGGCCCGGGAAGGCAGTGGGGGATGGCCCAAGTCCTTGGTTCCTGCACTCGCATGGGAGACCAGGAGGAAGCACCTGGCTCCTGGCTTCGGAACGGCGGAGCGCCAGCCGTAGCGGGAATTTGGGGATGAACCAACGGAAGGAAGATCTTTCTCTCTGTCTGTCTCTCTCACTGTCTAACTCTATCTGTCAAGTAATTTTTTTTAAAAAAAAAGACATGTCTCCCTATGTTTTATTCCAGCAGTTTTGTATTTTCAGGTCTCAGATTTATGTCTTTGATCCATCTGAGTTGATTTATGTGTGGTGAAACATAGACATTTAATTTCATTCTTCTATATATGTATATCCAGTATTGTCAGCACCACTTATTGAAAGGACTATGGGATATGGGATTTTCATCAAAAATCAGTTATCTGTTACATATGTATGTTTGTATTTATGTATTTTTTCTCTGTTTTCATTGATCTCGGTATCCATCTTCATTGCAGTTTCATCCTATTTTATTAACTATGCCTTTGTGAAATCAGGCATTGTTAGGCACCCAGCTTTGTATATTTTTTCTTGTGTAGGATCACTTTGGCTGCTCTGGGTTTTCTGTAGTTCCATAGGAATGTTAGCATTTTTTTTCTGACTGTATAAAGAATGTCATTGGTATTTTGATAGGACTTGCATTGAGTCTGTAGATTTCCTAAGGAATATGAACATTTTAATGTTAATTCTTCTGATTGATGAGCAGGGGATGTCTTTCCATTTTCATGTGTCTTTGATGATTTATTTCATCAGTGCTTTATAAGTTTATTGTGATCTTTCACTTATTTGGTTAAATTTATTACTATGTAATTTTGGTAGCTATTGTAAATTTAGGTTTCTTTTTTCCTGTTTCATACTTTTTATTTTATTTAAAATATACAAATTTCATGTATTTCATATATACAGATTCAGGAAGGTGGTGATACTTTCCATTCTACTCTCCATCCCGCCCATATTCCCACCCTTCTTCCTCTTCCCTCTCCAATTCCCATTCTTACTTAAGATCTTAAACTTACCTTTACAGAGGATCATTATTAGTGTGTAAGAATGCAACTTATTTGCACATTGATTTTGTATCCTGTGACTTACTGGTTTATCACTCCAAACATAGTTTTACTGCAGTGTTTTAAGTTTTTCTGGCTAAAATCATGTCTTCTGAACAAAACATATTTTGACTTCCCCCTTCCCAGTTTTCATCCTTTATTTCTTTACTTTACCTGAGTACTCTTTTGAGTACTTGAGATACTGTATTGACTAAGAACGGTTTATGTGGAGTTCTTATCTTGTTCCAAAAATCAGGGGAAATGTTTTCAGCTTTTTCCCATTCAGTGTGATATTGGCTATTGTTTTATCATATAGCTTTGATAATTCTGAGCTGTGTTTCCTCTGTACCAACTTGTTCAGTTTTTTTTTTTTTTTATCATGAAGCGATGTTGAATCTTGTGACGGAAGCATTCTCTGCACCTATTGAGATGTTCATTTGTTTTATGTTCATTCTGCTGATGTGATTTCATTGATTTTATAGATGTTGAACCACACTTGCATGCCTCTGATAAAACCCACTCATCATATTTCATGTTGTGTATGTATACATATATGATACCTTTTTGATGCATTGTTGCATTCATCATGTTTCCAAGGCCTCACAGCCTAGAAAGTGTTTGAAATAAGAAATCTTGAACTCACTACCCATGCTTTTCAATCCCAAAAAGTCCAAAACATTTTCCCAAGGTCACAGAATGACAGACTGTGCTAAGGAAAGTATTCAAAACCTAATTCCAGGTCTGGCACTGTGGTGTAGTAGGCTAAGCCTCCACCTGCAGCACTGGCAGCCCATATGAGCACCAGTTCATGTCCCAACTACTCCTGGCCAGAACCAGTAAAGTGTCATTAGGTTTGCGTGTTTTGTTTTATTACATGCTGTCTTTCTGTGACCTTGGGAAATGTCTTCAACTTTCTGGGATTGAAAAAGCATAGGTAGTGAGTTCAGCATTCTTATTTGAACCACTGTTCAGGCTGTGAGGCTCTGGGAATGTTATGAAGTCTTAGTTTGGTTGTACTATTTGGGCAACTCTTCAGGTCTAAAATGATTTCTTATAAAAAGTTTAGAAGCATAGAATTTTTATGAGTCAGCATACACGTGAATGAAACCCTCATGTCATCAGATTTTTTTCTGTGCTCATTTTTAATAAAATACCTATTTTCAACTTTATCCAGTTGAAGGGGTGGAATGTTCTAAGTTTAGAGCCTGTTTATTATAAAAGTCATGACTTTTGTTTGTTCAAACTAGGAAATAATCTTTGTAGTTAACCTCAGGTGACACCAGGTTGGCATTATATGTCTGGTTAAATTACGAGCTCCTTCAATTTCCTGATTAGTAGTGTATTTATAATCAATGGCACACAGTTGAATGTTTTAGAAGTTTTGTCTGCTTATTTGAAAGGTGAAGTTACAGAGAGGGAGAAGCAGAAAGAGAAGCTTTCCATCAGCTGGTTCACTCCCTAAATTGCTGCAATGGCCAGGGATGGGACAGGCTGAAGCCAAAAGCCAGGAGCTTCATGTGGGTGTGCCACATGGGTGCAGGGGCCCAAGAACTTGTGCCCATCTTCTGTTGCCCTCCTAGATGCATTAGCAGTGAGCCGGATCACAAGTGGAGCAGCCGGGACTCGAACCACCACCAGCTGGGATGCCGGCACTCCAGATAGTGGCTTAACTCACTGTATCACAGCTCCATCACCACAAAGTTTAATTTTTAATCTTATGCTTCTCTGCTAACATCATGCCTTTCTTCAGATAAAGGAAATCCCTCTTTTCACAAGGACGATTACATACAGAAGTTGACAGGTGTATCTGTTGTCTTCTTTTCCGGATTGTTTGGTCGGTCATCTTTGCAATAACTTCCTTTTCCTTCTCAGAAATAAACATCTGAGGAGTTACTGACATGCACATTCCATTTCTTTATATGTTATTGGTTTATTTTCATTGGAGGAAGTCTTCATTGATTTTTCTCATCAATACAGTCCCAGACATTCACCTTAAAATCCACCTCAGCAGTTCTTTGTTCTTTATGGTGGGAGCTCTTATGTTTAGATAACTAAAATTTGAGGGCTTCCAGTGCTGTGGTTTAATAGGTAAAGCCACTGCCTGCAGTGCTGGCATCCCATGTGGGTGCTGGTTCAAGTCCTGGCTGTTCCGCTTCCAATCCAGCTCCCTGCTAAGGCCTGTGAAAGCAGTAGAAGATGGTCCAAGTCCTTGGGCCCATGCACCCATGTGGAAGACCTGGAGGAATCTCCTGGCTCCTGGCTTTGGATCGGCGCAGCTCTGGCTGTTGCGGCCAACTGTGGAATGATCCAGCAGATGGAATACCCCCGCTCTCTCTCTCTGCCTCTGCATCTCTCTCTGTGTAACTGACTTTAAATAAATAAATAAATATTAAAAAATTAACAAAATTTTGAGCTATGTTTTACTTTTGCCCAATAATTTTATGGAAAAGTGCTTTGAGAAATCAAAAATAAAATTATCCATGAAAAACTTAATTATTCTTACTAAATTACAGCTATTCTTACTATATTATGCAGCTATGATTTTAATGTTTTAATAGTAAGACATACATTAGAATGTTGCATATTTTTCCTTTCTACAACTTTAGTTATTTCAATTTTTATGCAGATGGTAATTATCCTGTAGTAGAATGGAGAAAAAGTATATAGATACAAATGCAAACATGTACAAATTTTCAACTTCAAATATGTAAATAATTTTTCAACATTGGTATTTATTTGAGAGATAGAGTAACAGACAGAGAGAGGAAGAGAGAGAGGAAGTGTTTCATCTTCTCGATCATTCCCCAAATGGCTGCAACAGCCAGAGCTGAGCTGATTGGAAGCCAGGAGCCAGGAGCCTCCTTGGGGTCTCCCACATGGGTGCAGGGGCCTAAGCACTTGGGCCATCTTTCTGTGCTTTTCCTGGGCATAGCAGAGAGCTGGATTGGAAGAGATGCAGCCAGGACATGAACTGCTGCCCATATGGAACGTTGGTACTGCAGGTGGTGGTTAGCCCACTACACTACTACACTTGCCTCAGTAATGCCTTTTGTAAGTTAAATGCATCATATTTGTTAGATACTCTTCACACACACACACACACACTCACTCACTCACTCATTTACACTCAAAAGTTTGTAACCAAAAAGTCTTATTTGTATTGGGTGTTTGGAAAATACAGCAAGTATATGTGCAAAGACATATACTTTCCGGTTCTGCATCTTAGCTCAGAATTTGGAAGTCTGGTGTTTGGATGGAGATCATGGAGCTTTTAGTGTTGTGGAAGGAGGTCTGGGCGTGTGTTTTGTCACTGGCAGAAATCCAGGTCCCCAGAGCAGCTCAGAGATTCCCAAAGGGAGAGCAAAGTCACTGGGGGAGCTGGGATCTGAGTCTTGGCACCAATGTAAGGCCACCACAAAACACACCAAACACCAGAGTAAGGGAAAGAGTTTATTGGGGAAAACCCGACAGACTGGAGGGAAGGGGTGAAGAAGGAAAATAGGCAGAAGGAGAGCGTAAGAGGAGGAGACAGAGACAGAGCTCCAGTTATTTCTGATGCAAAAATCATTACATATTTTTACACCAATCCAGAGATCGATGTCAGCCAGCTAGAGTTTTCTATAAGGCTTAAGATAACAATGTTATCCTTGAGTCATGTGCTATGTGTTAGTATTTTTTACCACAGATAATTTCATAAATTCTCAATACTAGAGCCTAGTGTAAAAAATCACAGAGTATTGTGAAAAAGATCCATGTATTGTTTAGGGTGCATACTGTGTGTATTTGCAATCATGACAGAGTGAGGGATCAGTTTGCCCAGTAACAGTTTTGCAAGTAGCATCTTTTTCCATACATACTCCTAACAATTGCTATGTTAAGTCTTATATCAGCCACTAATTTAAGAGAACTGCACTGGATTAAATTATTCCATGCTGTCTCATTGAGGGGTTGTGCTTTACTCCTCAGTATTTTTTTTTATATTCCTCAGGCTTCTCTCCTCATTCGTTCATCTAGTTCTGAAGGGTTATTCAGTTTCATCTTGATCAGCAACCATGTGCATTACAAGATATGTTGAGAAATCCTGGGTTTTCTGCATGGTTTTGTTTCGTTTCTGTTACTTCTGACACAGGAGAATAGATATTGTACACGGTCAAATTTCACACTTTCCAAAGCACCAAAGTCATCTTGTTTCTGTTTTGTCCCACCTTCAGACAGGGTGCAGCAAACAACATCTCCCAAAGTTTCCTGTGCAAAATTGCTGATCCCCACTGTCCCAGCACCACCTATCTGTTGCTCTCCATTGGATTTATCTGTTGCATTCTCATTGGAGTATCATGTTAGCATAGCTACTGTAGGTGACTAGCTAGTGTTCCAAGTGCCACAGTACACTAGGTACAAGAGATATCCTGACGATGAAAGGCGTCAGATCCTCCCACACAGAGAAGGAGGTGTTCCGCGGATATGAGATCCTCAGGATCATTGGCAAGGGCAGCTTTGTCGAGGTGAAGCTGGCCCTCCATCTGGAGAGCAGGACCAAGGGGGCTGTGAAGATCATTGCCAGAGGTGACAGGGATTCTTCTGAGTTCCCGCAAGCATGGGTAGAAGCAGAAATTATGCATTCTCTGCATCACCCTAACATTATAAAGCTGTCACAGGTAAACTACACAGCAGATAGAGCCTGTCTTTTCATTGGGTATTTTAGTGGGGGGGGGGGGGACCTTGAAAAGTATGTTGGTAGTGTGCAGCCTCCTTCAGGAAGGAGAAGCATGTTGGTGTTTCCTTCATACACTAGCAGCAGTGGAGTACTGCCATATGCAGAACATTGTTCACAGAGACTTAAAATTGGAAAATCTCAATCTGGACTGTAAAATATCAAAGATAATTGACTTTGGCTGTAGCCAAAAACTGACTGAAGGCCAACGACTAAAGTCATCGTGTGGGACCCTTGACTACTACATGCCAGAAGAGTTCCTAGATAAGGAGTTTGATGGGTATAAAGCCGATGTGTGGAGCCTGGGCCTGGTCCTCTACACCATAGCGACAGGGTGGCTGCCCTTTGAAGGGGAGAGCTTTGTGCATCTGAAGGAAGCCATCCTGGCTGGCTCTTAGCCTAATCTCCTCCTATATAAGAGGGAACCTTCAGAGATGCTGGATTGGCTAATGACTTTTGACCCTGCTGAGAGACCCACAGTGGCTATGGGCCACAGCATGGAGCAGAAAGGGCCCAAACCAAGTGACATCACACTTTTCAGTCTCTTGAGTTCTCCCGAGAACCAGGAAATCCATGAAGCTGTGGAGCACCTGGTGTCTCAGGAGGGCCTTAAAGAACAGGGCAGCCCTCCCCACCCCCCATGCAGTGCTGGGGAAAATACCAGCCAAAGGCTTACAGCAGAGACACAGAAAATGAAACTGACATGAGGATCCTAGGTCCTTCCCAAAATGCTGAAAGTCAGAAATACCTGCCAGGCTTTGTCTTCCAGCTGGCTGTGAGGAGGATGGCCGCTTGTCCCCTGCTCTGAGCTGGGGGAAATCGCAGCCAAAGGCTTGCAGCACACAAGGAGAAAACGAAATTGACATGGGGTTCCTAGGCCCTTCCAAAGTTGCTGAAGGTCAGCAATACCTGTCAGTCCTTGTCTTCCAGCTGGGCCGTGAGGAGGAGGATGGCTGCTTGTCCCCTGTGCTGGGCTGCGGGAAATCCCAGGAGAGCTTCAATGGAGCAGCAAGAACTGAGCTCACTAAAGGGGAGTCTCTGAGATCTGCTCAGTACGCTGAGGCTCAAAACTACCTTGTGGAGCTGGGCTTTCAGCTGAGCCATAAAGCAGCCTCCCGACGCCTAGTCTCCAAGCCAGTGCCGTGTCCCCAGTGATGCCTGAAGGTGACCTGTCATCAGGGCTAAATGACTGCCACGGGGTCCACAAGATGGACAGTTCGTCCCCTGGTATGATGAAGATTCACACTTCCTGGCCAGTCCTCAGGTACAAGAGCCCCGCTACCTCTGTTTCCGGTCTCAATACCAGCAGTAGTGAGGCCTGCAGTTCAGATAGTCCTCAACCTGGCATAAGGAGGAGGACCTACACTCCCGGGCCTCAGATACCAAAGCCCATTGTCCTCCATACCCACTCTCAGCACCAACAGCAGTGAGGCTGACAGGACAGATGGTCCCCGACCTGCTGTGAGGAGGAAGACCTACATTCCCTGGCCAGTCCTCAGGTACAACATCCCCGTGTCCTCCATCTCCACCTTCACATCAGTAACACTGTGGATCTTTTAGCAGACAGGAGCTGTTCCCAGGGAGTGGCAGAGAAAGAGAGCCTCCCAGAAAAGCAGTGGGGCGGGGAGGCATGGAATTCACCCGCTAAAGCAGCTGGGAGCTCATTTGGTCAGGACAAAGGAACAGAGGAGGGAAGTAGGTACTGTAGGGGGACAACATGCAGCCCAGTTGGTCTGTAGGTGGCTGCCATGGAGATTGGGGTGGGAGCTGGGTGGAGGATGGATATTGACTGGGTTTGGAAGTCAGGCTAAAGGGACCTAGAATGGGGACCCCTACCATCTGGATGTGCTCTGGCATTGGGTTCATTGATTGACTGGAGAAAAGTGAGGCAGAAGGGTCAGCAGGGCCGTGGGAATCATCTGGACAAGGCCTGAGTACTGTGTGTTCGGGACTCAAGAGGTTGGTCACAAACAGACTCAGCTACCTTGGCTAATGGGGAAGTGAGGACTCTGACTCACAGTAGGGGCATCTCTGCCATCTCTTTCTGCTTGGGACCCTCCATAAGAAGATTGTCTTGGATGCACAAGGACCAGGAGCAGTTGGAAGGTGCAGTCATCCAGGCATATGGCCATCATTCAGCCTGGCAGCAAGGAACTACATCACCATCATGTACCGAGCATACAGTGCGTGCCTGGGCCCAGAAAGCAGGTTCTTCATCCATGTACATGAAGAGAAGGGCTTCCACTTCATTCTTGCTCTGGCGATAGCTGCAAGAACCAAGGTCATCATGGCCAAGCATCACTTGGCAGGGTCAAGCTTACCTGAAAGGTCTCATTTCACCTGAAAAAGACACTGGCTTCATCTGGAAAACCTGATCTCATCTGGGGGGCTGATGTGTCCTACCAGAGGCCTTGGGGAAGCTCAGGCTTAGGCTTGGGCTCAGCCTTCTATGCCACTGGGCATTGGACCTCAAGAGTACAAGTGCGTGCCTATTTTCAGTGACCCCGGGGAGACTCCTCCTAAGCTTGCACTTGGGCTGCCTGGGGTGGAAGGGCAGAACTAAGGGGTAACATAATCTGTCCAGAGGTCAGGACCTGGCAGGCCATTGTGCCAGTCCAGGCACCATACCTATGGCAGGCCTTGAGCCTTGCACTCTGAAGACACGACCCCCCAGGAAGAAGCACGTTAGCAAGGCCAACCAGAGCCATGAGGACCAACAAGTTATGAAATTGCCCTGATTGCAGCCCAGGGCCCCTTGCAGCCATAAATTCAGTTGCACTGGGAAGGTTGGCTGACTGTGAGTCAGGAGATTGCAAAGACCCAGGACTGACTATAGATACGCTCAGCTGTCTCCCTCAAGGGAAGGGCTTGAAAGGGAAGGTCTGGGCACTGGGTTTCTTAAGGAGTGAAATTCAGATTCACGGACTCCCTACTAGAGCAGTGATAAATATGGTGAGATCTACAGGATCCAGACTCAAGTTTCATGATCCTGGCAAAGTCGATAGATATGTCCCTAGCTAGAGGAACATCCTCCAACACTGCGAAGCCTATGGGGTTGATGTAGGCCCAGGAGGAAGGCACTACTTCTTACAACTTGTGGCCAGGTCCAGGGAGGCCCCTTGCTTGGATCTCCATTCCTTTTAGCTCAGTTTTAGCTCAGTTAGAGAGTCCCCCCACCCATGCTTTGATTGCATCTCTGTGACATAAGACCTCCTGACTGGAGTATAGCCTAGGAATCTCATTTGGAACACTTAAGAGTGCCATAGGCAGAATACACCAAAATCACAGGAAATGGGACTTGCCTCCTGGGAAAGAGTGTAAAGAGAGTTTGCCCAGTTTGCTGCTGAGATCTAACAAGCCCTGAGAGCAACACTGAAGTCCTACTGTGACCATCTGCCAATAAACAGTGAGGCCTTCAGGAAACATAGATGATTGTTGAGCTTTGGGGTAAAATCTACATATAATGAAATGAAACTCAGATGTACAGTTGGGTGCATTTTTTGTCTACATGAGTAGTGTGTGTAAAGTACAGATGCAAGGGTTTGAACCCACATGGGTGTCTCCTAACCAGCAATGGTTTGAACCCACATTGAAAGTGTTTCCTAAACACCAGTGGTTTGAACCCACATGAGAGTGGCTCTTAACCACCAGTCCAACGACTGAAGTAGCAGCTCCTTTGCCTTACAAGATCTCTGTGTGGCCCTTTGCAGTCAAACTCTTTGAACTCCAGTAGCCACTGACAACCATTCATTCGTGCGTTCTCCATCTCTATTTGGCCTTTTCCCAGAATGTCCTATGTGTTGAATCTTAGCATGTAGCCTTTAGGGTATGGATTCTTTCTCTTAGAAAAATGCACCTGAAATTCAGCCCGGTCACCACATGACTTTACGGCTTGTTCCTCTTTCTCACTGAATCCTGTTCCTCATTGTGGATTTGGTATAGTTTTTGCGTATTCATCCCTCATGAAGAGCATCCAGTTCACAGTTTTTAGTGATTGTGAATAAGACAGTGAACATGGCAAGGGGTTTTTATGTGTGCTTGTTTTCCAAGTCAATTGAATACATAGAGATACACATTTGGAGTCTGATGCTGTGTGTGTACTTTTGTAAGAAACTGTCAAATTATCTTACAAGTTCCTGTTCTGCTTTGAATTCCTTTCTTCAGTAAATGTATGTTCCTGTTACTCCACATTTCTGTCAACATTCCCTACTACCAGTTCTGTTGATTTTATTCAAATAGACTTGCAGTGGTATTTCATCATGCTGTTAACACTCAGTATACTATTTTCGTGTGCTTATAGAGGTAGTGTCCTTTTATATACTGTGCCAGTTGTGGGGTGGAGGGGTCACCTTTTTGCTCATTAAAATTTTTTTAGGTTTCATTTATTTATTTGAGAGGTAGAGTTACAGACAGAGAAGGGGAGAGACGGAGAGAAAGATCTTCCACCCATTGGTTCACTCCACAAATGGCTGCAATGGCCAGAACTAAGTCGATCCGGAGCCAGGAGCTTCTTCCAGGTCTCCCACATGGGTGCAGGGGCTCAAGCACTTGGGCCATCTTCTACTGCTTTCCCAGGCCATGGCAGAGAGCTGGATTGGAAGAGGAGCAGCCAGGACACCACTAGTGCCAACTGGGGATGCTGGCGCTACAGGAAGAGGCTTAGCCTACTGAGCTACAATGCCAGCCCCTCTGGATTAACTTTTAAGTGTTCAGTGTATAATCGGGAAACAAGTCCTTCATTAGCTGTATGTTTTGTAAATATTTTCTCCTGAGGCTGGCACTGTAGAGTAGCGAGTAAAGCTGCTGCCTGAAGCACGGGCATCCCGTATGGGCTCCGGTTTGAGTCCAGGCTGCTCCTTTCCCGGTCCAGCTCTCTGCTATGGCCTGGGAAAGCAGTAGAAGATGGCCCAAGTGCTTGAGCCCCTGCACCCATGTGGGAGACCTGGAAGAAGCTCCTGGTTCCTGGCTTCGGATCAGAGCATCTCCAGCCATTGCAGCCATCTGGGGAGTGAACCAGCAGATGGAAGACTTCTGTCTCTCTCTGCCTCTGTCTCTCTGTAACTCCACCTTTCAAATAAATAAATCTTTAAAAAATATACATTTTCTCCCACTCCCTAATCATAACCCATTCTGTAGCTTTTTACTTCATTCTCTTTACAATATATTTGGCAGAATAGAAGTGTTGAAGTTCCATTGATCAATTTTTTTTCTGTCATTCTTGGAATATGCTTTTGCATTTATACAAAAACTCAACATGAAATCAAAGTAGCTATCCTTCTGTATATTTATGGAATATTTATGATTTCATAGTTAATTAGATCCGTGATCCATTTTAAATCCGTTTTCTAGAGGTATGTATTGAGAACTTTGTGCTTTGCTTTGCATAGGGGTGCCAGATTGTTTCAGTACCGTTTGTTAAAATGAGTAACCTGGATCCATTGAGTTCTGCTGGCCCCTTGGTCAAAGACCACTTAAATTGGAGAACCAGTTTCTCCATTTTCTCCCACAGACCTATGCATCTGTTGTTTCTTTAACACAGCCCTGTCTTCCTTACTGTACTTGTATAGTAGAAGAATCTAAAAAGAATAGTTTGAGTTTCTCAACATATCTCCTCTGCAGAAGCATCGTTTTGGCTGTTCTAGACCCTTTGCTTCCTATGTCCATTCCAGAATCAGCTTGGCATTGTCTACTGAAAAGCTTGCTGAGACCTGGACTGGTTTTGGGTTGAATCCACTCAACAAAGTGGGCAAAGCTGATAGCAGTACTGGGCCTTCTTAACCATGAAACATAGTCCAACTCTGCATTTATTTAGATCTTTTATCTCTGTTATGAGTGATTTGTAATTTTCTGCAAACTGATACCCTAACATTTTGTTGACTTTGTAACTCAGTGTGGCCTTTTTAGTGGCACAATGGTAATTGTCGTTACTTAAAACATTTTTGAAAGTTTTTACTTTACGTGTTTAATACTAGCTCCTCTACAGATAATCTCCACATTCTGATGGAATATAGTTAGAGACTGGGAGGCAGTGCGGTAGATATGAATACTGACTGGATATTGTAGACTTACAGCAATATTTGAAGGGTGATGATGCTCGTGTTTAAAAAACAATTCTAAATTACTAATGCACACTGAGATACCTACAAATGCATTTGGCTTTGTTTTAAGTTATTTGCCACTGGGGGAGTGGATGTGTGAGCCGGGACGGGAGACAGCTTCAGATACCTGTGGGAACTGTGAGGATGGAATTTTTTGGTTTGGTACACTATCCATTCCTGATTGTTGAGATACATTGGCATAGTCAAAACAAAAAGTAAAAAGGCAGAAATATGAGATCACAAATAGTAAAATAGGGCATAATTTGGATGGCCCCCACCCTCAATTCACGCCATGCATATCCTAGTCCAACCTGATTTTGTTCCCAGCTAGCTCTTGGTCGGCACAGACCCCTCACTGTGCACTCTGGCCCTTCTCACAACCTCCAGGTGGCTGAGACTTCCCATGACCTCATCTCTCCAAGCTCTGCTCTCCAGGCCACCTGTTAAAGTACAAGGATAGGCCGGTGCTGCGGCTCACTAGGCTAATCCTTCACCTGCAGTGCCAGCACTCTGGGTTCTAGTCCCAGTTGGGGCGCCGGTTCTGTGCCGGTTGCTCCTCTTCCAGTCCAGCTCTCTCCTGTGGCCCAGGAGTGCAGTGGAGGATGGCCCAAGTGCTTGGGCCCTGCACCCGCATGGGAGACCAGGAGGAAGCACCTGGCTCCTGGCTTCAGATTGGCACAGCTCACCGGCCATAGCAGCCATCTGGGGAGTAAACCAACAGATGGAAGACCTTTCTCTCTGTCTCTCTCTCTCACTGTCTAACTCTGCCTGTCAAAAAAAAAAAAGCACAAGGATAACCCTGTTTCTCTAGGCCTGGTCTCTACCCTCACCTCGGGGGTTTCCATTCTGCATCACCCTAACTAACACTCTGAGGCTCCTTCCCACCTGCCTACCCCAGGACCCTGACTTCTGTCCCTCCACTCTTCCCACGACCACCTCCATGTCACACTCTAGGTCTCTGCTTCCATGCTGGCACCCAGGAGTCCCTTGTCCTGATGTCCAGACAGAAAGTCTCTTCCCCAGATCCACACAGGTCTCCCAGAGCACCTTGCTTTGGGCAACATTGCTTTGCTTGGTGCTCTCATTCTCTATTAGTGAATGCCATGGTCCCAACTGCCCCAGCTTGGGGCTTGGTTCCCCACCGCTTCTGAGAACATGATGAATGCTGATCTTTGTGCTAGGAGAGCTTTGGGTATATGGTGTTACCCACATCTTCCAGACCCTTGATCCTTTCCAGGACTCCCACAACTCTCCCAAGACCCCTAACCTCTCAGGATTACCTTTATCTCCAGGGCACTAGCCTATCCCATAGCCCCTCTAACCCCTCTTCCACATATGACTGTAGCCTCGAGGTAGGAGGAATCTGTTCTTGGGCCTGGTGTCTGTGCTGGGCCAAGGTTCACAGAACAACCCATCAGGGAGGGAGGCAGGCTCTCTGTCATGGAGTGTGAGTACCCAGGGCCAGCCAAGTCTGGGAGAGTCTGAAAACGGGCTGGAGGAGGTTCCAGAGAAAGGAAGGCAAGTCAGTGAGGAGGCCCTAGAAGTATTGGCCATCCCTTGGGCCGCACTTTACAACAGATTGGAGACTTTGGCTGTGACAGTGTCTGGCTTGTTAGTGCTGCCTGTGTGAGAGCAGGTAGAGGGCCTGTACCTGGTATTTTCCTGGACTCTCGGTCTTTACCTTGTTCATGTCTAGCAGCAGTGTTGACTTCTTCCCCCACACCTGGGCGGAGATTCCCCAAGTCTGTTTCGTGACACAACTACAGGAAAGGAGAGGCTTGGGTGAGACTAGGCCCCAGGGATGGAACAGCATGGGGTGGAGAACAGCCTGAGGTGCTTGGAACATGGGAGCCCTGGGCTCCGTGGTGTCTTGGGAGAGGCTGGCTCTGCCTGGACTCTGGCCTCATCACCCACAGTTCTCGGGAGGCATGGGCTTCATTCCCAGTAGATTCACCCTTTTGGAGCACCAAGATGCCTCCCAACCCTGGACCTAGTGGTGACCCGAATAGTGACATCAGTTTCCCTCCCTAGAAGATGACCCTGCAGTGGATGGACAGGAAGACTTTAGGATGAGAACACTTACCTCCAGCCATCTGACACTCAGGCAGTGCCCTGCCTTGGAAATAGGCACTGCTTGCACCAATCCTGCAGGAAGTTGTCATAAGGGGACCCTCAACCTCCTCCTTACCTTGCTATTACTCTGATATTTGCTCCAGTTCTTCAACATCTTTAGGCATTTCTAGAGTGTGTGAGTCTCATGGCTGGGAAAGGAGAAGGGATGGTATGAGTCCAGTTGCTGGCCCTTCTGCAGTGGCCCTTGGAGGCAGCATAGGAGCCCTAACATGACTGAACTTAAAGGAGTCAGACCCTGAGGCCCTAGATCTTCTAATTGGGTGAGTGTCTGTTGTCTTGTCTCCAAGGCAGAAAAGGCCAGCAGGACCCTCCTTGTGAGGCAGGGGAGGGGCTCTGGATTTGCCGTCTGCTGCCTTTCCTGGGCAGAAGTCATCACCCTCTGCTAGAGCTTAGTGAGGACTATTCTGAGAAGGGCTGTGCTGCCCAGGAGTAGGTGGGCTCTGCCCTCACAGCAGCTGTTTCCTGAAGTGACCTTGACCTGAAGTGACAGGGTCTGAGTGCCTAGCCTGAGAACTGTTTGCTGCTGAGAGCCTTCACCCAGGCGCCCACCCATCCTGGTGCCTCCACATCCCTTAGAGGATGCCCCCTTGTCTACCTGCTTCTCCTGTATGCTTGAAATGCACCATGCCCCTTCCTTGTCGGCCCCAGAAACCGTGACAGTGACCACACAGGCTGTGGCCAATCCTTTGCTCTGTGTCCTGTCAGCTGCTCAGGCAAGATACCTCCCCCCTCCCCTACATGGCTTGCAATACCTAAGTTATCCATCAATAAAGGTGGGTTTTTGGTACATTTCCAGAAAAATCCCCTGGGGCACTGTTCCAGGTGCTCTGCTGAGCCCACCTCCTAGTCTCTGTGCTTCTGTGCAGTCCTGGGGTGATGGTGTGAACAGATTCAAGTCCTGCCTCCTCCACCACAGGTCCTCCTCCCAGCACAGAACCAAGGGCAAGTAGGTCACTGTGAACTGCAAACCCGCTTGTCCTGCTCTCCCTGGGATGGGTCCCTGGGCAGCTTCTCAGCCCCCGATGCCACAGCCATGGCTGCTCCTAGGAGCCTTCTACAGGAGGCCTTTAGCCCAACCCCCTGGGTCCCAGGGATCTGCTGGACACCTGCCCACAGGCCAGGCAAGGTGCCCCTCACCCCGTGGCTACATGCTCTGGAGTGTTGCTGAACTGGGCTGGCTCCACCAGCGACAGGGAGGACCTGCAGGCTGCCCCCTCCCCTTGTGAATCCCTGAGCTCTCAGCACTTGCTCTACCTCAACTCTGTCCCTACCAGCCCCCTGAGTTGCTTGTGAGTCACTCAGCTCTGGCCTAATGCTAACCAGGGTGAGCACTGTGATGGCAGCTGGGGACAAGTTCTCAAACAGGTAAACACTGTCCCACTTCAAGGGATGAGTTTCTGAAAATAACCCCACTCCTGGGACTAAATGGGGACAAAAGACTCGTTGCAAGATCCACAGCCTCCCTAGGGCCAGGCAGCAGCTCACTCCTTCTCTTCCCCAGGCTCCACCTGTGACCCTCCATGGTGACTCTGCAACCGGGGGGCGGAGGTGGGGAGGCCTGGTGAGAGGCCATGGACACTCAGGGACTGGTGGAACCAGGGCAGCCCTTTGGGGTTCTGTGAAGCAGATCCCCAACTCGTCGATATGCAGGCTCCAGTTCTGTAACTGCTCACACTCAGCAATGACGTGTGCTGCTTCCTGGACCAGCAAGACCTCCAGGTCCCACAGCTCCTTGAAGCTGAAAGGCAAAAATCCCACCATGACACAACCTCAAAGAACCACAGGGAACTGCTCCCCACAGCTCCTGTCCATCAGATCAGAGGAGGTGTCAGCCCTACAAGCAGTGCCTGATGCCCAGGTCCCAGAATGGTGAACTGTGCAGAGGACAGGGACATGGATAGCCCCAGCCCACTTCCCTAGGACGGTCATTCTTCATCCTCCTTTGCCATCCAGCTTTCCTCCCATGACCATCACTGCACCTGTGCAGAAGGCTCCCACCCCACTCCCAGCTGTGGGAACCACATATCTGGTGGGTTCACAGATGGGCTCACCCAACACCTGAATTGAGTGCTTACCATATTGCCTGCCCAGACATCCGTGTCCTGACACAGGCTCACACTCAGGGCACACAGGCACCCATGTTCCAGGGTCACTCTGAAGAAGCAATGACATGACTATATCCACGCTCAGCACACAGTGGGCATCACTGAAGACTCAGCCAGCATCACCCTCAGCAGCAGCCCAGAGAGCCCAGGGCCACGCACCTGGAAGCAAATGTCCGCGAGTCGGCAGGACACGTGCCTCCTGTCTAGAAAATAAACCCCAGGTCTGTCAGTTACTGGACACATGGAAAGAGGGGGTTCTGGGTTACTGGAAACACTGGTGGCCTCTAACTGCCACAGAACATGGAAAGAGAGGGTTGTGGGTAATGGTAGCTTTGTGGAGTTCTACCAGTCCTGTCCCAGTGGTGCCCTCCCAGGTCAGGAGGGATGAGTGACAGCCTCCTCAACCTCAGAATAAACAAAACCCTCTACAGGGGACTGCTGTGGTCTTTGCAGGGCTCAGGAAAGAGGGAAGAACTGTGGCAAATGTGCCATGACCTAGCTCTGCCACCACCCGCTGTCACTTGCTCGATAAATCCCAGCCTTCTGCAGGGCTCTACCTGTAACCTGTCCTCTTCCTCCAATACACCTCTGTTTTGAACCAGTGTTTTATTATTATTATTATTATTAGTTATTTGCAAATAAGTGCAACGAGAAAAAGAAGGAGAGAGATTTTTCTATCCTCTGGTTTACTCCTCAAATGCCTGCAACAGCTAGGTCTCAGCCAGGCATTCTGTACTCTTACGTGGGTGGCAGGGACTTGAGTACTTGGGTCATCCTCTGCTACCTCCCCAGTCACATTAGCTGAGAGCTGAA
The DNA here is from genome assembly GCF_033115175.1 of Lepus europaeus. Classification (NCBI taxonomy): domain Eukaryota; kingdom Metazoa; phylum Chordata; class Mammalia; order Lagomorpha; family Leporidae; genus Lepus; species Lepus europaeus. The sequence continues at coordinate 103,606,564 of NC_084837.1, forward strand.
CTGGAAGAGGAGCAGCCAGGATTCAAACCAGCCCTCCAGTATGGGATGCCCGTTTCCCAAGCAGTAGCTTAATCTGCTATGCCATTGCTACCCCTTGCAACAACTTTCAGAGCCTTGGCATTTTGAATTTCAGTTAGTGCAGTGAGTTCCCCCCACACACCTCACCCAGCTCCCTGAGTTCAGTCTGTGCCCGCCCCTGCAGTAAGCAGGACTCCCAAGGCTACAAACTTCTGACACAGGACAGGTCTCGGCCCTGCTGATCCATTCTGTGTCCTCCCACTCTGCTCCTGTCCTGTTCCTCTGTGGTGCTGTCAGCATTGGTCACCAGAGAGTTTTCCCGGGATGACAGAGAAGGGAGCAGATGGCTGAGCATGGCCTTCTTTGTGTCCTGTGTCAGCCCCACCTAGTCTGTCTGTGGGAGGAACTGGGCCCCTGCCCTGGGTGCAGGTGAGGGGTTAAGAGACGAAACACTGTGATTTCAGCACAGATACTTGACACACATGCAGGTAACACTGAAGCCGATGCTGACAACAAGGGCTTGGCAAGTGTGGGGGAGGGGCAGGAGCACCCGGGAGAGCTGGGTGCTGGGGAGACCACCAGGGAATGCTAGGGATCCCCGTCACTGGTAGCAGCTCAGCCTCCCCTAATGCCATGCTCCTCCAGATCACCTGTGGCCCCTGCAGGAGTGTGGAGGACCTAGTGGGTTTCGTCCAGATTTGTGGACCTGCTCCTGCTGCATTCCAGCAGCCTCTGCTCTTTCCAACGCAGCGGAGCCTGAACTGCACTCCCCTGTGGAGTGAGCATGTGTGTGTGTGTGTGTGTGTAAGCATATATATGTGTCCTAGCTGTGTGGGTTCTGCTCCAGCTGGGCCTGGCTGCTCCACACATGAGCATACAAGTCCTTGTCACTGTCACCAATGGCATGAGTCTGGCATCAGAGTTGCTGTGGATGCTCCCCAGTTTCCTCACCACATTTTCCTGGGACATCCTAGGCGTACAGATGGAGGTTGGCAGAGTTCACAGCCCATGATTAAGCTCAACCTCAGATAGGGGAGGGTGCAGGGAGTGTGTCAGGTGCTAGGTCTACCCAGCACGGCAGGAAGCCACACACATTCCAGAATTCAAGTCCCCCTCAGAGCCATCCTTATAGGGGACCAGGGAATGAAAGGTCTGTCTATTCTCACCCAAGGTCATGGGGCAGCTGCCTGACTTGGTCCTGCTGATGTAACCTAGGGTTAAGGCCGTTTAGGAGGAAGGTGGTCGGACTCACCTGAGGAAGGTCACTTCTGTTCTGTGGGATGTCAGGTTGTGTGTGGGTGGGGCACTATCTTTCTCCACTGGTGCCATCTTTATGAGCCCTGCAGAAGAAATGGAAGTGGGTCAGGGTAATGTTTCACTCCATCCCTTGGCACCATAGTCCCAGGCCACCCTTACCTGCTCTTCAAACCTGGCCCTGTCGTTGATAACCCTAGACCCATTTGTGTCCTGGGCTCAGGCACACGGCCCCTCAGGGATGTGAGGTAGCACCTGATTCTCACTAGAAGCCATGCTCCTTTGACTGACAGTTGTTCAGGCATCACCAAGGATGCTCTTAGATCTGGATCTCTCAAGTCTCCATTCCAACACCCTCCTGCTTGTCACTTCCTCTTGGCCCAGCCTCTTTTTGCTCACCTGCTGTAACCACTAACCTTTCCCTGACACAGGGACCAGTGTCCAGAGACCCTATGGAATGATGTTCTCCGTGCCACATTCTGTTTAGGATGCACCATCAGCTTCCTCAGTCCATACACACCCACTTGTGTCCATGAGCCTTCCCATATGCCCCATGTACTCCCTTCTCTACCCCATCCTGAGTTTCCCAAACAGTACTTGCTGCCCCTTCTAGAAAGTTCTCTTCAGGAGGGTGAGTGGGTGAAGCATCCTGGGAACCCAGGGAAACTGCAGAGCCATCATATCCACCCTTGCTTTGGGTTTTTCTTGACACTTAATGTGCAGCTACCACTCATTGTGTTTATCTCCTTACTTCTCTAAAGTCACAGGCAAGGGTGATGTCTTTCTAGTTTGCATCTTAGTGCCTGATGCATGTCTATGTGCAGTTCCCCTCATGGATTCCCATTTTAAAAATATATTTATTCATTTTCCCTTCATCAACAACACATTTGACATAGTGATATAGTACAACTTTAGACAGAATAAACACCCAACTGAGATTTCATTCTCCCAAAAATACAAGAACATCTCCACTTCTTATACATGTATTTGTGAAAAGAAAAATGTAAGCCCTTTTCAGTACAGAAGGTATTCACTGTTACTGAAAATGTGCTTGCCTCTGATTTGCATTTTAACATAATCAGGAACGCTAAAGCATCTTTTCATTAGCTCATTTTTTTCTGGTACAAACTGGAAAAAAAAAAAAAAACAGTTGTGGTGCTAGTGACCAAACTTCCCTGACAGGACACATTTATTTCTTTTTGTTTGCTTGGTATTTTCATTTTGGATTTTTAAAAATGTATGTCTTTTACTTTCTTGGCTTTGAGCCTGATCAAGGTATTCGTTAAATTGGATGTCTGGTCTTTTTATTTCTTTTAATTCATTTTTCCCTCATATCACCATATTAATTTCCCAGTTTGTTTATTTGTTTATGTTGCATCTGTCTGTATCATGTATGCTTCTGGCAATATGGTATTCCCTCAGGGATTCCCTTTATTTAAAGTTATTTGTTTTTCTTTCATCAACAACAACATATTTGACATAGTATAAATTAAGATTTAAAAAACATCCCACATCTGAGAATTTATTCTCAGAAAAATACAGGGAACACACACACTTCTAATAAATGTATTTGGTAAAAGTAAAATTTGAATCTTTTTTAATACAAAAGGAAACCATTGTGTATGAAGGTGGCTTTGCCTCTGGATTTGGATTTAAACAACTTAGGAATGCTACAGCCACTTTTCATCGGCCAGTTTTGGTTAGTAAAAATTGGAGACAATCCAGTTCTATTGCTAATGACTGAGCTTCCTGACCAGGAAACATTTTACTTCTTTTTTCTAGTTTTTGGTATGTTTTACTATGGATTTTTTAAAAGTTTTTTGTCTGTTACTTTCCTGGCTTTGAGTGTGATGAAGGAATTCACAAATTTGAGTATCTGGTCTTTTCTATCTTTCTAAATTCAGGACTCCTGCATATTACCATTTAGATTCTTCTGTTTGTTTATTTTTCTGCCTTCCCAGTGTCTCCATTAGCCTTTTCTTTATTCTCTACGTGCTATTCCCCACAGTGATTCCCATTTTTAAACTTTTTGTTTTTCTTTCATCAACAACAACACATCTGCCATAGTCAAGAAAGAAAAAAAAAATAAACATCTGAGATTTTATTCTTCAAGAAATATGGAGAGCACATATACTTCTGACACATGTATTTAGGTAATGTAAAATTTCAGTCTTTTTAGAATAGAAAGAATTCACCATTTTGAAAATATGGTTGCTTCTGATTTTTTTTTTTTTTTGATAGGCAGAGTTTGACAGTGAGAGAGAGACAAGAGAGAAAGGTCTTCCATCTGTTGGTTCACCCCCCAAATGGCTGCTACAGCCGGCACGCTGCGCCAATCCGAAGCCAGGAGCCAGGTGCTTCTCCTGGTCTCCCATGCGGGTGCAGGGCCTAAGCACTTGGGCCATCCTCCACTGCCTTCCCGGGCCACAGCAGAGAGCTGGACTGGAAGAGGAGCAACCGGCACAGAACCGGTGCCCAACCAGGACTAGAACCCAGAGTGCCAGCACCGCAGGCTGAAGATTAGCCTAGTGAGCCGCGGTGCCAGCCTGACTCTGATTTTTATATTAAAATCACCAGGAATGCTAGAGCAAGTATTCATTTACAGGTTTTCTCTGGTACAAACTGGAAAAAATAATTTCTGCTGCTTATAACCAAGTTTCCCTAAGAAGTACACATTTTATTTATTTATTTTTACTTTTTTGTAAATTGTATTATGGAGTTTTTAAAAATTTTTGTCTGTTAATCTCTTGGCTTTGATCCTGCTCAAGGAATTCATGAGTTTGGATATCTGGTCTTTAAAAAAAAAAATTCATGACTCCCACATGTCACTATTTGGATTCTTCAGTTTTTTATTTTATTTATTTATTTATTTTTTACATCCTACTATTTCCCTAATCCTTTGACTATGCGCAGTTCCCCACATGGATTCTCATTTTGAAGTTATATATTAGTTTTCTTTCATCAGCAAAAACACATATGACATCGAATAATTTAACGTATAATGAACACACCACATCTGAGATTTTATACTCCAAAAAATACAGGGAACACACACAATTCTGATACATGTATTTGGGAAAAGTAAAATTTGTCTTTTTTTAGTTCAGAAGGAATACACTATTAAGGAAAATGGCTTTGCCTCTGGATTTCAGTTTAATCAGGAATGCTAGAGCAACTTTTCTTTGGCATGTTTTGGCTGGTTCAAACTGGGGGAAAAAACAGTTCTGTTGCTACAAACCAAGCTTTCTTGACCAGGACAAATTTTATTGTTTTGTGGGTTTTTTAATATATTTTTGTGTGGCATTGTGTGTTTTGAGTATGTTTTAAAATTTCACCTGTTACTATCTTCGCTTTCAGCCTGATTGAGCAGTTCAGGAATTTGAATATCACGTATTTCTCCTTTCTGAATTCCAAACTGCAAATGTCACCATTTGGATTCCTCAGAGTGTTTATTGTTTTTCCTTTGTGCTGTCTTCATTATGCTTTTATTATACGCTATTCCCCTCATTGATTCCGTTTTTTAATGATATTTATTTTTCTTTCATCAACAACACATTTGATGTAGTATAACGTAAGATAGAAAAACACTGCACATCAAGGAACACATATACTTCTGATACTTCTATTTGGAAAAAGTAAAATTTAAGCCTTTTGAGCACTGATGGTGTTCAACATTATTGAAAATAATTTTGCTCTGTTTTTCATTTTAAATTAATCAGGAGTGCTAGAGCAACTTCATTGGCCATCTTTGGCTGATACAAACTGAAGAAACGAACTGTTACTACAAAACAAACTTTCCTGACCTGACCAGCACAAATTTTATTTTATTTTTTATTTTGTAGATGGTATATTTTATTTCAGATATTTCCTTTAATGTCTGTTACTGATAGAGGAATTCATGAATTTTGAATATCTAGTCTGTTTTTTTTTTATTTTTTTGAAATTCGTGATTCTACATGTCACCATTTGGATTCCCTCAGTTTGTTTATTTTTTACCTTCCTGCTGTCTCCATTATCCTTTTTGCTATGTGCTGCTCCCCTCATTGAGTCCCATTTTTAAAATTATTAGTTTTTCTTTCATCAACAACACACTTGACATAGTATAACTTTATAGAAAAAAACACCCCAAATCTGAGATTTTGTTCTCTAAAAAATACAGTGAATCTCCTATATTCTGTTACATGCAAATTTAATATTTTTTTTTAGTTCAGAAGTTCATTGGTATTGAAAATGGGTTTGCCAATAGTTTGCAAATATTTTTTCCCATTCTGTCGGTTGCCTCTTCACTTTCCTGACTGTTTCTTTTGAAGTACAGAAACTTCTCAATTTGATGCAGTCCCAAATGTTAATTTTGGTTTTGACTGCCTGTGCTCCTGGGGTCTTTTCCAAGAAGTCTTTGCCTGTACCTATATCTTGCAGGGTTTCTCCAATGCTCTCTGATAATTTGATGGTTTCGGGTCGTAGATTTAAGTCTTTAATCCATGTTGAGTGAATTTTTGTGTAAGGTGAAAGGTAGGGGTCTTGCTTCAAGCTTCTGCACGTGGAAATCCAATTTTCCCAGCACCATTTATTGAATAGACTGTCCTTATTCCAGCGATTAGTTTTGGATCTTTGATCAAATATAAGTTGGCTGTAGATGTTTGGATTTATTTCTGGTGTTTCTATTCTGTTCCATTGGTCTATCCATCTGTTTCTGTACCAGTACCATGCTGTTTTGATAACAACTGCCCTGTAATATGTCCTGAAATCTGGTATTGTGATGCCTCCGGCTTTGTTTTTGTTGTACAAGATTGCTTTGGCTATTCGAGGTCTTCTGTGTCTCCATATGAATTTCAGCATCATTTTTTCCAGATCTGAGAAGAATGTCTTTGGTATCTTGATTGGTATTGCATTGAATGTATAAATGGCTTTTGGGAGAATAGACATTTTGATGATATTGATTCTTCCAATCCATGAGCATGGAAGATTTCTCCATTTTTTGGTATCCTCTTCTATTTCTTTCTCTAAGGTTTTGTAGTTTTCATCGTAGAGATCTTTAACGTCCTTGGTTAAGTTTATTCCAAGTATTTGATTGTTTTTGTAGCTATTGTGAATGGGATTGATCTTAGAAGTTCTTCCTCAGCCGTGGCATTGCCTGTGTATACAAAGGCTGTTGATTTTTATGCATTGATTTTATATCCTGCCGGAATAAGATCAAAGTCAGCGAACTCTAAAGGCTTCCATAGCCCTGGCAACTCATGACTAGAGCCTAGGGAGATTACTGACGCCATGAACAGGAGTGTCAAATTGTTAAGTCAGCAACAGGAGTCACTGTGTACTTACATCCCATGTGGGATCGGTCCTTAATGTGTTGTCTAATGTGCAGTGATGCTGTAACTAGTACTGAAACAGTATTTTTACACTTTGTGTTTCTGTGTGGGTACAAACTGATGAGATCTTTACTAATTATATACTGAATCAATCTTCTGTATATAAAGATAATTGGAAATGAAAAAAAAAACCCTGGTGTTAAATTGGAAATGGCATAGAAAATTAATTAATTTTTTAAAAAAATATTATGTAGGATCTCTGTCTTTAATGTGCTATACACTGTTATTTAATGCTATAACTAGTACTCCAACAGTATTTTTTTCATTTCGTGTTGCTATATGAGGGCAAACTGTTGAAATCTTTACCTAATATATACTAAACTGATCTTCTGTATATAAAAAGAATTGAAAATGAATCTTGATGTAAATGGAAGGGGAGAGGGAGCGGGAAAGGGGAGAGTTGCGGGTGGGAGGGAAGTTATGGGAGGGGGGAAACCATTGTAACCCATAAGCTGTACTTTGGAAATTTATATTCATTAAATAAAAGTTTAATAAATAAAAAAAATTTAACCCTTTTTTAGTACAGAAGGAATTCATAGTTATTAAAAATGGAGTGTCTGTGGGGGGGTCTTCCATCTGCTGGTTCACTCCCCAACTGGCAATAAAAAGTTCCTCACATGTTATATTTTATTCTCAAAAATGGCAGAGACCACCTCTTGTAAATACAAAGAACAGGTTTTACCTCTCGTTTTCTTTATAAATTAATCAGTAATGCTAGAGCAACTTTTCATTGGCTAGTTTTGACTGGTACAAACTGGAATAAAACTAGTTTTGTTGCTACAGAATGAGCTTTCCTGAGGAGGAAACAGTGCATATTTATTTCTGTTTGGTGTATTTTATTATTGATTTTTTTTAAGTTTTCTCTGTTACTTAGCTTCGAGCCTGATCTAGGAGTTCATGAATCTTAGTATCCAGTCTTTGTTCTTATTTCGGTTTTCCTCATGTCACTATTTAATTCCTCTGTTTATTTTTGTGTCTCTTGCTGTATCTGGTATCCTTTTGACTATATTTTACTCCCCTGGTCAATTCTCCTTTATAAAGTAATTTATTGGTTTTTCTTTCATCACCAACAACACATTTGACTAGTACAAACTAAGGTAGAAAACAGAACACCGCATCTGAGTGTTTTTCTCTGTAAACAATAGAGAATGCCTACACTTCTGATACATGTACTTGGGACAAGTAAAATTTAAGCTTTGTATGTAAAGAAATCAGCATTACTGAAAGTTGTTTTATCTCTGGTTTTCATTATGAATTAATCAGGAATGCTAGAACAACAACTTTTCATTGGCCTGCTTGGACTGGTACAAAGTGGAAAAAACTGGTTTTGTTGCTGCTAATCAAGCTTCCCTCATCAGGAATCATTTTTTGTTGTTGTTGTTTTTCTTTGCTATATTTTATTTTAGATTTTTAAAGTGTGGTGTGATACTTAATTGGCTTTGTGTCTGATTGAGGAATTCATGAATTAGGATATCTGGTCTTTCTTTTCAATTCATTTTTCCTCTTGTCACAATTTTGATTTCTAAGTTTGATTACTTTTGTGGCTCTGGCTCTATCTGGTATCATTTTTGCTATGTGCTAAAACCCTCATCAATTCCCCTTTTAAAGTTTTTTTTACTAGCTTTTCTTTCATCAAGAACAACATATTTCACATGGTATAAACTAAGAAAAAAAGCCACCCACATCTGATAATTTTTCTTTGATAAACACAGAGAAGACCTACACTTTTGATGCATGTACTTGGGACAAGGGAAATTTAAGCCCTTTCTGTAGCAAAGGAATTCACTATTATTGAAACTGGCTTTTCCTCTGCTTTTCCTTTAAACTAATCAGGAATTCTAGAGCAACTAGAATTGGCTTGTTTTATCTGGTAGAATCTGGAGACACACATTTTTGTTGCTACTAACTGAGTTTTCCTGAGGTGGAAACATTTTAGTTTTTCAATTATTTTGGTATGATTTATTTATTTTTTTTTTTAAATATGAGAAGCAGACAGCTTTTATTTATTTTTATTTTTATTTTTGACAGGCAGAGTGGACAGTGAGAGAGAGACAGAGAGAAAGGTCTTCCTTTTGCCATTGGTTCACCCTCCAATGGCCGCCGTGGCCGGCGCACCACGCTGATCCGAAGCCAGGAGCCAGGTGCTTATCCTGGTCTCCTATGGGGTGCAGGGCCCAAGTACTTGGGCCATCCTCCACTGCACTCCCTGGCCACAGCAGAGAGCTGGCCTGGAAGAGGGGCAACCGAGACAGAATCCGGCTCCCCGACTGGGACTAGAACCCAGTGTGCTGGCGCCGCTAGGCAGAGGATTAGCCTATTGAGCCTCGGTGCCGTCCTATTTATTTATTTATTTATTTATTTATTTATTTATTTTAATTCTTCTGTTACTTACTTGTCTTTGAGCCTGACCAAGTCGTTCTTTAATCTGGATACATGGTCTTTGTATTTAATTCATTTTTCGTCATGTCACAATTTGGTTTCCTCAGATTGTTTATTATTGTATCACTTGGGAAAAGTATAATTTAAGCCTTTTTTTAATACAGAAGGAATTCACCCTTATTGAAAATGGGTTTACCTCTCATTTTCATTTCATATTAATCAGGGATGCTAGAGCAATTTTCATTGCCTGGTTTAGGCTGGTACAAAGTGGAAAAACCAGTCCTGTTGCTATTGACTGTACTTCCCTGAGCAAGACACATTTTATTTTATTTTGTTGAGTATATGTTATTTTAGATTTTTGAAAATTTTTGTTTGTTACTTTCTTGGCTTTGAACCTGATTGAGGAATTTAAGAATTCTGATATCCCATTTTTTTTTAATATTCCTGTCTCCTGGATGTCACACTTTGGATTCCTCACTTTGTTTATTTTTTTGGTTTCCCATTGACTCCCTTTTTTTTAAGCTATGTTCCAATCTCCTAATGAATTCCATTTTAAAAACTTTTTTACTTGTTTTTCCTACATTATCAACCATGCATTAGACATAGTACATTTCAGATAGAAAAACACCCTACATGTGAGATTTTATTCTCCAAAAAATACAGTGAACACCTTCACGTCTCATGAATGTACTTGGGAAAAGAAATATTTAACTATTTTTTGTATAGAACTAAACTACCAAAATTGAAAGTGGTTTTGATTTTGTTTTCATTTTAAACAAATCAGTAATGGTAGGGCAAGTTTTTATTGGATGGTTTTGGCTAATGCAAACTGCAAAAACCAATTCTGTTGTTACTGACTGAGCTTCCCAGAGCAGGATACATTTTGATTCTCTTTTTATTTGTTTATTGAGCACATTTTGTTTTTGATATTTTTTTCATTTTTTCCTGTTACTCTTGGCTTTGAGTTTGATGGAGGTATTCAGGAATTTCTATATGTGGTCTTAAATTCTTTTAAATGCATGACTCAAACCATGTTTACTTATGTATTTTTTTGGCTTCCCATGCGGTCTCCAATTTCCTTTTGGATATGCACTATTCTCCTCATTGATTCCCATTTTTAAAGTTCTTTATTTCTTTTTCTTTCATCAACAACCACACATGTGGCTTGGTTTTTAAGAAGATAGAAAAAGCACCCCACATCTGAGATTTTATTCTCTGAAAAATACAGGGTACTTGTATACTTCTGATACTTGTATTTGGGAAAAGTAAAATCAAGTCTTCTTTAGTACAGAAGGAATTTACTGTTATGAAAATGGGTTTGCCTCTGTCTTCCTTTTAAAATCAGGCATGTTAGACCAACATTTCATTGGCCGGTTTTGGCTGGTAGAAATTAAAAACAAAAACAAAAAACAGATCTTTTTTTTTTTTTGATCATTTTAACACTTAATTCTATCTATAAATTCACTTTAGCACTTAATATAACTTTAACACTTAGGATGTCATTTTTACCACCAATCTTAATGGGATTTGGGGGGTCCCATGACAAGTTTTCAAATTGCACCCTTAAAAGGAAGTCCTTAGGAATGTATGCAGAACTATACATCTTTACATTACCAACTTCTTCCTCCCTCTCTTATTCCCTCTCTTATTTCTTACTGAGATCCGTCCTCAATTCACTTTCCACACATATGACTAACTCTATGTTAAATAGAGAGTTTAACAAATAGTATGAAGAAAAAAACTGAAATAAAAAAAAAGAAAAAAAGAAACTGTTCCTTGACAGTCAAGACAAAGCCAGCTCAAGTCATCTCTTCTCAAAGTGTCAATTTCATTTCTACAGACTTTGTTTTAGGTACTCTATTAGTTCTCACCGATCAGGGAGAACATATGATGTTTGTCCTTTTGGGGACTGGCTTATTTCACTCAACACGATATTTTCCAGATTCCTCTATTTTGTTGCAAATTACTGGATTTCTTTTTTTTTTTTACTGCTGTATAGTATTCTATAGAGGACATGTCCCATAATTTCTTTATCCAGTCTACTGTTGATGGGCACTTAGGTTGATTTCATGTCTTAGCTATTATGAATTGAGCTACAATAAACATTGAGGTGCAGACAGCTCTTTTATTTTCCAATTTAATTTCCTTTAGGTAAATTCCAAGGAGTGGGATGCTGGGTTGCGTGGTAGGGTTATATTCAGGTTTTTGAGGAATCTCCAGACTGACTTCCACAGTAGCTTTACCAGTTTGCATTCCCACCAACAGTGGGTTAGTGTCCCTTTTCCCCCACATCCTCGCTAGCATCTGTTGTTGGTAGATTTCTGAATGTGAGCCATTCGAACCGGGGTGAGGTAAAACCTCATTGTGGTTTTGATTTGCATTTCCCTAATGGCTAGTGACCCTGAACATTTTTTCATGTGTCTGTTGGCCTTTTGGATTTCCTCTTTTGAAAAATATCTGTTTAAGTCCTTGGCCCATCTCAAAGTGGGTTGTTTGTTTTGTTGTTGTGGAGTTTCTTGATTTCTTTGTAGATTTTGGTTATTAGTCCTTTATCAGTTGCATAGTTTGCAAATAATTTTTCCCATGCTGTCGGTTGCCTCTTTACTTTCCTGATTGTTTCTTTTGCAGTATAGAAATTTCTCAATTTGAAGCAATCCCATTTGTGAATTTTGGCTTTGGCTGCCTGTGCCTCTAGAGTCTGTTATAAGAAATCTTGGCCTGTGTCCGTGTCTTGTAGGGTTTCCCCAATGTTCTCTAATAATTTGATGGTGTTGGGTCATAGATTTAGATCTCTAATCCATGTTGAGTTGATTATTGTATAAGATGTAAGGTAGGGGTCTTGCTTTATGCTGCATGTGGAAATCCAGTTTTCCCATGAAATTTATAGAAATTACATGCATTATGCTAGAAAGAATCTGAATACAAAAGACTATTTATGCTATAGAATGAATGCCTTCCTGATTATTTTAAAATGAAAACCAGAGGCAAGCTCATTTTCAATCATGGTGTATTCCATCTGTACCAAAAAAGGCTTAAGTCTTCCTTTACTCAAATACATGTATCATAATTGTATGTTTTTTCTACATATTTGGAGAATAAAACCTTAAATATGGTGTGTCTTTTCTCTCTTAAGTTATACTGTGTCAAATGTGTTGTTGTTACAGAAAGAAAAACAAATAAATAAATGTTAATAACAGTAATCCATGAGGGGAACTGCACATAGCTAAAAGGATAAGGGAGACAGAGCAAAGCCAAAAAATAAAACTGAGGAATACAGATGAGATACGCAAGAGTCATAAAAAACGGAATATCCAAATACATGAATTCCTTGATCAGGCTCAAAACCAAGAGAGTAACAGATATAATGTTTAATAAAAATACAATATAACATATATCAAACAAGAGAAAAAATAAAATGTGTCCTGCTCAGGGATGCTAAGTCAGTAGCAGCAGAACTGTTTTTTACCAAGATGTGAACTCTGCTGTTTCAGAGATCCTGAGTGAAACACTACATGTCAAGAGCACTCAATTCAATGTGTAGTCACACTGTAGCCACATGCAGATGAGAATGGGGTAAACATGCATACAATTCATGTTTACTCACCTAAGTGACTGAATTTGTCTATACAGCATTTTGGAAGGCTACGACAGCGAAGGCATACCGTACTCACGTGTTGTGAATGGAAGAAGGTGCAGGTAGAGGTGTGAGGAGAAAAGACTTGTTCTAGTGTTAGGGCAACATCTTCACACAGGAGTCACATACCTGCTGTTTGAAACGATGGGGACACCATTGCCCACTAAGCACTGGTAGTGTTATGGGCATGATCCAGTCTCTTCCCAACCATTGGGAATGTCCTGAACAGACAGTGGAAACCTATCTCAGGGTCTTGAGCTCATTTCAGGTACCCTAGGTTTTCCCTCTTGAACAGGTAGAAACCACGCTGGCAGCAGTCAGTCAACCCATAAAGCCTAAACTGGAACATGGTGCTAAAAGTAGCTGCTTTGCAGTTTCCATGAACTCCTGTTATTTCACAAAAAACAAGCTATGCTGTTGTGTAGTGGGTGGAGCTGCTGCCTGTGGTGCCAGCATCCCATGTGGGCACCTGTTCGGGTCCTGGCTGCTCCACTTCCTATCCATGTCTCTGCTGTGGCCTGGGAAAGCGGTGAAGGATGGCCCAGCTCCTTGGGCCCCCTGGGGGACCTGGAGGAGGCTCCTGGCTCCTGGCTTTGGATCAGCACAGCTCTGGTTGTCGTGTCCTTTTGGGGAGTGAACCAGCAGATGGGTGACCTCTTTCTCCTCCCCTCCCTCTCCCTCTCCCTCGCCCTCTCCCTCTCCCTCTTTCTCTCTCTCTCTCTCTCCCTCTCTCTCTTTCTGCCTCTGCCTCTGCCTTACTCTAAATTTGCTTTCGAGTAAGGAAATAAATCTTTTTTAAAAAAGTTATACTATATCAAATGCCAACTTGTCGATGAAAGGAAAACAAATAAATAATTTTAAAAATTGGGAATCCATGAGGGGAATTGTGCATAGCCAAAGGACAATGGAGAAAGTGGGAAAGCAGAAAAATAAACAAAGTGAGGCATCCAAATGGTGACATGCAGGAGTCATGAATTTCAAAAGAAGGAGGACTGAGTATCCAATTCCTGAATTCCTCCACCAGGCTCGAAGCCAACAGAGTAACAGACAAACTTTTCTTAAAAATATATATTAAAATACACCAAAAAATCTGCAGATAAATGTGTCCTCATTAGGGAAGCTCGGTCAGTAACAATAGTGGTTTGTTTCCAGTTTGTACCAGCCAAAACTAGCCAATGAAAAGTTGGTCTAACATTCTTGATTAATTGAACACTAACACAAGAGGCCAAACCACTTCAGTAATGTAAAAATCCTTCTGTACTAAAAAAGGCTCGAATTTTACAATTTCCAAATACATGTAACGGAAGTGTAGGTGTTCTCTGTATTTTTCAGAGATTAAAATCTCCGATGTGGGTTGCTTTTCCTGTCTTTATATTTACTATATTTTACTATGTCAAACTTGCTGTAACTGTTTAAAGAAAAAGTAATAAATAAGTTTAAAAAACAGGAATCGATGAGGGGAAAATGCTTAGCCAAAAGGATAAAGGAGACTGAGTGAAGCCAAAAAAATAAACAAACTTAGGAATCCAAATGGAGACATGATGGAGTCATGAAATCAAAAAGAATAAAGACCAGCCGGCGCCGCGGCTCAATAGGCTAATCTTCCACCTTGCGGTGCCGGCACACCGGGTTCTAGTCCCGGTCAGGGCACCGATCCTGTTGGTTGCCCCTCTTCCAGGCCAGCTCTCTGCTGTGGCCAGGGAGTGCAGTGGAGGATGGCCCAAGTACTTGGGCCCTGCACCCCATGGGAGACCAGGAGAAGCACCTGGCTCCTGCCATCGCATCAGCGCGGTGTGCTGGTCGCAGCGCGCCAGCCGCGGCGGCCATTGGAGGGTGAACCAACGGCAAAGGAAGACCTTTCTCTCTGTCTCTCTCTCACTGTCCACTCTGCCTGTCAAAAAAAAAAAAGAATAAAGACCAGATATCCAAATTCATGATTTCCTCGGTCAGGTTCAAAGTGAACAAAGTAACATAATTTTTTTTAAATCCATAATAAAATATACCAAAAAATAAAAACACAGAAATAAAGTCTGTCCTGCCTAAGGATGCTGGGTTCGTAGCAACAGAACTGTTTTATTTCCACCTTATACCAGCCAATACCGGCCAATGAAAAGCTGAAATACAGAGGCAAACTCATTTTCATTAACAATGATTTCCTCTGTCCTAAAAAAGACTTAACTTTAACTTTTCCCAAATAAATATATTAGAAGTATATGTGTTCCTGGGGCGGGCACTGGGGCACAGTGGGTTAACACCCTGGCCTGAAGTGCCAGCAACCCATATTGGCTCCAGTTCTAGTCCTGGCTGCCCCTCTTCCATTACAGTTCTCTGCTATGGCCTGGGAAAGCAGTAGAAGATAGCCCGTTTTTGGGCCCTTGCATCAGCGTGGGAGACCTGGAAGAAGATCCTGGCTCCTGGCCCTTGGCTTCGGATCAGCGCAGCTCTGGCCGTTGCAGCCAATTGGGGAGAGAACCATGGGATGGAAGATCTCTCTCTGCCACTCCTCTATCTGTGTAACTCTGACTTTCAAATAAGTAAATGAATAAATCTTTAAAAAAAAAAGAAGTGTATGTGTTCCAAGTATTTTTCAGAGAATAAAATACCATATGTGGGGGGGTTTTTCCCCCTCTTAATTATAATATGCCAAATGTGTAGCTGTTGATGAAAGAAAAACAAATAAATTTTAAAAATTAGAATCTATAAGGGGAACTGCACATAGCCAAAATGATAAGGTTGACAGCACAAAGTCAAAAAATAAACAAACTGAGGAATCCAAATGGTGGCATGGGGGAGTAATGATTTAAAAAAAGACAGAATATCCAAATTCTTGACTTCTGTGATCAGGCTTAAAGCCAAAAAAGTAACAGACAAAATTTTTTTAAAAATCCAATATAACATATACCAAACAACAACAAAAACAAACAAACAAAAAAATAGAATGTGTCCTAGTCAGGAAAGCTCAGCCAGTAGCAACAGAACTGGTTTTCTCCAGTTTGTACCAGCCAAAATCAGTCCATGAATAGTTACTCTAGCAATCCTGATTAATTTAAAAGGAAAACTTAGATGCAAACCATTTTCAATATTGCTGAATTCCATCAGTACTAAAAAAGGCTTAAATTTTATGTTTCCCAAATACATGTATCCGAAATGTATGTGTTCTTTGTATTTGTTTGGAGAATAAAATCTCAGATGTGGGGTGATTTTTCTATCTTGTTATGCTGTGTCAAATGTGTTGTGGATGAAAGGAAAACAAATAAATAACTTTAAAATATGGGAATCAATGAGGGGAAAATGCATAGTCAAAATATTACGGAGAAAGCCAGAAATCAAAAAGGAAACAAACTGAAGAATCCAAATGATGACATGCAAAAATCATGAAATCCAAAAGAGAAAATGACCAGATATTCAAATTCTTGTATTCCTCAAGCTGGCTTAATCTAAGAAAGTAATAGTCAAAAATTTAAAAATACATCAACAGTAAATCAAAAGAAATAAAATGTGTCCTGATCCGAGCAACTCGATCAGTAGTAACAGAACTGTTTTTTTGTTTTTTTGTTTTTTTTTTTTCAGTTTGTGCCAGTGAAAACTGGCCAATGAAAAGTTGCTTTATAAGATTCCTGGGTTTTTTTTTTTTTTTTTTTTGGACAGGCAGAGTTAAGACAGAGAGAGAGAGAGAGAGAGAGAAGTTTTCCTTTTTCCATTGGTTCACCCCCCAGGTGGCCACTGCAGATAGTGCGCTGAGTGGATCCGAAGCCAGGAGCCAGGTGCTTTCTCCTGGTCTCCCATGCGGGTGCAGGGCCCAAGCACCTGGGCCATCATCCACTGCACTCCCGGGCCACAGCAGAGAGCTGGACTGGAAGAGGAGCAACCGGGACAGAACCTGGGGTGCCGGCACCACAGGTGGAGGATTAGCCAAGTGAGCCGTGGCGCTGGCCCTCCTGATTACTTTTAAATGAAAACCAGAGGCAAACCCATTTTCTTTTTTTTTTTTCATTTATTAAACTTTTATTTAATGAATACAAATTTCCAAAGTGCTCGGCGCCGCTCTCGTCCAGCAAGAAACCGACACCGGGCGTCTCGTAGAAGAGCTCTTTATTACTCAGGGCGCGGGAGATCAGACCTCGATCTCTGGCGGGCAGGAACTACTCGCACATCCGGTGGTCGGGGCATATATACGCAGTACACGTCACGAATCATATGATTACAAGGCTGTGTCAGGATAGGACAGCTCAGGGGTAGCGCGGGAAACTTTGCCGGGGAAGAAGAACCCGGAAGCAGGAAATGAGCGCCATCTTAGCGCTGCGGTTCCTCGGGTTTGGTCCCCTACATCTCCCTCCTTTTTATTTTCCGCAAATCAGCCTCCGACGGCCGTGGCGGCCGGGATATCAGCGACCGGACAGAGAGCAGAGGTGCATGCCCAGTGTGCCGGTGGGCATATTGTGATACACCAAAGGTTCGGCCGCAACCCTTGGCCTCACTTTTGCCCTTAGTTTCCCTTTTTCTGGGACGGGTTGGGACCACCCCCGTATGCACATGCATATACTCTCCCGAGGCCCCCGGAACCTCCGGGTGAACGCTCGCTGCGGTATCCTTGATCTCGCATGCCTCGGTCTTTTACTCCCGGTCGGAGGACGGGGTTATGCCCAATTGGGGAGAAGACTAGGGACCAAACAATACGAGGAAGGCGGGAGTACAATGCGTCAGGAGGGGCGGGCTAGTCTTCGGTGGGGGCACGGTCATAGGTCATTCTGGCGAGCTTGGTCCTGAGGACCTCCACCATCAGAGACATATATGGGTGCCCCCACTCCCCAACAGACGACAGAAGGGCTGGAGTGGGCGGGGCAAGGGGCCTGAACAAAAGGTCCCGAATCGAGAAAGACAGGCCGCAATGCCGGTGAAGGCAACAGCGACGCAGTAAAATAAGTGCGGTTTTGATAGGTGCATGTAGAGAATGACTTGTAACAAGAACTACGTACGGACGCGAGAAAGGAGGAGGAGCATGGGCATGGCGGTGGGGGACCACTCGAGGGATGGGGGCGAGGCTTGGGAATGGCCACGCAACCCCAGGATACCTTATAAACGGTTTTGTCCCCACAGTCAGTCGAGCTCAAGGGGTGTATGCCTCGTAGGCTGTCTGCAGAGACTGGGCAGCTACAGGGATTATTGCGGTACTGCAAGTAGGCCTGTTGTCGGTGGGCAGGGGCATCTAAGCCTGCATGAGAGCTAGGGAGGAGGATAAGACCCAGAAAGAGAAGGGCGACGGCCGGTTTACGGCCCAACATCCTCAGGAGGTGGGTTGAGGTTTATTAGCCTCGGGGGAGGTATCACCCGTTGATGACGAGGGTGGCTCCTCCGGCGGTCGGTCTTGTGGCGAGGGTGTTGGTTCTTCTGTCGGTGGATCCGCTTTCCTCACCAATCGCTCCGGGACCCAAAGGGGTTCTCTTCCCGTCTCCTGTGGGAAAACACAAACTGCGCCTCGGTTCCAGCATAGTACTGGGTCCGGGCCGTGCCATAATCCCGTAAGGATATCTTTCCAGCGGACAAATCCTCGTGCAGGGGGTTCCTTTATCATGTGTCTTTCAGCGGGGGGCATAGACTGATCCGTCAAATTTAAAAAATTTAAGGTAAATAATGCGAGGGAGAGGCGCATGCGGGGTGTCTTGCCCGCTGCAATTCCCTCCTTCTGCTTAGAAAGGAAAGCCTTGAGCGTTCTGTGCGCTCTTTCGATAATACCCTGACCTTGGGGGTTGTAGGGGATTCCGGTCTTATGTTGGACTTGCATGCGTGAGCAAAATTGTTGGAATGAAGTGGAAGTATAGGCAGGTCCGTTGTCGGTCTTTATAATTTTGGGTTTGCCCCATGCCGCCCAAGCCGCAAGACAATGGCCGATGACATGGGAGACACGCTCGCCGGTCTCCAGAGAGGCATAAATAATTTGGGAGCACGTGTCGACAGACACGTGGACATATTTTATCTTTCCAAACTCTGGAATATGAGTGACGTCCATTTGCCACACATGTCCTGGCAGGAGTCCTCGGGGGTTAACTCCTAAAGATGGGACAGCGGTTAAGGTAGGACAAGCTGCGCAACGACGAACAATATCACGAGCGATTGCACGGGGGAGGTTAAATTTGGCGGCAAGTGTTTTGGCATTGACATGAAATTCCGAATGAAAGTAGGTGGCTTGTTGTTCAGGGGAGGCTAAGTGGAATATCCACACCGGGCGTGTGGCCAGATCTGCCATGGAATTGCCCAATGCCATAGGCCCCGGCAGGGAAGAATGGGCCCTTATGTGGGTAATGTGAAAGGCAGCGGGCCGATTCCAAATGGCTTGCTGGAGGGTGAGGAAAACATTACTCACAGGGGATGATGTACTAACACTGCCCACGGTTTCTAATATGGAAACCGCATTCACCACATAGTGGGAATCGGAAACAATGTTTACAGGCTCCGGGAAATCTAAAAGTACCTGATTAACTATGAGGAGCTCAGTTATTTGGGGAGAGTCAGTCGCAAACTGAAAGGCTTTCGGCTTGCTTCCGGTAGCAACATAAGCACCGACTCCGGTATTGGAACCGTCGGTGTACACCACTACGGCTTCGGGGAGCGGTTTGGAGGATGTAATTTTGGGGAAAATTACGGGGTGAGACTGTATGAAGGTTAACAGAGGGTCGCGAGGGGTTCTGTTGGTAATTGTAGCGGAAACTGAGCAGGCCAGGATTGACCAAGAATCAGTGCAAGCAGTGAGAACACGCACCTGCTCTGCAGAATATGGCACAACAATAGTAGATGGCTCGCGACCAAAATGCTGGATAGCCTTCTGGTTTGCCATAAGCGCAACGTCCGCCACCATGGAGGGATAATGGGCGAGGGATCTAGTGGGTGACACCGAGGGGTGGATCCAAAGAAGGGGGCCGTCTTGCCAGAGAACGCCCGTGGGCTGTTTGGGCGTGGAGAGGACCCACAGGGTGAGGTCTCCAGACGGGTCCCACCGCTTAAGTGCGGCCTCGCTGAGCGCTTCGTTAACGGCCAGCAATGCTTGTTTTGCTTCAGAAGTAAGTTCTCGTGGAGAAGTGAGACTAGGATCCCCCTTTAGGACGTCAAAAAGAGGCTGCAGGGTGGCGTTGGGGATGCGAAGGAAAGGCCTAATCCAATTGATATCCCCCAGAAGTTTTTGTAAATCGTTGAGCGTGGAAACATTCGGATATTTAATATGCAACTTTACAGGTTTGGTGTGGGTGGGTGTGACCGTGGTTCCAAGGTATGTGACCACGGAGGACACCTGCACCTTTTCAGGGGAGATAGACAATCCTGAGTCTTGCAGCGCTCGTTGCAATCCGCCGTACAGGGCCCGAAGCCTGTCCTTTGTAGGAGCAGCGCATAACAGGTCGTCCATGTAATGGAGACACTTGCAGTCAGGAAACAGGTCTCTAATTGGGTCAAGCACACGAGCAACATAGATTTGGCACATGGTAGGACTGTTTGTCATTCCTTGAGGTAGGACCACCCATTCCCAGCGTTTATCTGGTTCCTGTTGGTTAGTAGTAGGGACAGTAAAGGCAAAACGGGGAGTGTCCTCTTTACATAAAGGAATGGAAAAAAAGCAGTCCTTGAGGTCGATGACAATCACGGGCCAATTTTTTGGGAGTGCAGAAAGTAGCGGAAGGCCTCTCTGCACCGGGCCCATGGGCTGCATTTGCGCATTGACTGCTCTAAGATCGTGTAAAAGTCTCCATTTTCCTGTTCTTTTTCGAATTGCGAAAATAGGCGTGTTCCATGGGGAGGTAGATGGGATCAGATGTCCCGCCTGAGCCTGCTCGTGAACGAGCTTTTTGACTGCCTCCAATTTTTCCTGTGACAGGGGCCACTGCGGAATCCAAACTGGTGTGTCTACCAACCAGGATATTGATAGGGGCTTTATAGATGCAGGAGGCAGCGCAGTGGCCCCTAAGAAAAACCCAAACCATTTCTATTGTGTTTATGTTCGGGCTGGACAGGAGAGGGCGTGCCCTGTAACTGAATGCCGAGGCCTCTTCCCGGGACATACCCCATCTTTTGAAGCATGGAACGCACCGCGGGGGAAGTGGTGGTTAGGGCAACGTCCATTTCCGTTAACACGTCCCGTCCCCAAAGTGAAACCGGAAGGGGCAAAACGAAAGGGGCAAAATGTCCTGAGTGACCCTCGTCGTCCTGCCAGGGTAGAAGGGCCGCGCTTTTCTTTGGAAAGCTGGCGAAGCCAAGCCCCTGTAGGGTCTGTTCAGCGACGTCAGTGGGCCATGTTTTGGGCCAGTCCTTTTCAGCTATAATTGACTTATCGGCCCCCGTATCTAAGAGACCTTTAACACTTTTACCATTAATCCACAGGGTAAGCATGGGGCGTTCGTTCAAAAGCATGTGCAGGCCAGTGAAATTGGTTCCGGAGAACCCGAAACCACTCGTGCCGCGGGCGGGGCCTCTTGCAGGGAATAGGGAGTGAAGACTGGGTAACAACAAAAGTTGAGCTATGCAATCTCCAGTATTAATTAAAACGGTTCCTTGAAATGTTTGTACCATGATTTTTATCTTACCGGTAAAATCAGAGTCTATCACACCGGGAATTACCGTCAGGCCCCGAAGGGCAACAGAAGATCGGCCTAGCAAAAGCCCAACCGAATTCGGTGGCAAGGGGCCTGAGTAATCACTTTCTACCAGCTGAACTCCCATCTCCGGTGTTAGGAGGAGTGGGGAGGCGGCACAGAGGTCCAGGCCTGCGGAGCCACTGGTGGCGCGGCCTGAGGGGGTTGAGGGTATGGCAACAGCGGAGGGGGGGGCACTGAGGTGTAGGCGTTCACCTGGGGGCCCCTCGCCGGAGCGGGGAGCCCCCTCTGGCCGTTTTTTGTCCCCTGTCTGTTACCGGTGAGGGGATTGCCATCGGCATCAAAGGCGGAACGGCAGTCTTCCGCTTTGTGAGGGCCCTTGCGGCACCTGCGGCAGAGCTCTGCACTTGTGGAGTGCGCTGGGGAATGCCCAGATGCAAACGCAGGGCAGTCACGCTTTCTGTGACCAGGTTGGTGGCACTGGAAGCAAAGGCCAGAAGAGATCGTGGGCCGCGGGCGCCCCTGGCTCTGACCTCCTCCCTGTTTTTGTGTGGAGTTATAGGTGGCCAACATGGCGGCAAGGCCTGCGTTAGTAAGCGGGCCGCCGGCGTCCCTACAATACTTCAGCCAAGAATCCACAGATTTGTTTCTATGTTGCCGGAGGATGCCTTTACACTCACTATTAGCCTGCTCATATATGATTTGTTTGATCAATGGTTTTACGTCTGCGTCCGACGGAAATATCCGTGACGCGGCCTCGAGTATCCGAGCTACAAAGTCAGCAAACGGTTCGGTCAGGCCTTGGACAATCTTGGTAAGGTGGCTAGAGGATCCACCCGAAGTGGCCGCCTGTCTCCACGCCCGTCGGGCGCACTCGGAGATTTGTCTGTACACTTGTCTTGGGTATTGTGTTTGATCGGCCTGATGGGGTCCTCGCCCTAATAGCATGTCGGCGTTCCACGCGGGGTTGCCGTCCTCAGCGTTTTCGTCCGCCTGATCGTGGCAACACTCGGCATTCATAGACTGCCATAGAAGAAATGTGCCGGGACTTAAGCAGGCGCGAGCCAACTGAGTCCAGTCACTGGGTGTTAAGACCTCTTGACCGACTGACTCAAGCAGGGAGATAGTAAATGGGGCGGTGGCACCGTAGTCAGAAACTGCCTGCTTGAGGCTTTTTAGGACCGCCATGTCCAACGGTGCGTATCTGACCTCTCGGGTGCCCAGGCCCAAGACCGGGTAAGCATGGGCTGAGCCGGGGGCGTCAGCTTTTAGTTGTTTCCAGGCTTGCCGATGAAATTGCCTCCCTGTTACGGGTGGGGCAGTAGCGACAAGCGGGGCGGCAGGCGGCCACGGCGGTGCGGGTGGAGCTTGGGTTGGCTGCCTAACATCAAAAGTGCTGCCGCCTGGGGGCGCTATGATTTCAGACTGATAATCAAGTGGGTAGCCACCAGGGGGAGCCGCGGGGGCGGCATCAGCGGCTCTCAACCTTCGACGCAACCGCGAATATAAAGGGGGGGGTGATTTATGCGGGCTGTCGCCCTCCCCCTCCGCGTCAGAGGAGGAGGCGCCGGACTCAGAGTCCGGGGCCGCCAGGGAAGTCTGACACCCAATTTCCTTAAACTCTATCAGGTCCTGAGCGCTCTCGGACTTCTGAGAACGGACTTCCTCAAAGGTATCACGAGCGGCTGCGAGCGCCGGGTCGCTCGTCCGAGTCGACCCCTCCTCCCGAAGGCATGCTCGAACCAAGTCCCACAGGGGAATTACCATGGGATTGAGATCAGGTTCTTTAGGGTCCTCGGCCGTGCGCCGGAGGTCCTGTCCAAGTTTCTCCCAACAGCTAAGAGTGATCTGGCCTGTATGAGCGAACCACGGAGCAAAGAAGTCAATGCTCCCGAGGAATTCAGCAATCGTGGATCGAGAGACTTTAATTCCCTTGTTGCGCAGTAGCGCCTTTAACGGGGCAATCAAATTTGACTGGCTCGGGGCATTGCCCATCATGAATAAAAGAGGGAAAACACTTCCTCAACAAAGAGGGAAAACACTTCCTCGAAAATAGGGTGCGTCCACCCCTTACCCGTGAGACCTACCTCGCTCACGGGGCCACGCCGGTAAGACTTACCTCGCTTACCTTCCACGCCGAGAGTCAAGCTCTTTCGTTTCCCCGTACGGGCCACCAGCTGCTCGGCGCCGCTCTCGTCCAGCAAGAAACCGACACCGGGCGTCTCGTAGAAGAGCTCTTTATTACTCAGGGCGCGGGAGATCAGACCTCGATCTCTGGCGGGCAGGAACTACTCGCACATCCGGTGGTCGGGGCATATATACGCAGTACACGTCACGAATCATATGATTACAAGGCTGTGTCAGGATAGGACAGCTCAGGGGTAGCGCGGGAAACTTTGCCGGGGAAGAAGAACCCGGAAGCAGGAAATGAGCGCCATCTTAGCGCTGCGGTTCCTCGGGTTTGGTCCCCTACACCAAAGTACAGCTTATGGGTTACAATGGCTTCCCCCCTCCCATAACTTCCCTCCCACCCGCAACCCTCCCCTTTCCCGCTCCCTCTCCCCTTCCATTCGCATCAAGATTCATTTTCAATTCTTTTTTTTTATGTGATACATTGTGTTATCTTTATTTCATATTCTTGCTTTTCCAGTGAGACCCACCACATTCAGGCTACATATTCTTTGCCTGTGTCTATAGAGTGGTGGAAGTTATTCTGATAAAAGCTTCTCCTAGATAGTCAACAGCATCCTGATTCACTACCCAACTTGGAATCAGTAGTTCTGAGGGATGTTTCCCAAACAACCAGGCTGAATTCAAGGTCATTCTCTTTTGCATGTGA
This sequence comes from Lepus europaeus, assembly GCF_033115175.1. Taxonomy (NCBI): domain Eukaryota; kingdom Metazoa; phylum Chordata; class Mammalia; order Lagomorpha; family Leporidae; genus Lepus; species Lepus europaeus. The sequence goes on from NC_084837.1 coordinate 103,630,633, forward strand.
CAGCCAAACAGAAAAGAGGAACAGAAAGACATGTCCCCCACTCTGGGGCTCATTTTTTTCAAATCATGTAGCATGGTGCTCTGGTGGTGATTTATGGTTTTTTACAAAAGTCCTGGTAGAATTATGATGCCAAGAAATGGGGATAGGAGTTATTCTCCATCAAGCTGTAAACCTTTTTCTGCGCAGATGTAAAATAGCCAGTCATAGCATTTTGTATATTTTGGACAATAAGAGTTTTGGTTTGGAAGTCTGTTTTTACCTCTTTTGGGGCATCTTTTTCTATGAATTCTATATGTATTTTCCTTGTTTTGAGGACAGCTTCTGGGGTGATTTGATTTTTTTGAAGTCTTCACAAGCCAGCCAGAAGTCTATATTTTCTTCACAGAATTCAGATTTTAAAAAGGCCCTAAAAGCAGCCACACCATATTTGCTGGCCAGCAGCTCCTCGAATCCTTCCGACCACAGCAGTGCTTCCTCTGGGGGAGGCTTGATAAAAGTTTGTTGTTTACTTTTCTTGCTGGTTTTCAGCTTCCCAGGAGTGGAAGAATTTTGCAAGAAGTAACTCAATCATGTCTTCCACGTGTAGGGGGATCAGCGGATGTCAAGTATCATTTTTATGGAGATTCAGCCCGACTGTGGAAGTATGGACGAGAGCTTAGGCAGTGGCACCCAGAGCGTGGAAAAGCGGGAGAAGAGGAAAGGGTCCTTATTAAAAAATTGGAAGACACTCTCATGGGCTCTTCAGCCAGATCTGAATGCCTTGAGGGCTGATTCTGATCTGGCTGAAGAGCCCATGAGAGTATAGCAGGCATGGAAAGCCAAGATATCATGGAAAAAAAAAAAAAAAGACCTAAATGAATGATCTCTGTGAATGAGATCCCAGTGGAAAGAACGGGGCCTTCAAAGAAGGAGGTACCCTTCTCCGAAGGGAGGAGAGAACCTCCACTTTGACTATGACCCTATCGGAACAATATCAAAGTCAGCGAAATCTAAAGGCTTCCATAGCCCTGGCAACTCATGACTAGAGCCCAGGGAGATTACTGACGCCATGAACAGGAGTGTCAAATTGTTAAGTCAGCAACAGGAGTCACTGTGTACTTACACCCCATGCGGGATCTGTCCCTAATGTGTCGTCTAAAGCCAAGTGATGCTAGGACTGGTACTGAAAGAGTATTTTTATACTTTGCGTTTCTGTGTGGGCGCAGACTGATGAGGTCTTTACTAATTATATACTGAAGTGATCTTCTGTATATAAAGAGAATTGGAAATGAAAAAAAAAAAAAACAACCTGGTGTTAAAATGGAAATGGCATAGAAAATTAATTATTTTGAAAAAAAAAATTATGTAGGATCTCTGTCTTTAATGTGCTGTACATTGCTAATTAATGCTATAATTAGTAATCCAATGGTAGTTTTTTCACTTGATGTTGCTATATGGGCAAAATGTTGAAATCTTTACCTAGTATATACTAAACTGATCTTCTGTATACAAAGAGAATTGAAAATGAATCTTTACATGAATGGAAGGGGAGAGGGAGTGGGAGGGGGGAGGGTTGCGGGCGGGAGGGAAGTTATGGGAGGGGGGAAGCCATTGTAACCCATAAGCTATACTTTGGAAATTTATGTGCATTAAATAAAAGTTTAATAAAAAAAAAAATTGGAAGACACGATTGAGTTACTTCTTGCAAAATTCTTCAATTCTCTTTATATACAGAAGATCAGTTTAGTATATATTAGGTAAAGATTTCAACAGTTTGCCCCCATATAGCAACACGAAATGAAAAAAATACTGTTGGAGTACTAGTTATAGCATTAAATAACAGTGTACAGCACATTAAAGACAGAGATCCTACATAATATTTTTTTTAAAAATTGATTAATTTTCTATGCTATTTCCAATTTAACACCAGGTTTTTTTTTTTCATTTCCAATTATCTTTATATACAGAAGATTGATTCAGTATATAATTAGTAAAGATCTCATCAGTTTGTACCCACACAGAAACACAAAGTGTAAAAATACTGTTTCAGTACTAGTTACAGCATCACTGCACATTAGACAACACATTAAGGACCGATCCCACATGGGATGTAAGTACACAGTGACTCCTGTTGCTGACTTAACAATTTGACACTCCTGTTCATGGCGTCAGTAATCTCCCTAGGCTCTAGTCATGAGTTGCCAGGGCTATGGAAGCCTTTAGAGTTCGCTGACTTTGATCTTATTCTTTTAAGTAGCTTCTCTTGTTCATTATAGTATCAGTCCCAGGACCTGTTCTCACAGAAGCAGCATCCCAACTTTAATAGCACCTGACCAGTCACCATTCTCAGGAGCTCCAGAAAGACAATATTATTGGAAACAAGAATCACTGGAAGTCTTTGTATTCTTTGAACAGTTCCCATCCCTTTCATGTTGGCTGTGACTTAATGGTTTTAGAATGATTTTCCTTCCTTTCATTTAATATATCTGAAACAAACACTGTGTAGCCTGAGTTTTTGACTTCTTAGAGAAGAAAGGATGAGAATTCTCTGTGTTGGTGCTCGTTATCTGTACTATCTCCTTTGTTTAATACTCTGGCTTCACACGAAATCCTGATGGGAGATACTAGAATCTGAGTTTTCTTTTCTTTTCTCTTCTTTTCTTTCGTTTTTTTTTTAATTTGGTAGGTAGAGTTATAGTCAGTGAGAGACAGAGAGAAAGGTCTTCCTTCCATTGGTTCACTCCCCAAATGGCTGCCACGGCCAGTGCTGCACCGATCCGAAGCCAGGAGCCAGGTGTTTCTTCCTGGTCTCCCATGCAGGTGCAGGGGCCCAAGCACTTGGGACATCCTACACTGCCCTCCTGGGCCACAGCAGAAAGCTGGACTGGAAGAGGAGCAACTGGGACTAGAACCCGGCACCCATATGGGATGCTGGTGCCGCAGGTGGAGGATTAGCCAAGTTAGCCACAGCGCCAGCCCCTTCTTCATTTATTTTTAAACTAGAAAATCTTTTAGGATAAGTTTATCCTATTTATAAACCATAAAACTATCAATAGACAACAAGGCATTGAAGTACTAGTTCCTAATACTTAATGCACCAGGGAGCTCTTAAAAATATTGACACATATAACATCAAGATTCTGCAAATTCCCAAGTGATTCCAAGAGTCAGCTGAAGGAAAGAACCACTTTTTACAACTATCTTTTTATTTTCATTTTGTCTCTTCCTCTGTGTTTTCCTTCACTCCTTTGAAAATTCTCACTTATCTGGTTCCCATTGACTTTATCTGCTGTGGGCTCTGTAGGCGTCACTGATAATTTTCTTGCTTATCAAACAGCTTGATCAAATTCAGTATCTTCTCTTTTAGGATCATGAGTTTCCTTCTGTTTCATTTTCTTTGAAGGTTTTTGGTGACATTAATTGGGTGTTCACTCATTTGCTTTCAGGATTATCAAAGTCAATATCTTCGGGGCCAGTGCCATGGTCATTTGGTTAATAGCCTGAGGCCGGCACTGGGTTCTAGTCCCGGTTGCTCCTCTTCCAGTCCAGCTCTCTGCTGTGGCCCGGGAGGGCAGTGGAGGATGGCCCAAGTGCTTGGGCCCCTGCACCGGCATGGGAGACCAGGAGGAAGCACCTGGCTCCTGGCTTCGGATCGGCACAGTGCCAGCCGTAGCGGCCATTTCTGATTATAAAATTATTAATACTCACTGTAACTTCTTTGTATAAGTTGATTTTTAGCAGCACTCCTGGCTCAGAATCAACCCTTGGGACATTCGGATCTGGCTAAAAGGTCCATGAGAGTCTCACAGGCATGGAAAGCCATGACACGATGGCAAAAAACAATCTAAATGAAAGACCCTGGTGAACAATACCCCAGCAGAAGGAACAGGCCATCAAGGAGAGAGGCGCCTTTCTCTGAAGGGAGGAAGGAACCTCCACTGTGACACGGCCTTGACTAAACAAGTTCAGAGTTGGTGAACTCAAGGGACTTCCATAGCCTAGACAGCTCATAGCAAGAGTCTCGGGTGATTGCTGACCTCACAAATAAGAGTGCCAATTGTTAAATCAACAACGGGAGTCACTGGGTCATGCTCCCCACGTAGGATCTCTGTCCTTAATGTGTTTTACTATGAAACTTAAAAACACTACTAATCGAACAATACCCTTTGTAAATTCACATTTATGAAATAAAAAATAAAAAAAAATAAGTTGACTTTTAGAAGCAAGGCATTGGTGCAATGATTAAGTCACTATTTGGGAGTATGCATCCATATCACCCCATCCAGTATGAGTCCTGGGTTTCTGCTTCCAATCAGGCTTCCTGCTGGTGTTCACTCTTGGGGTAGCAGGTAATGGCTCAAGCACTTGGGTCCTTGCCATGCATATAGAAAAACCAGATTGCATTCTAGGCTCTTGGCTTTGGCCTAGCCCAGCCCTAGCTGTTATCGGCATTTGGGAAATGAACTAATGGAGAAGAGATTTTTTTTGGCCTCTATTAGTGAGCTTTTGGGAAACTATCCCACACTTTTGCCTATCCCACTTTTAAGATAGGTGCCTTCCAGTGTACGATTCTAGTATTAGAGTTCCTGCCCTACAGATTTTCAGAAACATCCATTTTTGATAGTTCAGTAACATCATTTTTTAGTTCAGTAACCTCAGCAAGTTTTGAAGACCTCAAGGGGAAGAGTTTGTTAATATTTCATGTACTATGAGCAAAACTTGGTAGAGATTCATCTATTGTTTGGTTCCTAATAATAAAGCAAATAACAGAAGATTTAACATGATAAGCCTGTATTATTTACAGAAATTTCCACAAAGTATTTAATTCTGTGGCCTTCGTAGTTTTCAACTAAATATAAATCTGACTTTGAAGACCATTCCAAAAAGATAAATAGGCATCTTAGTCAAGACTTCTTGCTGAATTATGTAAATAGATCAAGTGAAGCCAGCTTTCTCTGTAATAAGCAAAATGATCTCTGATGGTTCATTTATGATAACATAGATAAATGAAAGAAAAAAAAAGAAAAAGAAAAAAGAACAGTGCCTGGCTCTGTTCCTTATTATCATGTAAAGCACTTTAATATGTTTAGTTCTCAAGAGCAAAGCTATTTCCACTCCGGTGAGCTTCCAGGTTCAGTCAGCAAACCCATGGCTTATGTATGACTCACAGGTCTGCACTGATGCTTTCTTTTTGTCCACAGGATGTTTACTTTACTTTAAAAGCTGGTTTTGTCCTTTTAATTTCCTCTTTCATAGCTTATCTGTCATTGCTCTGTGTTCATATCAAAAGTCACATAGCTACTTTCAATGGTGCTCAAGCAAATATTTAAAATGTGTAACCACACATCCAGGGACAAAGTTGTGATGGGATTGGGGAATTAAAATGAGAAAAAATAACAAATATGGAGCTTAGAAAACTGTTGTTTGGGGGTTTAGATGATTAAGCAACTGCCTGAGGTACCAGCATCTAATGTGAGTGCCAATTGAGTACCTGCTGTTCCACAATAAAAAGTACTTTTTCCTATCCAGCTCCCCTCTAATGCACCTGAGAAAGTAACAGAAGGTGCTCCAAATACTTGGACCCCTGCACCCACATGGAAGACCTGGAAGAACTCAAGGCTCCTGGCTTCAGTGGATGGAAAATTCATTCTTTCTCTTTCTGGATTTCAAATCTGCAAAAGGAAGGTGCAAGAAGGTTTGGGCTTCATGGGATTCCTGTGACAGTATTTCCCAAAAGGGAATATGAGGATAGACCGGAAGACATGCAGCTGCAAAGTGACACATTCCAAGAAGGGATAGAGGTCCAGCGCAAAGGGAATGGTGCTGTTCCTGAGGACACTCCTCCTGTCCCAATGCCTGAGCTGAACTTGGCTGAAAGCTTGTGGACTTCCAAGCCAACACCTCTTCTTCCCCAAAGGAGCACCATATTCTCCCCTTTTGTTTTTCAGGGATACCTATAGCCAATCAATACCTCAGCCACCTCCTCAAAAAATTAAGTGACCCAAATGAAAAATGTACCGGGAAGAGTCCACATCAATAATGAATGCTGTTAAACTACACCCCAGGCGAGTCCTATGTGCTAAATGTAAAAGAACAGTGTCATTGCTGAAAAAAAGGAAATTAGGAGAGGTAGTAGTGTAAGTGACTCTAATAAATATGAGAACAAAAAGCGGAGAAATGAAAGTGTAACTACTGTGAACACAAAACTGAAAACTGACCATAAAGTGGATGGGAAAAACCAAAATGAAAGCCAGAAAAGAAATGCTGTGGTTAAACTTTCAAATACTGCTCACAACAGAGGCAGAGTAGTTAAAGTTTCTGCTTAGGCAAATACATCAAAAGCTCAGTTAAATACTAAAAAAGTGCTCCAGAGTAAGAATATGGATCATGAGAAATCTTGGGAAGTGTTGAAAATTGCCAAAGAAAAAACCCAAAAGAAGCAAAGTGAAACCTCCACTTCCAAAAAAGCACATTCAAAGGTCCACTTCACACGTCACTGTCACAATCCTAGCTCAGGTTCCCTTCCTCCCCTGGTGCGTTTAAAGCCACAGAGGTATAGGAATGAAGAAAATGACTCTTCTCTGAAGACAGGACTTGAGAAAATAAGGAGTGGCAAGATGGCACCCAAACCCCAGTCCCGCTGCACCTGTACCTGCTCACAGGTGAGGCCCCTTCAGAAACTCAGATCCCTCAAAAGACCCTGAAGAGGCCAGCAGTGAGGTTCAGGACCAAAATGAAGTGCATGTGCCTGGTGAGCAGGATGAACCACAGACATTGGGAAAAAAGGGCAACAAAAGCAGTATCTCTGCTTACGTGACCCTAAATCAAAAGAAATCTGACTCTTCCAGTGCTTTAGTGTGTAGCATTGATAGCACAGATGATATGAAATCTTCCAACTCTGAGTGTAGCTCTTCTGAAAGGTTTGATTTTCCTCTAGGCAGTATGCATGCACCTTCCACCTCCTCCACTTCCTCCTCTTCAAAGGAAGAGAAAAAGCTCAGAAATTTTTTGAAAATGAAAATCTTTTCCAAAAACATCTCTAAGTGCATCACACCAGTTGGCAGGACCATATGTGTAGGGGACATTGTTTGGGCTAAGATATATGGCTTTCTTTGGTGGCCAGCCTGTGAGCCAGAAAGAAAATGGCCTGTTAATCTTATAGGAGGCCCATATTTCATGGTTTGGGTCTCCAACAACATCTTTCCTTGTCCTTTTGCAACTCTCTCCCTTTTTAGAAAACTTCTAGTCACGCTTTAATAAAGGGCCTATATCATAAGGCCATCACAGAGGCAGCCAAGGCTTCCAAGCAGCTGACCCCTGAAGTGCGGGCTCTTTTGACAGAGTTTGAAATGCGAATGTGAACACTAAGATAGGCAGGAACCATTGGAAAGCACCACAGAATTTCAAGTCTAGTCAGGAATAATTTCTAGGAGGTAGTTTGACCAAATTGGAGAGAGAAATTGCACAAAGTTGGCTGACTTTATAATACTTATTGCCATTTTTATTTATTTTTTTTAATTAATTTATTTATTTTAAAGTCAGAGTTAGGCAGAGAGGAGAGACAGAGAGAGAGGTATTCCATCTGCTGGTTCACTCCCCAGATGGCTGCAACGGCTGGAGCTGCACTGATTCGAAGCCAGGAGCCAGGAGCTTCTTCTGGGTCTCCCACGCAGGTGCAGGGGCCCAAGGACTTGGGCCATCTTCCACTGCTATAGCAGGCCATAGCAGAGAGCTGGATCAGAAGAGGAGCAGCTGGGACTAGAGCCGGCACCCATATGGGCTGCCAGCGCTTCAGCCCAGGGCATCAACCCACTGAGCCACAGCACTGGACCCAACTTACTGCCATTTTTAGACTGAGAAACTTAAACTGAACATGAAATCAAATTTAGTCTTAAGGAAGTGAGATTTTAGCAGTATTTTTCAGGATTAGTCATTCATTTACCAACACTCAGAATCTAATGCCTATTTGATCACATAACTAAGGAGTATTTTTAAAATGTGCCACATAAAGTGTGGTTTTCTATTTCATACATCCCAGCCAACCTGTATATATGTTAAAGGATTATTTATTACATTCCGATGTCACCAAGGAAAACATGCTTTGTATCTTGGATGTTTAACTAAAGCCAGTCAGACTTTAATATCTCACCATCAAGATTAAATTCCCTTGCCTGGAAGAAAAAATAAAGGCACACAGATTGGAAAGGAGGAAGTCAAGCAGTCTGTGTATGGAAATGACATAATTCTATATAAAGAGAGACCTATAGACTCTACCAAGAGACTAAAAGCCAGCAGTAAACAAGTTTAATAAAGGTGTTTCACACAAAACAAACACGCAAAAAATAGCAATTTTATTCATCAGTTGAGAAAGAGAGTATATTAGCAATCCTATCACAAAAGCTACAAAAAAGTACTGTGTAATAAATTTAACCAAGGATGTGAAAGACCTCCACAATGAAAGCTACAAGAAACAAATGAAAGAAATTGAAGGCACACACACAAAGGATACACAGAGACTTTATGTTCATGGACTTAAGAGTTAATATTGTGAAAATATCAATACCACCCAAAGCAATCCCCATCGAAATTCCAGTAGCATTCTTCAAAGAACTAGAAAACACAATCCTAAAATTCCTATGGAAGCACGAAAGACAAAAAGTTTGTTTTGACATTTTTAGGAAAGTAGGTTCACTTTGAAAAATCCCCTCTACTTATTTCACTCATATGAATCTCAGCAGTTCAGGCAGAATTTTTCCAAATGCGACCTTAAGCAGAGGTAACAAGGCTAGTTAAGAGAACATGTGAGCCACAGACTGATTTCTCCAAGACTTTTTTAAAAGACTGGTATGGCTCAAAACCCAGAGTCCCTAGTGAGTCCCGGTCAGCTTTCAGTGAGCAGATGAGGGAACTGATGATTTCCCAGTGACACTGCCCTTGAGCCTCCATCACCTTCTCTTGCCCCCAGGCTGCAGCACCCCGGGGCCCTGTGCCTCCTCCAACCCTGCAGCTCCAGAAGACAGGAAGGACAAGGATCCTAGGGACACGTCTCCCGCTCCTGTAAGGTGAAACCCAAACCTGACCTTTGTGAGCTACCGAGTGGGAGGACTCTCATATGCCCACGCACTGAAGGAAACACTAAATTTCCTTAAGAGACTGGGCGGATACAGACTTCGCTACTGCCCAGGTCAACGCACTGTACTCACTTCCTGGGCAGCGCTGCAAAGGCTGTGCCACCTGGGGCTTGCACCCCGCCGGCCTGGGCGCATGCTCTGGGGCCTGGGCCGCTCCTTCCAGCCCCCTCGCACCACGGCCACCGCCCTTCCCTACCTCGCTCTTCCCTGGAAGCTGCTGTGCACTGCTCCCACGTCTTCCTCCATTTGCGCGTCCTTTCTGAGGCTGGGATGGCGGTCTGCCTCCTGGAAACGCTGTTACTTAGCGCCACCCCGCAAACCGCCTCCCTTGCCTGGGCCCCGCTGGACGATCTTCACACTCAGCAGCTTCTCCCTTGAGTGGGTGTTTCCAGCAATGGGCCGCAAGGGGCTCCAGGCCACTGATGCCCTCTGCGGGGTGAACACAGGGGTGAGTGGAGTCAGCGGCGCAGTTGGTGCGCGCGGCCTCCACCGCCTGAGGCGCGAGAGCACCAAGGGAGGCTGGGCGGGGCTTGCGCCGATGACCCGGGCAAGGGGCGTGGCTTCCTCCTCGTGGCCGTTTCCCGCAGTTTGAGGGCTGCTGTGGAGGCCACGGCTGGGAGTGGGCCCTAGGACTTCTGGGGCCCTGGAAGCAAGTCCACGGCCGCCAGATGATTCAGGTTTGGGTTTGGTCTTCCCTCAGGGCCCTGGGACGCAGGCGCGAGGGATCCTGGAGACCTTGCTGTGCTGTGCCAGGAATGTGAGGCTGAGCCTGCGGCACCGCTGACGTGCATTCTCGCGGACAAGGACAGACATCTTGACGTGACGGCTGCTGTGGGTGTTGCACGTCTTGTCCCTGCCAGTTTCCTCACTGCATAAATGGTGACAAATACAGATGTGTTAAGATGCTTGCATATGGAAACTGACAGGATGAGGAGGGCTGAGGGGACAGAACTGGAAGTGACGTGTGGGCAGAGGCGATGTGACGTGGGGTCAGCAGAGACGAGACGCTTTGACGTGCGTGGTGAAGGAGACGTGACGTGAAGTGACGTGAATGGCGGGGGAAATGTGACATGATTTACCAGGCAGAGGAGAGGTTACGGGGGAGGGGGGGAGGGGAAGAGGAGAAGTGATGGAAGAGATGTGACGTGACATTGCTGACCTGAGAGGCGATGAGACATGGGTGCTGACCTGACGTGTGAGGCAGGGGAGACAGGACAAGTGGGACAAAAGCGACGTGATGTAATGTGAGGGGGCAGAGCAGATGTGATGTGGGGGTGGAGACGAGCCACGGTGTGAGGGGTGATGCAGAGGAGCCCCGATGTGAGGATCAGAGATGAGAAGTGCTGTGAATGTGCGGAGTGAGGGATGAAATCAGGGTGGGTACGGGGGGAGGGGAAGGGATGGGACCTGTGGGGCAGGGGAGATGGGGCACTGTCTGCGGAGCGAGCATGCAAGATAACGGTGGTTTGGAGTCCAGGAGCCATAAAGCAGTGGTGGAGTCTAGCTCTGGGATACAGGCTCTCTCATGGCAAGGGTGGTGCTTGTTTCTTGGCCATAGACGTGAACAATGTTGGACATGTGGTGGTGGGGGGTTTGGCAGTTGGATTCTGTGGCAGTCAACATCATCACAATGATAGTAGCACCAGTGTCTGGGGCATGTGTATGGTGGGGCTGGGATGGAGGTGGGTCTGTGATGGCTCCACCATGGGCAGCTCCATCCATCGGAGTAAGCATTAGTGGAGACTGCAAAAATCCTCAGTGGTGAAAGCTCATCTCCTTTCCCCCGTGGGTGGATGCCATAGTTAAATGTATCCTTCTTGATGCTCACCTGTGTCAGTCTGAGGGCTTGGTAACATCAGTAAAATACATTCTGTTCTGCACTTAAACTAAATAAGTAAGATATCCCATAGAGGTTTCGTTACCCGCTTTGGGATGCTGTTAACCTTGGGCTTCCAGGATCCCCTTCTCCCTCCTTGTTATCCTGGTCCTCCCTTCCACATTGACTGCTCACTCCAGGTTCTCTCTGACACAGCTCCTGAGGCTGCTGCAGACTCTAGGGGAGAAGCAGCCTTGGCTGTATAGAGAGGGTCCTTTATGACTGTTGCTCATTGGTGCTTAGTTGCTGTTACTGTCAGATGTTGTCTTCTTAGCAGATACTGTGTGTGTTTGTGTGTGCATTTGTGTTTGTGTGCAAACAGTTGGAGTATGTGTATGCACTATACCACGAATTTGTGCTTGATATGACTTTTAGGAACACATTAGAATTAGAATGTGAGAATTTTAGGATGTAGGTTCTGCCCCATATCTGGTTGTATCTTCTATGTTTGCCACCAACCACTGTTCTCTGCTTTGGGGCCTAATTTAATTTCCAAATGTCTAATCTAATTTCCAAATGTCTCTGAGACAACTGGAACCCTTTTGCAGCACTATCTTCCAGGAACTGCCCTCAATCAGAATACCTGGAATGCTGGGAAATATGCTTCTCTGCCAGGCTTGCCACACTTTCTTCTTACAAAGGCTTCATTAGGGCATGTCCATCACCCTCTGGAAAGTATTGAGATTGTAGTTCAAGCTCTAGAGTGCCAAGGGTTCCTGTATCCTCAGAGGCATCACTGTCAGTGCGGGGAGATCAGTTCAGGACTGTGAGTGCCAGCACACTCTGCACAGGGAGCCTCTTCCAATCCCAACACTGTCACTGATCTGGTTGGACCAGAAATCATCTTTGATACTTCCTCTATCCTGTGCTTTCCCCATGTGTCATGTGGACCTAGTGGTCCTCACACCCCATTGTGCAGTGCAGATTGACATAACCCAACTGCACATTTTATAATGATATTATATGGGTTGGCATGAATTTTTTTAGCCGTGTAAAAGATTATGCAGAAAAGTACATAAAACATAAATAGCACTATTAACAAATTACTAAAAATAAACATATCTTCTACTCATGTTAATACCTAGAATACATACAGTTTCCAGAAGCTTTCTAGATACCGTTTTACATCCTACTATCCTACCTTTTTGTCCAAAGTATTTACCATGATCTAATTTTCATGATATTCTATTTTCTTACAGATTGTAGTTTTCTTCTTCTTGTGTGCCCCTAACAGGTCTGGGTTTTAATCACTCAGTATTCATTTTGCTATACTTGGTGGCTTTCTTCAGCAGGACTTAGTGACTTGATAGTCCTCAATCACTTGTCCTTAGTGCCAATGAAACAGACTACAGTTTGTCTTGCCATTTTGTGAGTGGTACGCATTTGAGTTGTTTCAGGTTTGGTAGCTATCCTGGGACAATGATGTCTCTGAGTTATATAAGATGGAACCCCAGGATCCTGTTATGCCATTACAAACATTTATGGATTGAAAAAATAAAACTCAAAGCAAAATATGCAGATTGCATGACTTACATGCCTTCCTGATGTCCAGCAAGCACATATCAGGTTAAGCGAAAAAGATTAGATTAAATCTACGTAACATTTAGGGAGAAGGAAAAGGACTGCAGCCTACACTAGTTGTTCACTAGTCTTGAGAGTGGACTATTAAGATGCCCTGTAACTAGGGCAGGTGCAGTGCTGCAGCAGGTTAAACTGCTGCTTGGGATGCTAATTCAAGCCCAAGCTGCTCTGCTTCCAGTCCAGCTTCCTGCTAATGTTCTGGGTAGCCAGCAGAAGAGGCTTTAGGTCCTTGAGCCCCTGTCACCCCATACGAGACCTGGATAGAATCCTAGGCTCTTAGTTTCTGCCTCGCTCGGCCTAAGCCATTTTGGGTGTGAACTAGTAGATAGAAGAGCTGTTTGATGTGTGTGTGTTTGTGTACGTGTGTCCCCTTCAAGTAGATCAAAAGAAATAAACATACAAAAACAAAAAAAAAAATGAAAACCCTGTGTTGAGTTGTGTGTGTGTGTGTTTTATTCTGCTTTTCAAATATATTTAAAGGAAGTAAGAACAAACAAAAATGCTTTGTGCTGAAAGAGGTTTAAGAATACAGGAACCAGAGGAACGAAAATGTGCTCCATGCACAGCGAACAAGTGAGACAGGTTCCAGAGGGCAGAGGAAGATAGAATCTGAGCTCCAGCAGGGAGGTAGCTACTCTCAGCAGAAAGGGCCATGTAGTTCATACTCATTCCATTTCCAAATCTTCCCTCCAAATCCTCAGAGGTTTGGCTGCAGGAATCACCTCTGTTCCTTTGGATGCTTGATTCCTTAAATAACGTGATGTTGCATTTTGCATATAACCACAGTCCTCGCTCATACCTTAAATCAGCCCTAGATTACTTAGCATACCTAATACAGTACAAAAGGTATGTAAATAGTGTTACACTGTATTGTTTAGGGAATGATGACCAAAAAAAGAATGGTCTGTACATATCCAACATAGATACAGTCATTTCTATTCTAGAGACAGAGAAACTGAAACAGAGCCCAAGCCAGAGAAAGAGAGGCCCCAACCTCTGATTCACGATTCACTCTCCTGTACCCACAGTAGCCTGGGCTGGGCCAGAACAAGAGCCAAGAATTCAATCTAAGTCTCTCACATGAATGGCACAGGTATAACTACTTCAGCCATTAGCTACCGCCTCCCAGGGTATAGATTGGCTAGAGGCCAAAATTGGGAGCCAGAGCTGGGAATTGAAACCAGGCATTTCAATATGGAACACAGGCCTCTTAACTGATGGACCAAAGACCCATCCCTTTCTGAGAATTTTTGGCTCACGGTTGCCTGAATCTGCAAGGGCAGAACACACAGATGTTCAGGGCTGTGTTCACCAGATTCTAATCTTTCCAGGTGGGTCTGTACATCATGCATCCAAACCAAATTCACAGTGACCAAATAATTAAAATTCTCAATGATTAAAAACTGTAGGTCAATTAGTTTCAAAACTACTAGTGAGTTCTCAGTTTAGACTGTGAGGTTATGCTTGTTTAGGACACAGGACAGAATCACAAATTCTTAAAAATGAAAATAACCCTGGAAATCATATCAGAGTCTTTACACAATACAACTCCAAGGTTCAGATTCACATCAGATTTTATATACGTAATACCTGTGGTATATGCAGTATTGCCTAGATCATGTAGTCATCCCATAAATCGTATACAACAGAACCATCTATAGACATGCACAGAGGTCCCACTTTACACAGCCTTTGTGAATCTAAATATCTGAAACTGAGACCCAAGAATCTATATTAATGTAATTTCCCTAGGATACCTAAAGGCACAGCCAGGTTTAGACCAGTTTTTGTCAACTGATAAAGCTAGAATAGTAATAATGAAAAGAATGGTAAAATAATTATAGCCATTATTGGTGTTTATCATTTGCCCTATACTGTTATCAGTTAACATGCATTGTCTTAATTTAATTTTGAGAGAGATTATTCATAGTGTTATCCACTTATCACAGACATAGAAAGAGAGGGAGTTGGAATAACCCTCTAAAGTTATCCACCGAGAGCTGGCCAGGGTGGAACTGCTCAAGCTCCAGTATGCCACAACATAGCAGTGAAGAACACACCAAGTTATACAGAAGCAAAATGTTCACTTATGCTACAGAGCCAATAATCAGATCGCTGATTTTCTTTATTTTATTTTATTTTTTAATTTATTTGACAGGTAGAGTTATAAACAGTGAGAGAGACAGAAAGGTCTTCCTTCCATTGGTTCACTCCACAAATGGCTGCTACGGCTGGCACTGTGCTGATCCAAAGCCAGGAGCCTGGTGCTTCCTCCTGGTCTCCCATGTGGGTGCAGGGGCCCAAGCACTTGGGCCATCCTCCACTGCCCTCCTGGGCCACAGCAGAGAGCTGGACTAGAAGAGGAGCAACCAGGACTAGAACCCGGTGCCCATATGGGTGCCAGCGTCACAGGTAGAAGATTAACCAAGTGAGCCACAGCGTCAGCCCCAGATCACTGATTTTTTTATGTGTAAAGCATCTGCCATCAGTCCTTGGGAAAACATTTTTCATTCATTTCACTGAAATAAGTGTGCCAGGAGCAAGAGACAAGTGGGAGAGCCATATATATTTTCCTCCAAGAAGTGCCCTTGGAGGTGGTCACCTGAAGTGTGGATGCTCCTGACTATAGCCTCTCAGCCAGGGCTCTCCCAGACTAGCACACTTCATCGCCACCAGACCCAAAAAGTGGATTTCTTTATGGCCAGTGTAGCCTAGAAAGATCCCCCATGGTTGACTCTCATTTTTATCTGCGCGGGAGGAGCAGGGACTGGAGCCAACTCCACAAGGGAGACTGAATAGTGCCATTGACTTGTGGGTACATTTGTGCAGCCTTCATTATATCTTGCCTTTGTGCTAAGGATGCTAAGGTTCTCCTTTATATTTGTTTAACATAGAGAACACAGAACGTGGGCAATGGCTCACAGATAGAAACATGATTATGCCCTGGTCCTGTCCCCTCCCTTCCACGACTGAACACTATTGTTCCTTCCTGGGACAACCCCTTCTGCTGCCCCACCCTCTATCCCTGCCTAACTCTTGCTATTTTGCCTTTCATTTCAGTGTCATTGTCTCTCAGAATTTTTTCTGACTGATTGTCTGAACCCCACTTTCTGAAATACTGTGATTCCTATTTATAGTAGCTCATCATTGATATAACACTTGCACTCAACCAGATACTGCTTCCATTGCTTTACATATGGTAACTGATTTATGTAGAGTGTTGTTGGCTGAGAAATAATAGGCTCAGAAAGAGTAAGTGATTTAGATCGCACAGCTAGTAAAAGGCAAAGCCTAGTTTAGAATCCAGAATTCTTGTTCCAGAATCTGTGAAAGATGCAGTGTATTTGGGACAACATTTTCTGATGTGTGTTTGGGGATGCAAAAATAAAACCAAAATTCTATAGTTAACTGTATATTAGACCTACATACTGAGGGCAACTGGCCTGTACTTCCATGGGGACATCCCCTTCCTTCCTCGATATCACACTCTACCTGTGTTTCTAGGACTTTCTCTCACTACAAGTTTGAATTTGCTTCAGAACCACATGTCTAGTAGCAAATGTATGGGCACTTTAGGTTGGACAATGTACTTAATCTCAAGGAATATCAGGGAGCACTAGAGCTTTCTTGGTAGTTAAAAGTCTAAGATTCGTTTTCTTCCATGATTAAATCTGTGTTAGTTAAGGATCTTTTCTGGAATGGTAGCCCACTGTGACAGAAAGATATTTAAGAAAATCTGTAACAGTGATGGAACTGATAATTAATGATGATTTTCTGGAAAATTTCCGATCAGGTGATTATTTTCCTCTAAGCTTGACTCAGACACTCCAAAGTTAGATTCGTCATAGTCAGGCCAGGTCTAAAGTTTTGCCCTGGACAGGTTACATCCACCCTGTCTAAGCCCAGGTATATCAGACCTCACACTGTCCATCTTACAAGATGCTGTGCCTTCCTGGATACTGGATTCCCCAAAACCCTATCCATCTGTAAGCCTTCTTACCAGCCTCACAGTCAGTGCCTCTTTACAGTGGACTTTACAGTGGACTGTCTCAGGAACTCACACATAATTCTGTGCCTGCAGGAAACTTCCCGACACAGATGTCCAGGAGCAGAGCTATTTAAAAGCACCTGCTTGAGAGCAGGAACTGAGCCTTTGTACAGCAATGGAGAGCACTGCAATCAAGTAGGGGCTCTTAAGGGAAAGAAACATGTTGTGAAAGTGTCCAAGAAGTAAGGATTGTCGGGGTATCTTTCACATCCAGGTCCTGATTAAATCATTGAGGGTATGCCAAGGTAGTTGTGGAGCAGCTGACTGTGAACTCTTTGCCACAGCCCCTGTCTGACATTGTCCTTTCAGACTCTGTCCCCTCTTTAGTGAACCCAGTGTGTCTGGACATGTTTCATTCTTAGGTCTGAATGCTCCATCAGGGACAGAAGAATGCAGATGGGCTTCAGGGTATTGCTTCTGGTTCTGATGGCATTTTTCTTGGAGCTGAGGGAAGAAGGCTACTGCCTGGACATTCAGAGCAGTCCCTGCTGCCACTGGGACCCTGCACAACACAGGAGAATGTGGGTCTCTGCTGACAGAGGTCTCTTCAAGAATCTGCTGCTGCTGTTGCCCCTTTCCTGTATCAGGAGAGAAGCTGATATCCTAGAGGTGCAAGTTGAGGGACTGAGCTGTAAGAAGCACACTGTGTCTTCATGCTTCATTATTTTTATTTTCTCCCCTGGCCGAAGCCCCATGACCACTGAACATAGGGAATCTTCAAGAGAACATGAGATTCTTTGCTTTCCATGAGTTTTTTTTCTTCTCAATATTCTTCCATTGTCTACTCCAAGGTGAAGTAGGGGCAGCCCCAGGAACCTCAGCAGAGGGGACTGGGCATGAAAGCAACCCCGTTGGCAGCTATGGTAAGAAAATTATGTGGGCATGTCTTGAACTTCACTCAGATGTTTAGGAATTAGAAGGCCCAACCAGGATACCTGCTGTTCTCTCCAGGAGGCCCTCACCATGGGTTTCAAAGGAGGAGAGAATAATCTGCCAGGACTCAGCAGGAGAGTCCAGTGCCTAAGACATCACCCCATGGGAATGCTATAGAAGATGGTGAACGTTCCCAGGTCCCAAGAGCTGCTCATGAGCCAGACCCTGCAATTTCTTCAAGGCAGAGGGGCTGTCCCTCGGAGCCATCTGTGCAGTTCTCTTCACCTCTTTTTCCTCATCCAGGGCTACTGCTAGTCCCCTGTGTGATGAAGCCAGCACAGCCCTGGGGATGTCATCCAGGAAAGCCAGGGCTGCAAAAGGAGGACGCACAGAGCATGGGAGCCATGTGAGTACTAACTGCTCCAAAAGTGATGGAGTCAGCATGGTGCACACAAGTAGATGCCTTGGGTCAGGCCCTGGTAAACTGTGCCATAATTCTGGGTCATTGTGAATTAAGAGAATTAAGAGAGCTCTTAATTAGGTTAGCCATGCCGCTCACATAACAAGGCGGTGTGCCTTTCGCTGACACTGTGCTGCTACTGCGTAGTGAATCCTCATGCTTGAACAAGACACAGTTCTCTTTAACAACACCCCTGAGTAGCAGATCTTCTCGTTTGATTGTCTTTGCTTTGGTTACAGAAAGACTAAGGTCTCAAAATCCAGCATACTTTAACAAGTGGGCAGGACTTTCTCTTATAATGTGGAGGTATACTTGTTTTTTCCACATCCTCACTAGCATTTACTGTTTGTTGATTTATATACGAGAGCCATTCTAACAGGGTTAAGGTGAAACCTCATTGTGGATTTGATTTGTACTTCCCTGATGGCTGGTAAACCTAAACATTTTTTCATGTGTCTGCTGGCCATCGAAATTTCTTCTCTTCTTTCTTCTTTTTTTTTTTTTTTTTTTTTTTTTTGACAGGCAAAGTGGATAGGGAGAGAGAGAGAGAGAGAAAGGTCTTCCTTTTTGCTGTTGGTTCACCCTCCAATGGCCGCTGCGGTCGGCGCATCTCGCTGATCTTATGCCAGGAGCCAGGTGCTTCTCCTGTTCTCCCATGCGGGTGCAGGGTCCAAGGACTTGGGCCATCCTCCACTGCCTTCCCGGGCCACAGCAGAGAGCTGGACTGGAGGAGGGGCAACCGGGATAGAATCCGGCGCCCCAACCAGAACTAGAACCCGGTGTGCCAGTGCCGCAAGGCAGAGGATTAGCCTGTTAAGCCACACCGCCAGCTACTTCTCTTCTTTCTTTAAAAAAAAATTTATATTTTATTTATTTGAGAGACAGAGTTACAAAGAGAGGGAGAGAGAGAGAGAGAGAGAAAGACAAAGACAAAGAGAGAGAGAGAGGTCTTCCATCTGCTGGTTCACTCCGCAAATGGCTGGAACAGCCAGAGTTAAGCTGATCCAAAGTTGAACCACCCTGCATACCAGGCATAAATCCCGCTTTCTCTGAATGAATGATCTTTCTGATATGTTGCTGGATTTGATTAGCTAGTATTTGTTGAGGATTTTGCATCTATGTAAATCAGGTTATTGGCCTAAAGTTCTCTTTCTCTGTTGTGTTTTTCTGGTTTAGGATTTAGGGTGATGCTGCCTTCATAGAAGGGGTTTAGGAGGATTCTCTCCCTTTCAATTGTTTTGTATAGCTTGAGAAGAATTGGAATTAGTTCTTCTTTAAATGTCTGGTAGAATTTATCAGTGAAGCCATCTGGTGCGGGGCTTTTCATTGTTGATAGTCTTTATTACTGATTCAATTTCCATCTTGGTTATTGATCTGTTTAGATTTTTGTGTCTTGCTGCCTCACTTTTGGTAGATTGTATGTGTCCAGGTTTATATCCATTTCTTCACTCGTTGTAGTAATTCCTGGTGATTCTTTTTATTTCTGTGCTATCTTTTGTTACATTTCCTTTTTCATCTCTGATTCTAATAATTTGGGTTGCATATTCCTGTTGAAATGATCTCTTAATCATTACATAGTGTCCTGCTTTGTCTCTTTTAACAGTTTTTATGTTAATGTCTATGTTGTCTGATGTTAGGATGGCTGCACATGGTTGTTTCTGTCTTCTGTTACCATGTAATATCTTTTTTCATCCTTATTTTCAGTCTGGGTCTATCTTTGTTGGTGAAGGATGTTTCTTGAAGGCATTAAATAAATGAGTCTTATTTTAAATCCATTTAGCCAGGCTTTATCTTTTAATTGGAGAGTTTAGGACATTTACATTCAAGGTTACTATTGATAAGTCACGACTTGGCCCTGCCATTTTTCTGTAAATATTCCTTCTGTTTGCTTTGGATTTCCTTTGTACTTTTACCGTGAGATTTTCTTCCTTCACCTTCTTTCATAGTGATGACCATGTTTCTGTGTTTCTGTGTGTAGGACATCCTTAAACGTCTTTTGTAAGGCTGGACAAGTGGTGACAAATTGTTTCTTTTATTATGGAAGGTGTTTATTTAATTTTCATTCATAAGTGAGTGCTTTGCAGGGTACAGTCTTCTGGGTTGAAAGCTTTTCTCTTAGTATTGGGCTGTGTCTCTCCATTCTCTCCTAGCCTGTTGAGTTTTGTATGAAAAATCAGCAGTGAGTCTAATTGATAAGCCTCTGAAAGTAATCTGGCTTTTCTCTTGTGCACATTTTAGAACCTTTTCTCTATTATTTAGT
Organism: Lepus europaeus; assembly: GCF_033115175.1. Lineage (NCBI taxonomy): Eukaryota > Metazoa > Chordata > Mammalia > Lagomorpha > Leporidae > Lepus > Lepus europaeus. The sequence goes on from NC_084837.1 coordinate 103,650,841, forward strand.
GCTGAAAGTTTGACTACAGTGTGTTGTGATGAAGAGCATTTCTGGTCATGTCTATAAGGAGTTTTATGTGCCTCATGTACTTAGACATCCCGTTCTTTCTCCAAACTGATGAAGTTTTCTGTAATTATTTCACTGAATAGGCCTTCTCATCGGTTCTATCTTTCCACACCTTCAGGAACTCTCAGACCTGTTTGTTGGGTCATTTGATAGTGTACCATAAATTTCCAACATTTATAATTTTTATAATTTCCTCTCCTTTTTTTTGTTCTGACAAAAAACTTTATAAAGATTTGTCTTCCAGCTTTGATGGTCTTTCTTCTGACTCACCAAATATGTTGTTAAGGCTTTCCAATGTATTTTTATTTGACAGGTTGAATTCTTCATTTCTAATATTTCATTTTGATTTCTCTTGAAAATTTCAATTTCAGGGGATAATTTCTCATTCAATGTAAGGATTTCTTTAATTTGTGGATTTCCTTCTGAGTAATCCTATGATTAATCTTTTGAATTACACTTCAGGTACTCAAAATCTTAATCTTCACATCCTGATTTTGATGTGTTGTTGCATTCCTTGGGGAGGGCAAGTGAGGTTGTCTTTTTGTTCTTGATTCTTGAATTTCTGTGTTTATTTTTAGGCATTTGTGAAAATATTATTGGATTCACAGGGCAAGATGGTGGTATAGCAGCAGGATGTACCGAGTTGTGCAGCCAAAAATGGATGATTAATGAGTAGAGGGGATACAAACAGCTGGCAGAATCATGAAAAATTCATGTCCAGGAGTCCACCAGAGGCTGCTCAGGTCCACTCCAGCAGAGGCAGAGAGAGGACCAAAGGATAGAGAATGAGCAGCACAGGAACCCAGTGAGGAGACAGGTACCACTTCCTCAGCAAACCAGGTGAGAGGTTGCAATCCCACAAAGACTCAGTGAGTGGGGACATTTGGTGAACAGTGCTTGGGGCTCTAAGCAGGAAGAAGGAGAAATTCTGAGGAATGGGTGGAGAGATTGAATATACCACAATCCATTGGTGTCTATCCCCCCCACCAGAGATACAGCCAGTGGGATGAAGCCATATTGGTTGTTTACATTGTTGTGTGTAGGCAGCATGCTGCCGTGTTCGCCCATGTACACATTCTCATCAATTGTGGAGGCCACCTCACAACATACACCACATGGGGACAAGGATCACAACAATTCAGAGTGATTTCCCACCCACCATGCAAGGTGTACAACACCAAATAATGCTAACCGATAACCCTAGCTCGTTTTACAAACAAGTGAGCAGGGAGCCCAGCACCAGCAGGTGGGGCTTAGTGCACCAAAGCACTGGTACCCAGCTCCATCAGGAATTAAAAATAAACAAAGCTCGGGAAGGTGGTACTGCATGCTTCTGCTTGCAAGGGGCACAGACACATAGCAGCTCATAGCAGAGGGAGTTCGATTTAGAAATAAAACCAATCTGAAACCTAACAAATGCCAAAGAACAAAGAAAAATTCTGAATGAGAATAACGAAGAATTTGACAAGATAAAAAAAATGCAGTGGAATCTCTTAGTAATAGAACAGACGAAATAGAAGAGTGAATATCAGAACTTGAAGACAAACTTCCAAAAATAGCAGTCAGAACAAACATAAGAAGAAACAATTAGAAAATGAAAAGAGTTGGTTGGAGATTTACAAGATTCTATCAAGTGATCCAACGTACAGATCACATAGGAGTTCCAGAAAGTGTGGAAAGAGAGAAATAATTAGAAGGCCTACTTAATGAAATTATATCAGAAAGCTTCCACAATAGGCAGATTGAAAGGGACATCCAAGCACAAAGAGATACACTGAACTCCCAATAGACACGACCAGAAAAGGAGTTCACCACAACACATTGTGGCAATACTCAGCTCAGTGAAACACAAAGAACAGATCCTAAAATGTGCCTGAAAGAAATGACAAATTACATTCAGAGGTAATCCAATTAGACTCACCCCAGACTTCTCATCTCAACCCTTACAGGCAAGGAGACAATCACAAGATAAATTCCTAGTCCTAGAGAAAAAAACTGTCAACCTAGAATACTGTACCCTACAAAGCTTTCATTTATGAATGAAGAAGAAATAAGGATTTTCCACAACAAACAGAAATTGAAAGAATTTGTGTCTTCATGCCCATCCCTATAACACTGGCTCAAGGATGTGCTATACATAGAAACACAGAAACAGGAACTTTGCTACAAACGCAGATGAACATAGAAAATGACCCAGCAAAAGTACAAACAAAATCCAAAACACATAAACAGGTCTATTTAAGGAAACATGGCAGAGAAAATATAGTATTTAACAATAATCACACTGAATGTAGATGGTCTCAACTCGCCAGTTAAAAGACACAGACTGGATGAATGGATTAAAAAGAAAACCTATTTATCTACTGCCTAAAAGAAACACACATTACTAACAAAGACATATACAGACTGAAAGTGAAAGGAGGGGAAAAAGATACTCCAAGCTAACAGAAACCAAAAAAGAGCTGGTATGGCCATCCTAATATCAGACACAGTAGACTTTAACACAAAAACTATTAAAAGAGACAAAGAAGGATCAATGCAACAGGAAGATGTGACTATTATAAATTTATAATCACCTAATTACAGGGTGGCTGGTTATTTGAAAGAATTATTAAGAGATTCAAAGGGAGATATAGGCTTAAATACAATAGTAACAGGGGAATTGAATACCCCTCTTTCAGCAATGCACAGATCAGACAGAAAATCAACAAGGAAACAACAGAGTTAATTGACACTACAGACCAAATAGACCTAGCTGATATGTACAGAGCCTTCCACCCTACAGCAAGAGAGTACACATTTTTCTTCCCAGTGCATGGAACTTTCTCTAGGATTGACCATATGCTAGGCCATAAAAGGAGTCTCAGCAATTTCAAAAAATTGAAATCACACCATGCATCTATTCAGACCACGATGTAATGAAGCTGGAATTCAACAACTCAAGAATCTTTGCAAACACATCGAGAATGAAGAGCGTGTTCCTGAATGAACAGTAGGTCATAGAAGAAATCAAAAGAGATATCAAAAAATTTCTGGAAACAAATGGAAATGACAATACAACTTACCAAAATTTGTGGGATACAGCAAAAGCAGTGTTAAGAGGAAAGTTTAAAGCAATTGGTGCTTACATCAAGAAACTGGAAAGGCACCAAATAAATGAACCATCTATGCCCCTCAAGGATCTAGAAAAGCAGCAGCAAACCAAACCCAAAACCAGGTGAAGAAAAGAAATAATTAGAGAAGAAATCAACAAAATTGAAACCAAAAAAACAATACAAATGATCAGCAAAATGAAGATCTTGTTTAAAATTGACACACCATTGGTCCAACTAACCAAAAAAAAAGAGAGAGAGAGAGAGAGAGAGAGAGAGAGAGAGAGAAGATTCAAATCAATAAAATTAGAGATGAAAAAGTAAATGTAACAACAGACACTACAGAAATAAAGAGAATCATCAGAAACCATTACAAGGAGCTGTATGCCGACAAACTGGGAAACCTAGAAAATGCATAGGTTCCTGAACACATACAACTTACCTAAATTGAGCCATGAAGACAAAGAAAACCTAACAGACACAGAACCAGGGCATAAATTGAATCAGTAATAAAGGCCCTCCCAACAAAGAAGAGTCCGGTACCACACAGCTTCACTGCTGAATTCTACCAGACATTTAAAGAAATAACCCCAGCTCTTCTCAAATTACTCAAAACAATTGAAAGGGAGGGAATCCTCCAAAATTCTTTGTATAAAATCCTCAGTATAAGCATGGACCCCATTGCATTTACCCACCCTAGATGATCGTGGAGCTCTGAGCAGCATGTGGAGCAGCTCACATTGATTGCCCGGAGACCCAGGTACACTTTGTGCAGTCACAAGTTCCCACAGTCTCAGCACACTAGGCTCCCACAGTCAACAGGGTTTAGAGGATCCACTCTACCCCGCTAGCCTGTCCTGTCCAGAGAGAGGCAGAGATGTTCCCAGAGCCAGCTGTCTGTGTTCTGCCTTGGCAGTTGGAGCCACAGAGCCTGTGGTATGTTGAGAGGCTAGGGGTGCCTCACATTCCTGTATGGGTGTCCAATCCTCCAAGCTGACTCAAAGTCAGTGGGGAACATGGATTTTTCCCTCTGCTGGTATCTGTGGATCACATGCATGTACAACAGCAACCTGCTGAATATTGTCTTCTCCCCACTGGTTTCCAGGTGTGTGCACCCGAGCTGCTGCCCCTGGTACTGCTGAGAAGATGGCATCTTCTCTCAGCCAGATGCTGGGTGCCTGCCCAAGAGCTTCCAGAGCTGCCACTTATGGTGCCTGCCCTCTCTCAGCCAGTTGCTGGGTGCTGTTGTATTCAGATGAGGTGAGAGAAACATGCTCCCATTTTTTTTTACTGTGTCAGCAGTCACACTCTCCCTCTTAGGTCTCCAGGCCAGACTCATGCCATGCTCTCCCTCTGTCTGTATCACTGTTGGCTTGGGTTGCTACAATCTGATCTCACCTCAGTCTCCAAAGTTGCAGCTTTCTCCAGCTGTTAGCTCCTGGGGTCATGTGTTGGGTCTGTGTTCATGCTACACAACCAGATCTTCCACACAGATCCATGCCATTCCTCTTCCTTCCATAGTTTTCCACTGCAGTTTTCTCTAATTCTCCCATGAGAATGTATTTCCTACTTTTTTTTATTATTTACTCCTAGCCTAGAGAAGTATGCCTTTCCCTGTTTCACCAACTTGGAACCTCCCCACATGGAAGTTTTAAGTTAGATCATGTTATTCTTCTGCAGACTTCCCATAGCTTCCTATCTCCTTCAGAGTAAGAGCAACCACACTCTCAATGGCATCAGGGTCTGCATTACATAGCCTCCTTTGATCTACTTTCCTACCATTTTTCTTTTCACTTCTCAACTCCAGCCACCCTGGACCTCTGTCACTTCCTCAGTCTTTTCAGGCACTCTCATACTTTTAGATATTCACACTCCTTTTCCCAGAATCATAAAGCCCACCTTTTCACTTCTGTCAGAGCTCTGTTCACCTTCCAGGGAGTCCTTCCTCAGCCTACTTTCATGACACAGCAGTCTTTAACCACTGCACCCCTTTCCAGTTCCTGTTTGATTTTCTCTTCTCAGCAGCTATCACCAACCTCTGGGCTATGTATTCTCTTCTTTCTTTGCTCTTTTCTCCCATTCCTCCCACTCCTACAATATGGCCTCATGAGGGTGGAGCTGTGTTTTAACCACGGCTATATCCCAAGTGCCTGGAACCATGCTTCACTCATCTCAGCATTCAATAACTATTTGTTGAATGAATGAGTTTTACACACATCACCTCTGTGACAATACTAGAAGATAAAGATGCATTTCCATTCTACAAAGAAGGAAGTGGAAGCTCAGAGAGGTTAGGTTGTATGCATTTTGTGATAGAACATTTACTTGACTGCCCAGATTTGAGTGTTGCTAGAGTCATTTCTATCAGAGAGACATAAATGTCAAGTTCTCCAAAGATGTGCCACATGATCACCTACCAACTGTCGTGCATGCTGAATAAGCAGGAATCTGTGGTGTTTATGCGATTCATCAGCTCTGAGAGCAGAGCAGGGGTCCTGAATGGTTGAGTTGGATGCTCTGGGAAGGGCTGCTATAATGAAGGTCCAGCTGCTGCTCAGTTTTCCCCTCAGTACCTCTGAGGCAACACCTGTGGTCAAGTAGACCCTCCCAGGTGAGGGGACTGGGATGTTTTTCTAGAGCTGGATGCCATAAAAGGATGTACATTGCAGTCTTAGAACAGCTTAAGCAATAACAACATTGTGTGTAATTCCCAGCAGTGAAGGACTGAGACTGGACCAATGTCACCTCAGTGGCATTTAGAAAAGTAGCTTGGGGGGAAGAAAGCTAAAAATCAGCCATAGGCACCCTTTGCAGATTCCTGGGTACCCTGAAACCCAGAGGGACCCTGAAGGTAGTGAGTGCTGCTTCTCCATGAGGTTGTGATTCTTGAGGAAGGTTTCAGTAAATCTGCTACCAATTTATTTGTAAGTGCACATTACACAAATTCCTTTTGGAATTAAGGGCATGGAGTAGATTCTCCTGCTCTGATCCAGGCATTGAGCTGTCACGTCACACCTTCTGTATTTTGGGGTTGTCATGTTACTGTCTTGTCTGCAAACAGGTGTGATCATCCAGCAGGAAAATAGATGAACTCAGAGCTTAAATAGAGATCAAGAATTCAGTTGATAATTGATTGAGTGGGGGTTCACTCCGAAATTCTTTTAGTTCATGAACCTTATGCAAAATCTCTGTGCTCAGAAATGGAAGAATAACTTGTGGCAGCCTCAGCACTGAGATGTTGTGGTCAGCTCTGGCTACCATAATAAAACATCATAGACTGGATGGCAGAAAGAATAGAGATTATTTCTGTCACAGTTCTGGAGGCCGGGAGTCTGAGGTCAGGGCACCAGTATGGGTGGATAGTGTAGTGAGGGCTCTCTTTCAGGGTCACAGAAGACTACCATCTTTCTGTGTCTTCAGCTGGGAGAGAGAGAGAGAGAGAGAGAGAGAGAGAGAGAGAGAAACAAGAGCAAACTTTCATGTGTCTATTCTTAGAAGGGCACTAATCCCATTATGAAGAACCTACCTTCATAAATTCATCTAAATCATATCTCTTTCCAAAGTTACCATCTCCAAATGCTAAGATAATGGGATTAAAGCTTCAGTGTGAATGCTGAGAGACACAATACCTTCCACAGAAGGTCTGAGGTTGATTCAGATGGGCTCTGTGGGAGCAGACTTAGCCTATGGGGGTGTCCCATAAGGTGATCAGAGAGCAAGATGAAGTTCCTGTGAGCTTAGAGCATAGTGTGTGGATTACTAGCAATGGTTTATGCTCATGTAGACAGAGCAGTTATGTGTTAGGCACTGTTCAGAGTACTTTACTTTATCATAGGTATATTTTTAAAGATTTATTTATTTATTCAAAAGGCAGAGTTACAGAGAGGCAGAGGCAAAGACAGAGAGATAAGTCTTCCATCTGCTAGTTCACTCCCCAGATGGCCACAATGGCTGGAGCTGCACTGATCCAGAGCTGGGAGCTTCCTACAGGTTTCCCACACAGGTGCAAGAGCCCAAGGACCTGGGCCATCTTCCACTGCTTTTCCAGGCCACAGCAGAGAGCTGGATCAGAAATGGAACAGACAGGACTCGAACTGGTGCCCATGTGGGATGCTGGAGGTACAGGTGGTGGCCTTATCTGCTGTGGCACAGTGCCAGCCCTATTGTAGGTATCCTTCAGTTTCTTCTATTCTTCCCTTCAGAGCCCATTAAGAGACAGGCTTCTGTGAGGATACTGGTGCTATTTCATTGAGGTGTCCCAATGCATTGTTTTAGTAAAGAGCAGCGATCTCAGAGTTGCAGGTAATTCAGTTGTTGCCCTGATCATATAACATCTTTCCATGTACTTGGGGACAGTTCAAAGAAAGACACATTGTAAGAATATGGGGTAAGCCACTATAATCCAAAAGTTGTACTTTGGAAAGTTATATTTATTAAATAAAAGTTTAAAAAAAAGAATATGGGATATACATGGGTACTTCAACAAAGTTCATGGAAAATAGAATTCAGATATAAGCAGTATACAGGAGGGCATTTGGCCTATAGGTTAGGAGGCCAGTTGAGAAGCCTGTACCCCATATTGGAGTACTTGGTTTTTATACCCATCTCTAACTCCTGACTCCTCTGTTAATACAGAGGGAAAACACTGGTGATGGTTCAAGTAATTGGGTTCCTACCATTCAAGGGGCGAGGCCTGGACTGAGTTCCCAGCTCAATGCTGTGGAAATGTTGTGAGCATTTGAGCTGTGAAACAGTGGACAGGAGCTATCTGTCTCTGTCTCTCAACTTCTCAAATAAATTAAGTGTCTTAAGAGTTTATTTTGGAACAAAATAGGAGTCATTAATAAGAAAATGTATATTATGAAAAAATCTCTTCATAGATTTTAATTTTTTCCCTTCAAACAATCTTTATTTCCATTTTTCACATTTTAAAGCACCCTCTCATATACGTATACACAGTTAGGCTTTCCTCCAAAGTGCCGGTTCCTAAAATAATTCTCTGAAGTTGGTGGGTTGGGTTATTTTCTCTGTCACCCCCACTTCTCACCCAGGGTGAGGATTTTTTTTAAAGGTTTATTTATTGATTTGAAAGAAAGGATTACAGAGCAAGAGATGGAGAGACAGATCTTCCATCTGCTGGCCTACTCCCCAGATGACCATAAAGGCCAGGATTGGGCCAAGCCGAAGTCAAGAGCCAGCAGTTTCTTCCAGCACTGCCCCATGAGTATCAGGGGCCCAAGTGCTTGGATCATCCTCTGTTGGTTTTCTCAGGCCACTAACAAGGAACTGGATCAGAAGTGGAGCGAAGCCAGCATTGAGGCATAGAGAGTAAAGCAGCCAGCCACCTGTAATGCTGATATCCCATATGGGTGCTGGTTCAAGTCCAAGCTGTTCCACTTCCAATCCAGCTCCCTGCTAATGTACCCGGGAAAGCAGTGGAACATGGACCAAGTGCTTGGGTCCCTTCACCCATGTGAGAATTGTAGATGAAGCTCCGGTTCTTGGCTATGGGCCTGGCCAAGAACTGGCCATTGTGGCCATTTGGGGAGTAAACCAGAGGATGGAAGATTTCCTCTCTCCCTCTCTCCCTCTCTCCCTCTCTCTGTCTATTCTCCTTTCTCTGTGACTCTGACTTTCAAATAAATAAATATTTAAAAAATAAGAGTGAGAGGAACCAGGACAGGAGCTGGCAGTGGCACCCATATGGCAGCTTTACATAATACAACACAACACAGACTCCCAGGGTGAGTTTTAACACAAGTTGTTGGAACAGCATGCTGACTTCCTCTTAGTTCTTGATGGGATCAGCCAGGGCCATTGAAAATACTCATGTAAACCTGCAGGTACCAAAACCTGGAGTGGAGACATGAACTGCTCCAGGTCACCTCATGTGCCGAGGGTGGCTGTACATTGTCATGAGAGCCCTTCAATTCACAGATGTCTACTCAAGGGCAGGTGCTTTGGCCTTAGAAGAAGCAAAGGTAAAGATTGCATCTGTCACCAGAAGAAACAGCCACGTTTGTCATAGAGCCCAGAGACTTGACTTCTTGGCATCACTCTTGTCAGGGATTCTTGGGTCACCCTGAACAAGTCACCTAATCTCTTTGAAGACCTACTTATACAGTGCTAAGGAGAGGAGTTTAATGAGTTAGCTGTTGAGGCCAGGATCACAATCAGATCTGGAGATTCTGTAAGCTGCACAGATTCTGTAAGACACAGAGGCAGTCATAAGATATTTTCTTTGGTGTCTCATGAATTAACATAATTAATACCTCTACTTTCACAATGAATCAGTAATGTGAACAACAGTTCTTTTTTTTTTTTTTTTGACAGAGTTAGACAGTGAGAGAGAGACAGAGAGAAAGGTCTTCCTTCCATTGGTTCACCCCCCCAAATGGCCGCTACGGCTCGCACACTGTGCCAATGTGAAGACAGGAGCCAGGTGCTTCCTCCTGGTCTCCCATGCGGGTGCAGGGCCCAAGCACTTGGGCCATCCTCCACTACCTTCCTGGGCCACAGCAGAGAGCTGGACTGGAAGAGGAGCAACCGGGACAGAATCCAGCACCCCAACCAGGACTAGAACCTGGTATGCCAGCACCACAGGCGGAGAATTTGCTAAGTGAGCCACAGCACCGGCCTGAACAACAGTTCTTGATCTCAAATTGGACAAATTTTAACTGATATGAAAAGGAAGAAAGACCCCAGATTTGTGCTGTCCAATATAGTAGCCACCAGCCACATGTGAGTATTTAAATATGAAATAACTTAAATAAAATTAAACAAGAAATGCAGATTCTCAGTCACATGGCCACATTTCAGGTGTTTAGGAGCCACCTATGCCTGGTGTCTGTTTTACAAGCTTCCTTCTGCCACTCAGCACTGCCCTGGAGCTTTGCCAGGACCAAAGGCTCCCTATCCTTGGAAAAGAGTACAGGTGTTTTGGCCCTAGGGGGACTGGGCCCATCTTTGGGGAATGAAAGAATGGATGAAAATCCCTTGAGGACAAAGCAGTGCAACAAACCCCTAAGGCAAAGGATGGTTATATTGGTCAAGAGTTTGAGAAATATGGGAAGGCAGGGATGTTGGGGAAAGGATAAAGAAACGTGTGAACCATTCTGTTCCTTTGATCTTGACTGGTCCTGGAGCTCTGGATCACACAGGACCACAAAAGGGAAGTTCCTTATACAGATTGTTACCGTATGCACAACTGATTCCTACAATGGAAAAGTGTGAGAGGAACAGGGATCTCCTAAGCCCCACGAAAGGAAGGGCCTTCTCAGAACTCAGTGCTGGGGAAAATGTTAGTCACTTTCCATATGTTAAAGAAGGGAAGGTTGTTGCCTAACAGGACAGTGGCAGTAATGGGAAGAAGTCAGGCTGACTTGAAATGAGGAAGAAGGTAGCCACTTTATCTGGAGGCTGGCAACTCAATTACAGATCTGTGCAGTCAAAGCCATCTTATATTTTGAGGCGTAGGCTTCTGTGTACACAGAATCCATGCCAAAGGAGAAGGTTGAGTTCTGCCTTCCTTGCCAGCCTTGCTCGCTGGGGGCCAAGCCTGTGAGGAGGCAGATGGGAGTGTAATTTGACCTTCTGTCTGGAAGCCATCTGTGAAGGGAATCACCTTTGTCTTCTGAACTGACTTCCAGGTGCAGCCACGGGGATGACACTGAAGATGAGAGCAGCAAGTTCACTGACAATGTGAGGAAGAGGCCCACGTGGAAGAGCCACCAGCCGTGACATTAGTGCCAGGTTCTGCGGTTCCCTTCTGAGATCTGATGCGTCTGTCACCTGATGGGGACCTAGAATGACAAAGTAGGTTTTTAAATAAGCCACTTCTCAGTCAGATCTCTTCCCTCCCTGAGCTTCTCAGCCACCTCTCTAGCCCATATCCTTATTCCAATTTCCCTTGGATCTGCACATTGTTTTACTACTTCTATTTCTTCCTTCTGCTTCCTGCCCCTCTCCCCACTTTTGCCCATTTACTCTCTGGAGTTGTGAGTTCAGAGTGAGTTGTCAGTTCAGAAAATTGTTTTAGTCCATCTTATTTCAACAACTGTGAATGTTTCTATGCAGGCACCTGTGAAGTCACTGGGCATAGTCTATGATCCCGACAGACAACAGTTCTTGCTCTCATGAAGGCCGTCTCCTATCACATGAGCGAAACCTGAACAAATAATAACTTAAGTGCATTATGCTTACAATTTATAATTCTGATGAGTGTGATTGTTTTGTCCTGTGTCCCCAGGTCCCAGTTTATCATCTACTGGCTTAAAACTGGCTGGTGGTAATTCACATAGCTGTAGAACCCACAATAACATATTTCCTATTATCATGATCCTCATTTCTTTTCCATAATGGTGTAAAGAAACTTTGCTTTTCTTTCAAAGGCCTCCTTGAACACAGGAGGCTCTGAGACTCAGGATGTCTTGAGACCAAGGTTTTTAATTGTGGTGCTGTATCCAAGTAGCTGTGGAGATATAGGCAAGTCTAATCCTTCCTGAGCCTTGATGGTCTTCTGGAAAAATAAGGAAGCTGTTGTAGGTCTATGAGGTCACTTCATGCTCTGGGGTGTCTCTGAGTCAATTATGGAATAAGATATCTGTAAAAGAGATCAGTAACAACTGTGGTCAAGAGCATACCCAACCCTGATTATGTTTCCTTCAGGAGCATCTTGCTGAACCTTTGGCCTGAGAATGCGGAACTAAAAGAGCATAATAGGAGATGCAGTGCCTGGTGGATGGGAGATCCAATAAGACAAAGAGAAGAATGAGGTGATAGTAGATCCTGGGGTCACAAAAGTGGGTCTGAATGAGCGTACTTTCAGCTGAGTTCGGGAAGCTCCAGAGAAAAGCAAAGAATGTGCACAGCATCATCACCCTCCCTAAATAACAACTGGTACTGAGCAGCAAGGAATGAAATAGTGCCCTTATCCAGAACTCCTTGAATATCTGAACAAGGAGATTGACAGAAGGAACGCAGCCCTGCTTTGTTCTGCCAAGGAAGACCTATGCCGTGAAGAGGGGATGTGCACAGGAGGCCTTACTCCAGACCCCAGAGCCTCGACCCTGGAACTGCCCTCCCAGCGATGCCCATCAGGTAAATGTGGGCATGGATGGGTGGAAACACTTGGAGGTGGGCTGGGGATGACAGTCATTACCTACACAGTTCTTCCTTTTAGGTCAGGAGATACAAAAGAAAGGTTCCCTTTCACCAAAAACAGTGGTGATAATAATCTTCAGCACCTCTTCAGCCTTTAGAAAGGTTTTCACAACATTTTCTCCTGAGTTTTTCAAGTAATTCCCTAGGCATTGGCAATAGGCAATAAAGCCTGATCGATGCTCTGGAAGTGTCCAAGGTAGTGAGGAAAGATGGCCCCAAACCAGACAGTTCCAATGGGGTGTGACAACTGCTGAGTGTTGGGATGCCCTGGTTTTGGATGCAGCCCAGACAAGCAGTGTGTGGTGACATTTCTTCCATATCCCTGCCACATTTATCACTGCTCAACACATGGATTTTCTCCTCGACACTCTGAAGGAGTTGTCAGGATTCCCCTATAGAAATGAGCTTTGCTGAGTATTTTTTCAAAATGGAGAAGGCAGAGGATTTGAGAGGCCACTGGGACAGAATGCCCATGAGATGATGTTTTCTCTTTTCAGCCTCTGAGCACATGGTTACTGAGTGCGCCTACCTAGATGTTACTGGTGCTGTTATATGCTGTTGATGCAGAGTTGAATGAAATGTTACCCCAGCTCTCCAGGGGCTCCACCTGGAAAACAAGAAACTGCCAAAAGGCATGGGAAGTGCTGTGACAGACATATGGCTTGAGTCCACAGTGCAGGGGGAGTGTTCACCTTGGTGTATGGAGACTGATGCAGTTCTTTGAAGTCCTATTCTGCTATTTCTGCTTTTCCAAATATGTAGGTTCAATACTATTTAAAGATTTATGTTTTTATTTGACAGAGTATTGGAGATGTAGAGTGGAGGGGAAGAGAGAGGGAAAGAAAAGTGAGTGAGTGAGAGAGAGAGAGAGAAAGAGAGAGAGAGAGAGATGGAGTTCTTGGTTCCTGGCTTTGGTCTGGTCCAGATGTGGATGGAAGGGGCCCAAGTACTTCAACTATCATCCACTGCTTCCCAAGATACTTTGGCAGGGACCTGGATCCAAAGCAGAGTGGCCATGACTGGAACAAGGACTCTTATATGGGATGTGGACTTCCCAAGTTGTTGTTTAACCTGCTGGAAAATGGCATCTGCCCTCCCCCAAAACACTTTTAAATCATAGTAATATGTTAAGAGCATCGTGCTTTCAGAATGAAAGAATTTCTTGTCCCACAGCTCCTATGCCCATCCTTGGTATAGAAGGCCCATGTCACGGTCATACTTCAGATACATGGACCTGTGTGGAAAAGACACAGGACATTGTAGGATTGAATTCTGGATCTGTCTTTGCTAGCCTGAGTGATCTAGAATAAGACAGCTTACCTCTCCCTGAGTGTAGGTCTCACCATCAGGAAAAGTAGGCAACTGCACCTAACTTTCAGGGCTGTTGAAAAGCTAAGAAGCACTGTATTTTAAGGCCTGATACAGTGCCAGGGCTGAAAACAATACAGCTTCAACTTTGCCTCTAGTCATTATTGTCCTTGTGACAAACCTGCCTTCACCCAAGTATAGAAGTCACTGCAGAATATTCAACATTTTCTTTTTTGCAAGATTTATATTTATTTGAAAGTCATAGTTATGCAGAGAGAGAAGGAGAGGGAGAAAAAGAGATCTTCCATCTGCTGGTTCACTCCTCAGATGGCCGCCGTGGCCAGAGCTGTGCTGATGCAAATCTGGGAGTTGGGAGCTTCTTCTGGGTCTCCCACATGGGTGCAGGGACCTGAGCACTTGGGTCATCTTCAACTGCTTTCCCAGGCCATAATAGAGAGCTGGATCAGAAGTGGAGCAGACAGGACTCGAACTAGTGCCCATATGGGATGCCGGCACTGCATGCAGAGGCATTACCCACTATGTCACAGTGCTGGCACCATATTCAACTTTTTCTTAAGAAGGTATATTTGTTTTCAGAGGGTGAGGAGCATGACAGCCTCAGGAAATTGGTCCTCATGGAAAGGCCATGCTCTGTGCATCTGGGCTCAGCACTGGCCACTGCCCTGGGAAGAAGCCCTTGGAAAGCCAACTAAGGGAGCAAGAAGAGCTCCAGTCAAGTAGAAAATCAGAAATCATCTCTGCTCTGCAAAGGGACATCTTAACCTCAGATTTAGAGTGCCAGCGAGGTCATTAGAAACCTCAGGAACCAGGCATGGTGCCTGTCAGTTACAAATGATTATTTGTTTGGTCTGGAAAGACCCCAGAAGTTGAGTTCTATTGCCTCCTTCATGAGATATTCTGTGATGAGAACAAGGGATGGCTTTTCTTTATTTCTTTTTCTTTTTTTAGATTTATTCATTTGTTTGTTTGATAGTCAGAACTTTAGAATTATTTTTCTAGTTCTGTGAAGAATGTCATTGACATCTTGATGGATATTCAATTGAGTCTGCAAATTGATTTGAGTAGTATAAATAAGTTAAAAATATTAATTCTCCCAACTATGAACAGTAGTGGTTCTCCATTATTTGTTTCTTCTGTAATTTCTTTTATTCAGATTTTCTAATTTTCCTTGTAGAGATCTTTTACATTCTTATTTCAGTTTATCCCAAGGTAATTTGTTCTTTCTGAAGTCATTGCTCTTATTATTTTCATATCAAACTTCTACTTGTTGTTGGTTGTTGTTTTCTTATCCTGCAGCTTCACTGAGTTAGTTTGCCTATTCTTCTAACAGTCTTTGATGTAGAAGTTAGACTTTTCTACATAGAGATTCATGTCATCTACAAATAGAGATGTTTTAACTTCTCCTTTCCTATTTGTATGCCTTTTGTTTCTCTTGCACAATTGCTCTGACAGAAACTTCTTGTACTGTGTTGGATAAGAGTGGTAACAGTAGACATCCTTATCTGGTTCCAAATCTTAGCTGAGATTTTTCCAACATTTCCATTCATTATGACATTGACTGTGGGTTTGCCATTTACTACCTTTATTGTGTTGAAGTATGTTCCTTCAAAATCTAATTAATTCAGGGCTTTTATTTTGAATGGATATTGAATGTGGCAAATGCTTTTTCATTATCTACTGAGATGATCATATAACTTCAATCTTTTGTTCCATTGAGGTAATTTGTTATATGTATTGATTTCTGTGTTGAACCATCCTCACATCCCTGGGATGAATCTCACTTGTTTGGCATCATGATCTTTTTAAATATGCTGCTGCAGTCAGTTTTCTGGCAGTTTATTGAGAATTTTTGCATCTATGTTCATCAGAGATGTTGGCCTATAGTTTTCATTTTTGTGGTGATGTTTTGTCATTGTCCAGTTTTGAAATAAAGGGAATTCATGGAGAACTTGTTAGGAAGGATTCCCTTGCTCTACATTGCTTTGAATCCTTTCAGATAAATTGCTGTTAGTTCTTCCTTAAAAGTTTGATAGTACCTGTTAACCAGGTTAGTAACATTAGTTGTTACTAATACAGTTACAAACATCACAAAATGGATGGAAGAATCTACGTCATTGTAATTAGAAATCCAACACAGTTGTCATGGTCCTGGAAACACCTCCACATTTATTTCAAACTTTTTTTAGTTGTTTTGGAGATTAAATAAAAAGCACACATTTTTTTTTCATTATGTTACTGCTTTCTCTTGATTTTTCAAATTAAGTTTACAAAGGAATTTAAATAGATAGAAGGAAACTTTAAAGTAACCTCATTCATGTATAGAGGAAGAACATATAGATAATAAAAACTCAAAAGGCAGTTCCTGTAAGCCAAATATGCCCAAGGGAGAGATAGTGGGTTGTAGTGAAGGAGAAGGGGAACATAGTTAGGAGATGTATCACTAACCCGAATGAGAGCCTTGGAGTCATCAAAGATGGGATTCTGAGCAGCAGAGTTTTGTTCAATCTTTGTACTTCCTTAGAAATGATTCACCATCTCTGGCAAGTTAACCTGAAACTTAGCTGATCACACGAGGTTAGAAGCCTATTGAATGAGTCTAGTGTTATTCTGGACCTTAGGAGAGAAAAGTGGACGATAATATGCTATTGGTAGAATAAAGGGGAAGGCCAGTGCCGCATCTCAATAGGCTAATCCTCTGCCTAGCGGCGCCAGCACACTGGGTTCTAGTCCCCCCGGTCGGGGCGCTGGATTCTGTCCCAGTTGCCCCTCTTCCAGGCCGGCTCTCTGCTGTGGCCCGGGAGTGCAGAGGAGGATGGCCCAAGTCCTTGGTCGCTGCACCCCATGGGAGACCAGGAAAAGCACCTGGCTCCTGCCTTCAGATCAGCATGGTGCGCTGGTCGCAGCGTGCTGGCCGTGGCGGCCATTGGAGGGTGAACCGACGGCAAAAAGAAGACCTTTCTCTCTGTCTCTCTCTTTTACTGCCCACTCTGCCTGTCAAAAAAAATAATAAAATAAAATAAAAAGAATTTAAAAATAAAGGGGAATGAACGGAATCAACAATGTTTCTAAAAATAAATGACAATGAGAATTGAGTTTTAGGAAAGAAAAAAGGGTATAGTATCTTGGTATACTGGGGTTGTTCTCTGAAACAACTTCATCCCAAACCATATCCCCTTCCATATCATCCCTGTATTCATTTCAAACTATGACCCCTAAACCTCCATAATCTCATTTTTAGTTCTAAGCTTTAATAAGATGTATGAATTGAAAGATATTTCATATTCTCATTCAGTGAAAAAACCTTATAGAAGAGGCGAGAGACTATTCATTGTCTTTATTTACCTGCATTGTGAGAATGTTCACATATTTCCTTGCCGACATTATGTGTTTGGCTAAATGTCCTGGGTCTGATGCAATGAAGCACAAGTACTGCATGGCTTATGTGGTATTTACATCCTATTGCCTTGCTAAAGACCAAGAAGATCTGTCTTTGAAAATACATTTGACTTCCAGAATTTCAGATATAACTTTGTGGCCGTGAAGCTTTACACTTACGTATACAGTAAGTAGAGGCGCATGACATGTAGAAGGTGAACACTTCACTTAGGATCTGTGCTCTAAGGTGTCTGTTTCCAATTCTTACATGTGACCAGCAGACATAGTGTGGTGCTGTGTCTTATTTTATTTGGTTATTGAGTGTGGAGGGCATGAAATCTTGCTCAGACGTTCCCTTCTGTAGTTCAATGCTGATCTCCTACCTTGAGAAAACCTGGTCTCTAGACTGCGGGAGTTCAGTTAATACAAAGATGAAGCCATAGACTGTTTTCACCTGCCAATTTCATGCCCTGTGGACAAATGTGTGTCACTTGAACCTCAGGGAAATTCCAAAGTGGATGTGCACAATTTCAGCATGCCCCAGACCCCATACAGAAGTAGTGACATGAGTGTCTCAGATATGTTGGCCTATATAGTAGCCAAGACCCCAAGATTACAGTGGTGTTCATAGCAGAAAGGAATGTCACACACCAGGCAAGAGCCTTAGAGAGGATCATGGATATTAAATAGCAGATCAAATTACATCAGTCAAAGACCCAAATCTCATACTTCTCTTGGACATCTCAAAGACTCTGAAATCCTCAATGATAGGAGTTGTGTTGCATACAGGAAAGACAGCTTGCAGATGCCTCCATATTTTGGTCCTGGTAACCCATGAGGCACATATCTGCCCTGGAAAATGATGCTGTAATAAGTGCTGCTCCCTTTATTCACTGGCCACTCTGCCAGAACCAGAGAACATGTTCATTTAAATATGGCCAGAGGAGTCATTTCCTGTCCCTCTTCTTTGGGACATTGTACTTTCATGATCATCTCAAGGATTGTGATGAAAGTGAAATGCTGTCATTTGTACAGTGCTTTGCCAAATGCTGGGTATAAATTCACCAAGAAGTTGTCACTGTTACTTTGTTTTTATTAACACTGCCCTGAATTCACCCCTGTGCAATGTAAAGTAGGACATGTAATCTTGTGATGCTTTAGTTTATGATTTTTAAGATTAAGAATTTGATGAATAATTAGTTGTGCCATAGAATATGAAGATCACAGACAGCTGAAAATAAATTTCTTAATACCTTTGATTCATCTCAGAAACTGATATATTACACATTAGAGTGGGAAGATGCTGAGGGGTTCAGGACCAACCTCGTTAGTGGAATTCAGCTACCATTCGATAGGGCTTAGCCAATAAGAAAATTTATCAGACAATGTTACATAAAAACTGCAGATGGATCCTGTTCAATATGTAGATAAACTGAATGCAGATATGAAAAGAATACCATCAGGTTTGCAAGTCTTCCCACATGGATGTTCACTGTGTATTTGGGGGCAGGGGGGTTCACATCAACTATTTGTGTCACTTGATATCTTGAAAAGGCTCTTGTGGGGCTCGAATGAAACGCCTAAGTGTCAAGGGTAAAGTGTCAGTCAAGTGATGGTGAAACAGGGCAGGCCCACTTAGAGGAAGACACTGAGGATGTAAGGGCATCTAACTGCCTTTCAGTTGAATGAAATGCCCATGTGCTGCCCCTGTCAGGGCAAAGCCAGCACAACCCTTGAGTGCAACAGAAAGTCTACTGAGATGGGATACAAAACATTTAAAAATGAACCCTTCACTTAGTGTTTTGCTGTGCTTTTGTTCCTAACAGATTACTGGGTCTAAGAAACTGAAGAGTCTGAGAAGAACATCATGGCAGTTTATAATTCAACATCTCTCCATGGTGGAAAAGCCTTGTGATCTCTCTTGACATAAAGAAAAGTTGGAGTGACTTTATGACAACCCTTAAAGTAAAAATTGTTAGGAAATGAGTTCTGCCTTAATCTTTTAGAACAGAGGAATGAGAAATATGCTTATGCGTTTTTGGGAAAAGGTAGGACTATGGTTTCAGCCAGGGGTACACAACTATGGAGACTGTGTTGAGTGGGTGGTCCCCTTAAGACGTTAAGAGGTGGTCCCCTTAAGACTTTAAGAGGTGGTCCCCTTAAGACTTTAAGAGGTGGTCCCCTTAAGACTTTAAAAGGACCAATCAGGCTTGTGCATCAGCCAGGTGGCCTAGGCAACTGGAAGGCAGTGGCTCCCAAGATTCCATGACACCCCCTGTGTTTTGATTCTGTGACAGTAACTGCCAAGTTACCTGGAAGTGAAGCCCTACTTCTCTCACTCTGTCGGATGTTGAGCAGTAAGCAGGAGCTTATGCTCTGAGCTCTGGCACCTGACTGAATCGAGATTAAAGGCGTTAAAGTGTTGTGGGGTGTTTCCTAACAGTAAGTTGGGAGGTACAGTTATCTACAGTTATCGTCATCTATCAGTCCTACTGAAAGTGGTTTCATTTTCTTGGTTTAACTCATCTTTTTCTTGGGTGTCTTCTTCCTAGTCCCTGGATATACTCATTTTGCTACAAGCATCAATATGGCACTGACTCTCGGGCCCTCACTTGACGTGAGGGTAGAAACCAGTGAGCAATTACGCTCTCAACTGGCAAAGAGCCAACAAGAATCAAAAGAACTGAAGGAGAAGCTTCTTAGAGCTGAGGCTAAGGCCTACCTCCTGGCAAACCACCTACAGGACCACAGTAAGTTCATTCTTTTTCCCTGTGTTTAATGTTTTACTTCTAAAAAAGAAATATAAATAAAATAGAGAAATTTGTTAATATAGATTGAATGGGAGGCACAGCATTATTCATGTTCCCATTCCACAATAAGTTCTATAGGTTCAGTGTCACCAAAATGATGAGTATTTGATTTCACCTCTTGGAGAAATGACCTGTTTTCTAACCTTGATTCTTTTCTTCTCTCTACCAAATAAGTTACATAGCTACCATGCTCTGAGAAGGATTAATGTTAGTAGTTTCAGCATCAGTTGGTTGTGCATGGAATAAATGAGGCACAAGTTCAGCCAATTTTCCACGTTTTCACTGAGCAGTAGGGTGGGAGTTCTGACACTGTCACGCTCCAGCTGAGTCACTTTGCCAAGTCCCTACAGGTGCATTTGAACACTTTTTCGCTCATTTGCTGCCAATGTAGTATTTTCTCAAATGTTATTTTAAATCTTTATCCAATAAATTGGTGGGAATTATATACTACTATAGCTTTAATGTTTCTGTGACTACTTTAGAGTTACTTAACATAAGTGAAGTTGAGCATCTTTTCATTTGATTATTGTATATAACTCTTGTCTATTCTCTGGCTGGATTATGGTCCACTTATACTTTATTTCTTGAGCTCTTTATTAAGTAGAGCCATTAAGCTTTTGGCAGTAGTATAAATGAAAAATACATTATCTGGGGCCAGCGTTGTGGCATAGCAGGTAAAGCCACCACCTGCAGTGCTAGCATCCCATACAGGTGTTGGTTTGAATCCAGCTGCTCCACTTCTGATCCAGCTCTCTGCTGTGTCCTGGGAAAGTAGTGGAAGATGGCCCAAGTGCTGGACCCCTGCACCTGTGTGGGAGACCTGGAGGAAGAACCTGGCTCCTGCCCTCAGATTGGCACAGCTCCATGCATCGTGGCCATTAGTGGAGTGAGCCAGTGGATGGAAGACTTATCTCTCTCTCCCTGCCTCTGAATCTCTATAACTCTGCCTTTCAAATAAATAAGTAAATCGTTTAAAAAAAAAGTTAACTGAAAAAATAAGAAATAAAACATTAATATTTAAAAAAAAAAGAAGGGATTAGAAAAATATTCCCTGAGGGGCCAGCACTGTAGTATGGTGGGTAAAGCCGCCGCCTGCAGTGCCGGCATCCCATATGGGTGCCAATTCAAGACCTGGCTGCTCCACTTCCAATCCAGCTCTCTGCTATGGCCTGGGAAAGCAGTAGAAGATGGCCCAAGGCCTTGGGCCCCTGCACCCATGTGGGAGACCTAAAAGAGGCTCCTAGCTCCTGGCTTCGGATCGGCCAAAGATTGAAAGACCTCTCTCTCTGTCTGCCTCTCCTTCTCTCTGTGTAACTCTGACTTTCCAAAAAATATATAAATATTTTTTTAAAATCCATGAACAAATATAAATAAAATGGAGATTATAAGTGTCCTGTCCCTGGAAGCTAGAGAAACAAAGAGGAGGAAATTCACACCAAGAGCTTGATGGTGTAGCTCCACTTCCTGAAAGACAGTGACCTCAGTAGCCCGCTCACCTTTCCACTGAGGCAGATGTGTGT
This sequence comes from Lepus europaeus, assembly GCF_033115175.1. Lineage (NCBI taxonomy): Eukaryota > Metazoa > Chordata > Mammalia > Lagomorpha > Leporidae > Lepus > Lepus europaeus. Next base: position 103,672,186 of record NC_084837.1, read on the forward strand.
GTATGCGTGTCTTTCCTCAGATTGTGAAGAGTATGCAGATCTAATTGAATCGATGCTGAGGGAGAAGCCGCAGTTCCTGGAGGGGCAGCTGGCAGAGGAGCTGCTACCTGAAGAGAATCTCAAGTAAGGGGGCCCTCTCGGATGGGCAGGTGGAAAGGTGAATGCATCTCTGAAGTGGGCAGCTCAGCTGGGGAACCAAGAACTAATATGGCCAGGAGAAGGGCAGGGATTTACATGGTGGGCTGACACCTCAGATTTATAAAGCAGGCAGACAACAAAGAAATCACCAAATTGTAGGCTGCAGTGGCTATTTAGAACCTCTTTTTGACTTTAAAAACGAGGCACTTATTGACTTGAAATCCACATACAAGATTGAAGAAAGTGAACCACACAGATGTTTTGTATCCACACAATGCTCTAGGATCCCCTCCTCATTAACTGTATCTCCATCACCTCCTGACCGTGGATGCTGTCTTAGATACTCCCTGTCAGTCGTTATTTCTGATGAAAGCTGTTGTGCCTGGCATATTTCTGTGTCTACCTTTGTGTCCACTCGCTGCACACTGCATTTTTATAAGGAAAGGTCGGTGGCTGAAGTGAGGAACTTAAGGAACATGTTGATGAGGGAGCTGAGGAAGAACCTTGGTGTTGTTTAGAGAACCAAAAAATCAGCCCAGTGTCTAGTAATCTCGCAAGGTCTGTCTCTCTAACAAAGAGGAATCTCTTGCTCCATCTTTTCCTCTTCCCTGCTGTGGGTATTTTCCCACACACAGGCAGTGATGCTGCTTAGAGGGCCCTGTGAGCACATTTTCACCAAATCTCTGAAGAGACTCAGAGAACACATCATGGGTCTGTGTCCACCTTTATGTTTTCTCTCCTGTCACACCTTAGGAAATGTGGTGTTCAAATTCAAGAGCAGGCCCAAGAGCTGACCCAGTTACAGCGGAAGTTACAGGAAGGGAGAGCTCTTTCTCAGCTCATTCATCAAAATCTCCAGGCCCTCCTCACCCAGCAGGACCCTGACAGCTGCCAGAGCCGGCAACTTCTCACTGAGCTACTCAAGCTGACAGAGCACCTTGTTGCCAGACTCAGCACAGGTAAGGTGGCCAAGGCTCTGAGACTTAAGATAGTCTCAAGTTGGCATCCAGCTCCACACTTCTTCAAAGAACATTTACCAACAGTCTGTACGTTTGTGTAAACAATTCTGTAAACATTTCTCTAAACATTTGTGGCCATTTTTGGTCAGGGTACTTGTGTAGGAACAAAGAGTGGGAAATGCAGAGCTTTGAAGGTCCCAGGGCTGCAAAGATCTCCCTCCTCCCTGATGCAATTGGCCTTGGAGCAGGAGGCCGCATCCTCTAGCTTTCTTTTTTTATGCTTGGATTTCCATTGAAATGCACTTACCTTTTTAAAAAGATTTATTTTTTGTTTTATAGGCAGAGTTACAGGGATGGGGGGGAGAGAGAGAAATTTACTGTTGAATTGATAGTATATACAGACTTTTCTAAACCAAGATCTGGGATTTTCTTTTTTTTTCCCAGAGAAACCTTTTTGGGGATGGGAATAGGAGAGGGAGAAGGTGGGGTGGGAGCTTCAGTGAGGCTCCTGATGCTTCCTTCACTGGGGAGGCAGCCATGCACGGTGTCAGAGGTCTTTGCTCCCTAGCAGGGCAGGCAACCGTTTGCCAGAGGACATGTCCTGCCCATGTGTCTCTATCCCTGTGACTCAGTCTCAAGCTCTGTCACTGCCAGAGAAGGTGGGTTGGGAGAGTGAGTATGGAGGGAAGAATTACTGTATTTCCTCCAGTTTCAAAACACAGGAGAGAGGATGTGACTGGAGTCAGCTTGTTAGAGGGAAAAAAAGCCACAGTGCAAGAGTGGAAAGTCTTGGCTGCGTCCTCAGCATGTTTTCACACACGTGTGACAGATCTTTTGTGGATTTCAATCTCCTTGTCTGTAGAGTGTCAAATAATCTGTTTCACAGTAGATGTAACACTACGGCCGTCTCCTGTGGGATATTCACACCCTGGTAACACTCCCTGACAGCCACAGCCCCCTGCATTTTGCAGCTACCTCTGGATTTCAGCCTAGCAAACCATGTGGCCTTTTCTTCCCTGATGAGTTGACTGAGCTCCCGAGTTCTCTAGAACACTATGCCATGTCCTCAGTGTTCCATCTTGGGCATTAGGTCTGACTGGAGCCACTAATGCCCTACACTTTCTGGGTGGCCCCAGAGATCCTGGTGGACCAGAGGCTCTGTAGAACTCACACTTCCACCCCGTAGCAGTACACAGAGTTCACTGTCCATCCAGTCTCCAAGACAATGAAGAGCAAATTCACATTTGGCTGTTCTCAACCCAACAGCCAAATAGCGTATTGCTGGAGCTGATGTTGTTGGGGGCAAGATGATCTTAGGGTTTCCAGAAAATGAGGCCACAGGAGATGTGGGTAACATCCTGTTTCAATGAAGAGAATGGGATCGCCTGGCTCCAAGGGCATATGGTTAGGCTGGGATGGTGGCCTGGAGACTCACACTGTAGCCTCTGAGGCTGTTGCCATAGTCCCAGATGTCTCTCATGGAAAATGTAGAAGTCCTGGTGGTGGTAGCTGTGGCGTTGGACCATTTCCTGAAGGTGCCCTTCCTTTTCTGACTTGATTTACAGTCAACCAAACATCTGGGAACCAGGAGGAGCCTTACATGGACTCTCCCCATACCAGGTAGGTCTGCCAGCCCTGTGGACTTTGACTTTGCAGGGATCCCTGAAGTGTCACAGTAGATCCTGGGAGAGACAAAGCAGGCTGAGGGAGCCATGGCACTCCCACAGGACCATGTCCTCATGTCTCAGAAGATAATATTGCATCTTGTCATGGAGTTGCCCAAAGGGGTTCCCATGGCCTCTTCCACTCACTGCCCGAGAGATAGTCTTAGGGTTGACTCAGACCAAGTGGCCTTTATGTGGAATTCCAGCTTCCCTGGCTTACAAGAGGAGAGGGCCACTCTCTGGACTACATTCAAGTTCTGTCCATGTAAGGGCATCTGTGGGTGGCACGAAAAGTGACCCATTGAGATCCCAAAGCCAGCCATCAGAAGGCAGATGGAGCAGTCTGAGGAGTGGGGGTGAGAGAGCCAGAGTGCTGGGGTACAAGAACTCCTCAGCAGGTGTATCTGTCATCATCAAGATATCTGGGGAGTTGATGCCTGACTGGGTCTCAGAGGTGACCCACAGCTTCAGTGAGGCTCCTGGTGCTTCCTTCACTGGGGAGGCAGCCATGCACGGTGTCAGAGGTCTTTGCCCTCTAGCAGGGCAGGCAACCGTTTGCCAGAGGACATGTCCTGCCCATGTGTCTCTATCCCTGTGACTCAGTCTCCAGCTTGTCACCACCAGTCCTCTCAAAGTCACCTTGTAACCAGGGAGTGGGACACCTGCTGGGGCCCGTTTTTCCTCTAGCCACAGATGCACTGTTACTGCTTTGGAGGGCAAGCATGAGTTGGTGCTACTCATGTCCCATGTTTGTAAATGTGCCTTATCGTCACACTCCAGCAGCCCAAGTCTCAGGCTGGCCCAGCTGGAGCTTCTCAATGTCCTGCCTAAACCCAGAGTGGGACCCTTGTGGCCCTGTCCTATGGACAACATTGTGGAGGTGGCTTACGACGAGATCTGTGCCGGTGTCTGGAACCTCCAACAAGAAGAATGCTTCTTCAGGGAAGTCGGCCTTGGCAGTGAGTACTTCTGGGGCAAGGTGATGATTTGAGCCCCAGGGTTCTCCCCAGTACAGAGCCACAGGTCTGTCTTGCAGCCACCAGCCCTAGCTGAGTAACAAGAGCACTGTGTGCTGGAGCAGGGCCCATGGCTTCGTGGTAGGAAACACCAGATTACACAGCATGAACACACGAGAAATTTGGGGATCTAAGCATAGTACAGCAACTAGAGTTGGAGTCACGTGGTTTCCCAGAAACACCTCATGAGATAATACCACCTCATGCCCACAGCAGTGTATTCGACAAGCCAGAGGCTTGCCAGCACAATCAGTCTGGCTAAAAATGATGGAGAGACTAAGAGCCTTCAGCAGCAATCTCTTCACAAACTGCTGAAACTTTGTAACAGCCACCAGTTCCAGAAGGATACAGGAGAGTAGGAAAAGATGAACAGTAGCACAGGGCCCAAATGAAATAAACCCAAAAAGCAGAGGGTGTGAAAAACACCAATGGTCACTGAGGTCAAGACTGTGGTCCAGCAGTTAGAAATCAAGTTGAATTGATTATCCCTAACATACCATGAGAAAAAGAAAACCCAACACATACCAGTGTGAAGCTGAAACTTCCCAACAAAATAGCAGAGCTCAGATGAATTGACACCCAGTTAATGAAAAATATGCAGAAAAAAAAGCAGCAGATATCACTAGTACCTTTGAGTGATACTGCAGAGATATCTCTAGGGAGATACGAGGCCTTAACACTTTGCCAATGACCACAGCATTCTGGGAAGCCCTACGATTGGAAACACCTAGGGGTCCTGTGGGTATCAGTGACTGACAGAAAGGAAAGGAGAGTCAAGTATCCCAACTAACCTGCAATGAGAATTGTGTGGGTCAGGGCTGGAAGTGTGTTGTTGGCAGCCCAGAGCAAAGATGGGCGCGAAAAAGACATTAAGCTGGGGTATACCGCACAAAGCAGATGCTAATATGTGGGGGGTGATGGGCGGACCAAGAGCTCCCCTGAAGGCAAGCCAAGCCAGTGTCTGCACTAAGCGCCTGCCTAAAGGCAAGCTTCAGAGCCACCAAGAGAACCACCCTGGGGTATGTAGACATCCTGGCCTGTGCGTGGGTAAGCCCAGTCCTCAGTGGGGCCTTCCCCGTCTCATTGCATTTGCAGTTGGCCCGACGGCTCTGGATCGGGAGCAGCCTTCCCTAGGTCCTGCCCTGCCCAGGTAGGTCTCCTGACCCCGTGAACGCACCCCGGGGCTGGGATTCCGGCAGACTTCCCCACTATCCCGGGAGGCCCAGGGATGGGTCACGTGGTGCCAGCACCCCCACTACCCCACTTGCACCCATGTCTCTATGGGCCCGGTGGCAGCATGGCAGCATCGCCTCCAATCGTGACACAGAGGATGCTGTGGCCTGCCCATACTCCTGTGGAGGCCGTCCCGGGACCCGTTCAGACCCCGTGGCCCTGTAGGACTACCTGCAGTCCAGGTGGCTGTCCTGCTTTCCACACGGAGGCTAACCGGATCTGGTGCGCGGTCTCACAACCCGTCCACATCACTCGGCCTTCCGTGGGCGAAACGGGGACGCATGCTAGGGGAATCCTGGGCCACTCCGCAGAGGCTGAGGAAGGGAGGGGTTCTGACGGAGGCCCAGAGGGCCGTCCCACCTGGACAAGGCAGGTGCATTGGTGGGCGTGAGGCCTGGGCAGTCGATGCGGGCCGCAGAGCTCCCGCATGGGTCATCAATTACTTTGGGTGGCGTCAGAGCTCTGGGGTCCGAGTCCATTGTCTGCCCGGGCCCGGCCCAGCCTTCTGTGCCTGTGGCTCAGTCCGCAGCTCTCTCCAGCAACCCCTGCAGAGCTGGACTCTGGCAGGGGGCAAAGACCACCTCTGGGCCCGTTGTGCCCACAGCCACACATGCACTGACTTCCCTTGGCCGGCAGGCAGGGGGCGGGGGTCGTCCACCTTCTTCGTTGGTGACCCTGCTGTGGTTCTCCTTCCCACCCCAGCGGGCCCAAACTCGAGCTGCCCCGGCTGGGGCAGTTCCCTGTGCCATGTGCAGCCACCGCGGGACCACGCTGTCCATGTCCTGTGGCCGGGCACGCGGCCGTGACTCAGCTCCAGGTCTATGCCGGCACCTGGGGCCTCCAGCGGGAGGAATGCCACATCTTCTGGACCATAGACATGTTCGGTGAGTCCTCCCGGGGCAGGGTGTCCTCGCTGAGCCACTGGAGCTCTTCCCGGGACAGCGCCCGTCTTCCTTCGCGGAGCCAGCCGCCGAGGCTGATCCCGGGTCACGGGGCCAGCTGAAGTGGGGAGGTGGAGGGGAGCGGCACACGGGGCCCTGGGCTTGTGAGACCCCAAGGGTGGCGGGTGTGAAGCATAGCCAGGTTCACTGCAGTGTCCGGGTCTCCGGGTCGGGCCTGCCTCTAGAGTGTGGCTCACATGCTTTGGCCCTGACACACACCCTGCCAGGTCCCGGCATGTCGTTGCGGCCCCAGGGGCTATTCCAGGGTCGGTGCCTGCAGGCCTGCACGCTTCAGACTGGTTAGGAAGAGGGGGCCATGCCAGCAGCCTTCAGCCTGCTCGCTTCACAACCCGCAGACAGCCCCTGAAAGCCACAGCTCCCAGCTCTCGCCTGTCCCTGGGCTTTGAGTGGTGCCGAAGGGTTCCCTCTAGGCAGACAAGTGGTCCCTGGCTTTCTGATCAGCTGGCGGAGCGCCGAGCGCCAGAGCGCTCTGGAACACTCTGCGTGCCCTGGGTGTTCCGTGTGCCGGGCTGAGGCCTGAGTCGCCGGCCTGGGCCTTAACGCCTGTCCCAAGGACCACAGCATTCTGGGAAGCCCTGGCAATTGAGAGCCCCAGGGATCCTGTGGTTGTCCCCCGCCCAGCCACTGGCAGGGTGGGCAGGGAGAGTCCACTGTCCCACCTACGCTGCCATTGGAAGTGTGTGGTTCGGGGTTAGATTTCTGCTGTCGAAACGCAGTCTGGGGGTAAAGATGGGCGCCTCACGACACTGAGCTGGGGTCGGGTGCATGGGAAGGCTTCCTGAGGGCCCTGCCACATGAGGTGGGGCGGTGGATGGGCGGTCCAGAGCTCCCATGGCAGGCGGGTGCCAGTCCAGCCCAGTGCCTGGAGACTCAGTGTACTGCCTCCGGGCAAGCCTGGAGCCACCAAGACGACCCACCGTCCCGCGGGGGTGTGGATGTCCTGGCCTGTGCATGAGTAAGCCCAGTCCTCAGTGGGGCCTTCCCTGTCTCATTGGATTTGCAGTTGGCCCGACGGCTCTGGATCGGGAGCAGCCTTCCCTAGGTCCTGCCCTGCCCAGGTAGGTCTCCTGACCCCGTGAACGCCCCCTGGGGCTGGGAACCTAGCAGACTTCCCCGCTATCCCGGGAGGCCCAGGGATGTGCCGTGTGGTGCCAGCACACCCACTGCCCCACTCAGACCCGTGTCTCTATGGGCCCGGTGGCAGCATGGCCTCCCAGCGTGCGAGTGACACAGAGGTTGCTGTTGCCTGCTCCCACTCCTGTGGAGGCCGTCCCGGGACCCGTTCAGACCCCGTGGCCCCGTTGGACTTCCTACAGTCCGGGTGACACAGAGGTTGCTGTGGCCTGCCCCCACTCCTGTGGAGCTCGTCCCGGGACCCGTTCAGACCCAGTGGCCCCGTTGGACTTCTTACAGTCCGGGTGGCTGTCCTGCTTTCCACGCGGAGGCTGACCGGAGCCTGGCCCGCAGTCTCACGACCCATCCACATCACTCAGCCTTCTGTGGGCAGCACGGGTTCGCATGCTATGGGAATCCTGGGCCACTCCGCAGAGGCTGAGGAAGCAGACTGTGGTGGGGGAGGGGTTCTGACCGAGGCCCAGAGGGCGGTCCCACCTGGATAAGGCAGGTGCATTGGTGGGCGTGAGGCCTGGGCAGTCGATGCGGGCCGCAGAACTCCTGTGTGGGTCCTGGATTGCTTTGGGTGGCCTCAGAGCTCTGGGGTCCGAGTCCATTGTCTGCCCGGGCCCGGCCCAGCCATCTGGGACTGCGGCTCAGTCCAAGGCTCTCTCCAGCAACCCCTGCAGAGCTGGCCTCTGGCAGGGTGCGAAGACCCCCTCTGGGGCCCATTGTGCCCACAGCCACACATGCACTGGCTTCCCTTGGCCACCAGGCGGGGGGCGGGGGTCGTCCGACCACCTGCCACGTTGGTGACCCTGCTGTGGTTTTCCTTCCCACCCCAGCGGGCCCGAACTCGAGCTGCCCCGGCTGGGGCTGTTCCCTGTGCCACGTGCAGCCACCGCGGGACCACGCTGGCCATGTCCTGTGGCCGGGCACGCGGCCGTGACTCAGCTCCAGGTCTGTGCCGGCACCTGGGGCCTCCAGCGGGAGGAATGCCACATCTTCTGGACCATAGACACGTTCGGTGAGTCCTCCCAGGGCAGGGTGTCCCCGCTGAGCCACTGGGGCTCTTCCCGGGACAACGCCAGTCTTCCCTCACGGAGCCAGCCGCCAAGGCTGAGTCCCAGGACACAGGGCCAGTTGAAGCAGGGAGGAGAGTGGCGGCACACGGGGCCCAGGTCAGTGGGACCCCATGGGTGGTGGGTGTGAAGCATATCCATGTTCACTGCAGTGTCCGGGTCTCCGGGTCGGGCCTGCCTCTAGAGTGTGGGTCACATGCTTTGGCCCTGACACACACACTGCCAGGTCTCAGCACGTCGTTGCGGCCCCAGTGGCTATTCCAGGGCCGGTGCCTGCAGGCCTGCACGCTTCAGGCTGGCTAGGAAGAGGGGGCCACGCCAGCAGCCTTCAGCCTGCTCGCTTTAGAACCCGCAGACAGCCCCTGAAAGCCGCAGCTCCCAGCTCTCGCCTGTCCCTGGGCTTTGAGTGGTGCCGAAGGGTTCCCTCTAGGCAGACAAGTGGTCCCTGGCTTTGTGATCAGCTGGCGAAGCGCCGAGCGCCAGAGCGCTCTGGAACGCTCTGCGTGCCCTGGGTGTTTCTGTGCTGAGCTGAGGCGTGAGTCGCCGGCCTGGGCCTTAACGCCTGTCCCAAGGACCACAGCATTCTGGGAAGCCCTGGCAATTGAGAGCCCCAGGGATCCTGTGGGTGTCCCCCGCCCAGCAACTGGGCTGCCCTTAGCAGTATTTGTCTCGGGTTTAGATTTATGCTGTCCGCAGCCCAGGGCAGAGGTGGGCGCCCCAGGACACTGAGCTGGGGTCGGGTGCGTGGTAAGGCTTCCTGAGGGCCCTGCCACATGAGGTGGGGCGGTGGATGGGCGGTCCAGAGCTCCCATGGCAGGCGGGTGCCAGTCCAGCCCAGTGCATGGAGACTCGGCGCCCTGCCTCCGGGCAAGCCTGGAGCCACCAAGAAGACCCTCCGTCCTGGGGGCTGTGGACGTCCTGGCCTGTGGGTGGGTAAGCCCATTCCTCAGTGGGGCCTTCCCTGTCTCATTGGATTTGCAGTCGGCCCGACAGCTCTGGATCGGGAGCGGCCTGCCCTAGGTCCTGCCCTGCCCAGGTAGGTCTCCCAACCCCATGCACACCCTCTGGGGCTGGGTTCCTGGCAGACTTCCCCGCTATCCCGGGAGGCCCAGGGATGTGCCGTGTGGTGCCAGCACACCCACTGCCCCACTCAGACCCGTGTCTCTATGGGCCCGGTGGCAGCATGGCCTCCCAGCGTGCGAGTGACACAGAGGTTGCTGTGGCCTGCCCCCACTCCTGTGCAGGCCGTCCCGGGACCCATTCTGACCCCGTGGCCCCGTAGGACTTCCTGCAGTCCGGGTGGCTGTCCTGCTTTCCACGCAGAGGCTGACCGGAATCTGGCGCGCGGTCTCACGACCCACCCACATCGCTGGGCTTTCCGTGGGCGGTATGGGCACAGATGCTAGGGGAATCCTGGGCCACTCCGCAGAGTCCGAGGGAGCAACTGTGGTAGGGGAGGGGTCCTGATATTGGCCCAGAGGGCTGTCCCACTTGGACAAGGCAGGTGCATTGGTGGGCGTGAGGCCTGGGCAGTCGATGCAGGCCGCAGAGCTCCCGTGTGGGTCCTGGATTGCTTTGGGCGGGGTCGGAGCTCTGGGGTCCGAGTCCATTGTCTGCCCGGGCCCGGCCCAGCCTTCTGTGCCTGCGGCACAGTCCGCAGCACTCTCCAGCAACCCCTGCAGAGCTGGCCTCTGGCGGGGGGCGAGGACCGCCTCTGGGGCCTATTGTGCCCACAGCCACGCATGCACTGACTTCCCTTGGCCGGCAGGCAGGGGGCAGGGGTCGTCCGTCCACCTGCCACGTTGGTGACCCTGCTGTGGTTCTCCTTCCCACCCCAGCGGGCCTGAACTCGAGCTGTCCCGGCTGGGGCAGTTCCCTGTGCCACGTGCAGCCACCGCGGGACCACGCTGGCCATGTCCTGTGGCCGGGCACGCGGTCGTGACTCAGCTCCAGGTCTGTGCCGGCACCTGGGTCCTCCAGCGGGAGGAATGCCACATCTTCTGGACCATAGACATGTTCGGTGAGTCCTCCCGGGGCAGGGTGTCCTCGCTGAGCCACTGGGGCTCTTCCCGGGACAGCGCCCGTCTTCCTTTGCGGAGCCAGCCGCCGAGGCTGAGTCCCGGGTCACAGGGCCAGCTGAAGTGGGGAGGTGGAGGGGGGCGGCAGACGGGGCCCTGGGCTTGTGAGACCCCATGGGTGATGGGTGTGAAGCATAGCCATGTTCACTGCAGTGTCCGGGTCTCCGGGTCGGGCCTGCCTCTAGCGTGTGGGTCAAACTCTTTGGCCCTGACACACACCCTGCCAGGTCCCGGCACGTCATTGCGGCCCCAGTGGCTATTCCAGGCCTGGTGCCTGCAGGCCTGCACACTTCAGGCTGGCTAGGAAGAGGGGGCCATGCCAGCAGCCTTCAGCCTGCTCGCTTCACAACCCGCAGACAGCCCCTGAAAGCCGCAGCTCCCAGCTCTCGCCTGTCCCTGGGCTTTGAGTGGTGCCGAAGGGTTCCCTCTAGGCAGACAAGTGGTCCCTGGCTTTGTGATCAGCTGGTGGAGCGCCAGAGCGCTCTGGAACACTCTGCGTGCCCTGGGTGTTCCGTGTGCCGGGCTGAGGCCTGAGTCGCCGGCCTGGGCCTTAACGCCTGTCCCAAGGACAACAGCATTCTGGGGAGCCCTGGCAATTGAGAGCCCCAGGGATCCTGTGGGTGTCCCCCGCCCAGCCACTGGCAGGGTGGGCAGGGAGAGTCCACTGTCCCGCCTACGCTGCCATTGGATGTGTGTGGGTCGGGGTTAGATTTCTGCTGTCGACACGCAGCCTGGGGGTAGAGATGGGCGCCTCACGACACTGAGCTGGGGTCGGGTGCATGGGAAGGCTTCCTGAGGGCTCTGCCACATGAGGTGGGGCGGTGGATGGGCGTTCCAGAGCTCCCATGGCAGGCGGGTGCCAGTCCAGCCCAGTGCCTGGAGACTCAGTGCCCTGCCTCCGGGCAAGCCTGGAGCCACCAAGATGACCGAAAGTCCCGGGGGGGGGGGGGGTGTGGATGTCCTGGCCTGTGCGTGAGTAAGCCCAGTCCTCAGTGGCGCCTTCCCTGTCTCATTGGATTTGCAGTCGGCCCGACGGCTCTGGATCGGGAGCAGCCTTCCCTAGGTCCTGCCCTGCCCAGGTAGGTCTCCCAACCCCGTGAACGCCCCCCGGGGCTGAGAACCCGGCAGACTTCCCCGCTTTCCCGGGAGGCCCAAGGATGGGTTGCGTGGTGCCAGCATACTCACTGCCCCACTTGGACCCATGTCTCTATGGGCCCGGTGGCAGCATGGCAGCATCGCCTCCAATCGTGACACAGAGGATGCTGTGGCCTGCCCATACTCCTGTGCAGGCCATCCCGGGACCTGTTCAGACCCCGTGGCCCCGTAGGACTTCCTGCAGTCCGGGTGGCTGTCCTGCTTTCCACGCGGAGGCTGACCGGAATCTGGCGCGCGGTCTCACGACCCGTCCACATCACTCGGCCTTCCGTGGGCGGCACGGGGACGCATGCTAGGGGACTCCTGGGCCACTCCGCAGAGGCTGAGGAAGCAGACTGTGGTGGGGGAGGGGTTCTGAGGGTGGCCCAGAGGGCCGTCCCACCTGGACAAGGCAGGTGCATTGGTGAGCGTGAGGCCTGGGCAGTCGATGCGGGCCGCAGAGCTCCTGCGTGGGTCCTGGATTGCTTTGGGCGGTGTCAGAGCTCTGGGGTCCGAGTCCATTGTCTGCCCGGGCCCGGCCCAGCCATCTGGGACTGCGGCTCAGTCCAAGGCTCTCTCCAGCAACCCCTGCAGAGCTGGCCTGTGGCGGGGGGCAAAGACCACCTCTGGGCCCGTTGTGCCCACAGCCACGCATGCACTGACTTCCCTTGGCCGGCAGGCAGGGGGCGGGGGTCGTCCGTCCACCTGCCACGTTGGTGACCCTGCTGTGGTTCTCCTTCCCACCCCAGTGGGCCCGAACTCGAGCTGCCCCGGCTGGGGCAGTTCCCTGTGCCACGTGCAGCCACCGCGGGACCATGCTGGCCATGTCCTGTGGCCAGGCACGCGGCCGTGACTCAGCTCCAGGTCTGTGCCGGCACCTGGGTCCTCCAGCGGGAGGAATGCCACATCTTCTGGACCATAGACACGTTCGGTGAGTCCTCCCAGGGCAGGGTGTCCCCGCTGAGTCACTGGGGCTCTTCCCGGTACAGCGCCCATCTTCCTGTACGGAGCCAGCCCCCGAGGCTGAGTCACGGGACACAGGGCCAGCGAAGCCGGGAAGAGAAGGGGTGTGGCAGACGGGGCCCAGGTCTTGTGAGACCCCAGGCGTGGCGGGTGTGAAGCATATCCATGTTCACTGCGGTGTCCGGGTCTCCGGGTCGGGCCTGCCTCTAGAGTATGGGTCACATGCTTTGGCCCTGACACACACCCTGCCAAGTCCCGGCACGTTGTTGGGGCCCCAGGGGCTATTCCAGGGCCGGTGCCTGCAGGCCTGCACGCTTCAGGCTGGCTAGGAAGAGGGGGCCACGCCAGCAGCCTTCAGCCTGCTCGCTTTAGAACCCGCAGACAGCCCCTGAAAGCCGCAGCTCCCAGCTCTCGCCTGTCCCTGGGCTTTGAGTGGTGCCGAAGGGTTCCCTCTAGGCAGACAAGTGGTCCCTGGCTTTCTGATCAGCTGGCGGAGCGCCGAGCGCCAGAGCGCTCTGGAACACTCTGCGTGTCCTGGGTGTTCCGTGTGCCGGGCTGAGGCCTGAGTCGCCGGCCTGGGCCTTAACGCCTGTCCCAAGGACAACAGCATTCTGGGAAGCCCTGGCAATTGAGAGCCCCAGGGATCCTGTGGGTGTCCCCCGCCCAGCCACTGGCAGGGTGGGCAGGGAGAGTCCACTGTCCCACCTACGCTGCCATTGGAAGTGTGTGGGTCGGGGTTAGATTTCTGCTGTCGAAACGCAGTCTGGGGGTAAAGATGGGCGCCTCACGACACTGAGCTGGGGTCGGGTGCATGGGAAGGCTTCCTGAGGGCCCTGCCACATGAGGTGGGGCGGTGGATGGGCGGTCCAGAGCTCCCATGGCAGGCGGGTGCCAGTCCAGCCCAGTGCCTGGAGACTCAGTGTACTGCCTCCGGGCAAGCCTGGAGCCACCAAGACGACCCACCGTCCCGCGGGGGTGTGGATGTCCTGGCCTGTGCATGAGTAAGCCCAGTCCTCAGTGGGGCCTTCCCTGTCTCATTGGATTTGCAGTTGGCCCGACGGCTCTGGATCGGGAGCGGCCTTCCCTAGGTCCTGCCCTGCCCAGGTATGTCTCCTGACCCCGTGAAGCCCCCTGGGGCTGGGAACCTAGCAGACTTCCCCGCTATCCCGGGAGGCCCAGGGATGTGCCGTGTGGTGCCAGCACACCCACTGCCCCACTCAGACCCGTGTCTCTATGGGCCCGGTGGCAGCATGGCCTCCCAGCGTGCGAGTGACACAGAGGTTGCTGTGGCCTGCCCCCACTCCTGTGCAGGCCGTCCCGGGACCCATTCTGACCCCGTGGCCCCGTAGGACTTCCTGCAGTCCGGGTGGCTGTCCTGCTTTCCACGCAGAGGCTGACCGGAATCTGGCGTGCGGTCTCACGACCCACCCACATCGCTGGGCTTTCCGTGGGCGGTATGGGCACGGATGCTAGGGGAATCCTGGGCCACTCCGCAGAGTCCGAGGGAGCAACTGTGGTAGGGGAGGGGTCCTGATATTGGCCCAGAGGGCTGTCCCACTTGGACAAGGCAGGTGCATTGGTGGGCGTGAGGCCTGGGCAGTCGAAGCAGGCCTCAGAGCTCCCGTGTGGGTCCTGGATTGCTTTGGGCGGGGTTGGAGCTCTGGGGTCCGAGTCCATTGTCTGCCCGGGCCCGGCCCAGCCTTCTGTGCCTGCGGCTCGGTCCGCAGCTCTCTCCAGCAACCCCTGCAGAGCTGGCCTCTGGCGGGGGGCGAGGACCGCCTCTGGGGCCTATTGTGCCCACAGCCACGCATGCACTGACTTCCCTTGGCCGGCAGGCAGGGGGCGGGGGTCGTCCGTCCACCTGCCACGTTGGTGACCCTGCTGTGGTTCTCCTTCCCACCCCAGCGGGCCCGAACTCGAGCTGTCCCGGCTGGGGCAGTTCCCTGTGCCACGTGCAGCCACCGCGGGACCACGCTGTCCATGTCCTGTGGCCGGGCACGCGGCCGTGACTCAGCTCCAGGTCTGTGCCGGCACCTGGGTCCTCCAGCGGGAGGAATGCCACATCTTCTGGACCATAGACATGTTCGGTGAGTCCTCCCGGGGCAGGGTGTCCTCGCTGAGCCACTGGGGCTCTTCCCAGGACAGCGCCCGTCTTCCTTTGCGGAGCCAGCCGCCGAGGCTGAGTCCCGGGTCACAGGGCCAGCTGAAGTGGGGAGGTGGAGGGGGGCGGCAGACGGGGCCCTGGGCTTGTGAGACCCCATGGGTGATGGGTGTGAAGCATATCCACGTTCACTGCGGTGTCCGGGTCTCCGGGTCGGGCCTGCCTCTAGCGTGTGGGTCAAACTCTTTGGCCCTGACACACACCCTGCCAGGTCCCGGCACGTCATTGCGGCCCCAGCGGCTATTCCAGGCCTGGTGCCTGCAGGCCTGCACACTTCAGGCTGGTTAGGAAGAGGGGGCCACGCCAGCAGCCTTCAGCCTGCTCGCTTCACAACCCGCAGACAGCCCCTGAAAGCCGCAGCTCCCAGCTCTCACCTGTCCCTGGGCTTTGAGTGGTGCCGAAGGGTTCTCTCTAGGCCGATAAGTGGTCCCTGGCTTTCCGATCAGCTGGTGGAGCGCCGAGCGCCAGAGCGCTCTGGAACGCTCTGCATGCCCTGGGTGTTCCGTGTGCCGGGCTGAGGCCTGAGTCGCCGGCCTGGGCCTTAACGCCTGTCCCAAGGACCACAGCATTCTGGGGAGCCCTGGCAATTGAGAGCCCCAGGGATCCTGTGGGTGTCCCCCGCCCAGCCACTGGCAGGGTGGGCAGGGAGAGTCCACTGTCCCACCTACGCTGCCATTGGATTTGTGTGGGTCGGGGTTAGATTTCTGCTGTCAAAACGCAGTCTGGGGGTAAAGATGGGCGCCTCACGACACTGAGCTGGGGTCGGGTGCATGGGAAGGCTTCCTGAGGGCCCTGCCACATGAGCTGGGGCGGTGGATGGGCGGTCCAGAGCTCCCATGGCAGGCGGGTGCCAGTCCAGCCCAGTGCCTGGAGACTCAGTGTACTGCCTCCGGGCAAGCCTGGAGCCACCAAGACGACACACCGTCCCGCGGGGGTGTGGATGTCCTGGCCTGTGCATGAGTAAGCCCAGTCCTCAGTGGGGCCTTCCCTGTCTCATTGGATTTGCAGTCGGCCTGACGGCTCTGGATCAGGAGCGGCCTTCCCTAGGTCCTGCCCTGCCCAGGTATGTCTCCTGACCCCGTGAAGCCCCCTGGGGCTGGGAACCTAGCAGACTTCCCCGCTATCCCGGGAGGCCCAGGGATGTGCCGTGTGGTGCCAGCACACCCACTGCCCCACTCAGACCCGTGTCTCTATGGGCCCGGTGGCAGCATGGCCTCCCAGCGTGCGAGTGACACAGAGGTTGCTGTTGCCTGCTCCCACTCCTGTGGAGGCCGTCCCGGGACCCGTTCAGACCCCGTGGCCCCGTTGGACTTCCTACAGTCCAGGTGACACAGAGGTTGCTGTGGCCTGCCCCCACTCCTGTGGAGCTCGTCCCGGGACCCGTTCAGACCCAGTGGCCCCGTTGGACTTCTTACAGTCCGGGTGGCTGTCCTGCTTTCCACGCGGAGGCTGACCGGAGCCTGGCCCGCAGTCTCACGACCCATCCAATCACTCAGCCTTCTGTGGGCAGCACGGGTTCGCATGCTATGGGAATCCTGGGCCACTCCGCAGAGGCTGAGGAAGCAGACTGTGGTGGGGGAGGGGTTCTGACCGAGGCCCAGAGGGCAGTCCCACCTGGATAAGGCAGGTGCATTGGTGGGCGTGAGGCCTGGGCAGTCGATGCGGGCCGCAGAACTCCCGCGTGGGTCCTGGATTGCTTTGGGTGGCGTCAGAGCTCTGGGGTCCGAGTCCATTGTCTGCCCGGGCCCGGCCCAGCTATCTGGGACTGCGGCTCAGTCCAAGGCTCTCTCCAGCAACCCCTGCAGAGCTGGCCTCTGGCAGGGTGCGAAGACCCCCTCTGGGGCCCATTGTGCCCACAGCCACACATGCACTGGCTTCCCTTGGCCGCCAGGCGGGGGGCGGGGGTCGTCCGTCCACCTGCCGCATTGCTGACCCTGCTGTGGTTTTCCTTCCCACCCCAGCGGGCCCAAACTCGAGCTGTCCCGGCTGGGGCTGTTCCCTGTGCCACGTGCAGCCACCGCGGGACCACGCTGGCCGTGTCCTGTGGCCGGGCACGCGGCCGTGACTCAGCTCCAGGTCTGTGCCGGCACCTGGGTCCTCCAGCGGGAGGAATGCCACATCTTCTGGACCATAGACACGTTCGGTGAGTCCTCCCAGGGCAGGGTGTCCCCGCTGAGCCACTGGGGCTCTTCCCGGGACAGCGCCCGTCTTCCTTTGCGGAGCCAGCCGCCGAGGCTGAGTCCCGGGTCACAGGGCCAGCTGAAGTGGGGAGATGGAGGGGGGCGGCAGACGGGGCCCTGGGCTTGTGAGACCCCAGGCGTGGCGGGTGTGAAGCATATCCACGTTCACTGCAGTGTCCGGGTCTCCGGGTCGGGCCTGCCTCTAGAGTGTGGGTCACATGCTTTGGCCCTGACACACACACTGCCAGGTCTCAGCACGTCGTTGCGGCCCCAGGGGCTATTCCAGGGCCGGTGCCTGCAGGCCTGCACGCTTCAGGCTGGCTAGGAAGAGGGGGCCACGCCAGCAGCCTTCAGCCTGCTCGCTTTAGAACCCGCAGACAGCCCCTGAAAGCCGCAGCTCCCAGCTCTCGCCTGTCCCTGGGCTTTGAGTGGTGCCGAAGGGTTCCCTCTAGGCAGACAAGTGGTCCCTGGCTTTGTGATCAGCTGGCGAAGCGCCGAGCGCCAGAGCGCTCTGGAACGCTCTGCGTGCCCTGGGTGTTCCTGTGCTGAGCTGAGGCGTGAGTCGCCGGCCTGGGCCTTAACGCCTGTCCCAAGGACCACAGCATTCTGGGGAGCCCTGGCAATTGAGAGCCCCAGGGATCCTGTGGGTGTCCCCCGCCCAGCAACTGGGCTGCCCTTAGAAGTATTTGTGTCGGGGTTAGATTTATGCTGTCCGCAGCCCAGGGCAGAGGTGGGCGCCCCAGGACACTGAGCTGGGGTCGGGTGCGTGGGAAGGCTTCCTGAGGGCCCTGCCACATGAGGTGGGGCGGTGGATGGGCGGTCCAGAGCTCCCATGGCAGGCGGGTGCCAGTCCAGCCCAGTGCATGGAGACTCGGCGCCCTGCCTCCGGGCAAGCCTGGAGCCACCAAGAAGACCCTCCGTCCTGGGGGCTGTGGACGTCCTGGCCTGTGGGTGGGTAAGCCCATTCCTCAGTGGGGCCTTCCCTGTCTCATTGGATTTGCAGTCGGCCCGACAGCTCTGGATCGGGAGCGGCCTTCCCTAGGTCCTGCCCAGCCCAGGTAGGTCTCCCAACCCCATGCACGCCCTCTGGGGCTTGGTTCCTGGCAGACTTCCCCGCTATCCCGGGAGGCCCAGGGATGGGTCGCGTGGTGCAAGCACACCCATGCTCCACTCAGACCCGTGTCTCTATGGGCCCGGTGGCAGAATGGCCTCCCAGCGTGCGAGTGACACAGAGGTTGCTGTGGCCTGCCCCCACTCCTATGGAGGCCGTCCCGGGACCCATTCAGACCCCGTGGCCCCGTAGGACTTCCTGCAGTCCGGGTGGCTGTCCTGCTTTCCACGCAGAGGCTGACCGGAATCTGGCGCGCGGTCTCACGATCCCACCCACATCGCTGGGCTTCCCGTGGGCGGTATGGGCACGGATGCTAGGGGAATCCTGGGCCACTCCGCAGAGTCCGAGGGAGCAACTGTGGTAGGGGAGGGGTCCTGATATTGGCCCAGAGGGCTGTCCCACTTGGACAAGGCAGGTGCATTGGTGGGCGTGAGGCCTGGGCAGTCGATGCAGGCCGCAGAGCTCCCGTGTTGGTCCTGGATTGCTTTGGGTGGCGTCGGAGCTCTGGGGTCCGAGTCCATTGTCTGCCCGGGCCCGGCCCAGCCTTCTGTGCCTGCGGCTCGGTCCGCAGCTCTCTCCAGCAACCCCTGCAGAGCTGGCCTCTGGCGGGGGGCGAGGACCGCCTCTGGGGCCTATTGTGCCCACAGCCACGCATGCACTGACTTCCCTTGGCCGGCAGGCAGGGGGCGGGGGTCGTCCGTCCACCTGCCACGTTGGTGACCCTGCTGTGGTTCTCCTTCCCACCCCAGCGGGCCCGAACTCGAGCTGTCCCGGCTGGGGCAGTTCCCTGTGCCACGTGCAGCCACCGTGGGACCACGCTGGCCATGTCCTGTGGCCGGGCACGCGGTCGTGACTCAGCTCCAGGTCTGTGCCGGCACCTGGGTACTCCAGCGGGAGGAATGCCACATCTTCTGGACCATAGACATGTTCGGTGAGTCCTCCCGGGGCAGGGTGTCCTCGCTGAGCCACTGGGGCTCTTCCCGGGACAGCGCCCGTCTTCCTTTGCGGAGCCAGCCGCCGAAGCTGAGTCCCGGGTCACAGGGCCAGCTGAAGTGGGGAGGTAGAGGGGGGCGGCAGACGGGGCCCTGGGCTTGTGAGACCCCATGGGTGGCGGGTGTGAAGCATATCCACGTTCACTGCGGTGTCCGGGTCTCCGGGTCGGGCCTGCCTCTAGCGTGTGGGTCACATGCTTTGGCCCTGACACACCCTGCCAGGTCACAGCACGTCGTTGCGGCCCCAGTGGCTATTCCAGGGCCGGTGCCTGCAGGCCTGCACGCTTCAGGCTGGCTAGGAAGAGGGGGCCACGCCAGCAGCCTTCAGCCTGCTCGCTTCACAACCCGCAGACAGCCCCTGAAAGCCACAGCTCCCAGCTCTCACCTGTCCCTGGGCTTTGAGTGGTGCCGAAGGGTTCCCTCTAGGCAGACAAGTGGTCCCTGGCTTTCCAATCAGCTGGCGGAGCGCCAGAGCGCTCTGGAACACTCTGCGTGCCCTGGGTGTTCCGTGTGCCGGGCTGAGGCCTGAGTCGCCGGCCTGGGCCTTAACGCCTGTCCCAAGGACCACAGCATTCTGGGGAGCCCTGGCAATTGAGAGCCCCAGGGATCCTGTGGGTGTCCCCCGCCCAGCCACTGGCAGGGTGGGCAGGGAGAGTCCACTGTCCCGCCTACACTGCCATTGGAAGTGTGTGAGTTGGGGTTCGATTTCTGCTGTCAAAACGCAGCCTGGGGGTAGAGATGGGCACGTCACGACACTGAGCTTGGGTCGGGTGCGTGGGAAGGCTTCCTGAGGGCCCTGCTACATGAGGTGGTGCAGTTGATGGGCGGTCCAGAGCTCCCATGGCAGGCGGGTGCCAGTCCAGCCCAGTGCCTGGAGACTCAGTGCCCTGCCTCCGGGCAAGCCTGGAGCCACCAAGATGACCGAAAGTCCCGGGGGGGGGGGGGGGGTGTGGATGTCCTGGCCTGTGCGTGAGTAAGCCCAGTCCTCAGTGGCGCCTTCCCTGTCTCATTGGATTTGCAGTCGGCCCGACGGCTCTGGATCGGGAGCAGCCTTCCCTAGGTCCTGCCCTGCCCAGGTAGGTCTCCCAACCCCGTGAACGCCCCCCGGGGCTGAGAACCCGGCAGACTTCCCCGCTTTCCCGGGAGGCCCAAGGATGGGTTGCGTGGTGCCAGCATACTCACTGCCCCACTTGGACCCATGTCTCTATGGGCCCGGTGGCAGCATGGCAGCATCGCCTCCAATCGTGACACAGAGGATGCTGTGGCCTGCCCATACTCCTGTGCAGGCCATCCCGGGACCTGTTCAGACCCCGTGGCCCCGTAGGACTTCCTGCAGTCCGGGTGGCTGTCCTGCTTTCCACGCGGAGGCTGACCGGAATCTGGCGCGCGGTCTCACGACCCGTCCACATCACTCGGCCTTCCGTGGGCGGCACGGGGACGCATGCTAGGGGACTCCTGGGCCACTCCGCAGAGGCTGAGGAAGCAGACTGTGGTGGGGGAGGGGTTCTGAGGGTGGCCCAGAGGGCCGTCCCACCTGGACAAGGCAGGTGCATTGGTGAGCGTGAGGCCTGGGCAGTCGATGCGGGCCGCAGAGCTCCTGCGTGGGTCCTGGATTGCTTTGGGTGGCGTCAGAGCTCTGGGGTCCGAGTCCATTGTCTGCCCGGGCCCGGCCCAGCTATCTGGGACTGCGGCTCAGTCCAAGGCTCTCTCCAGCAACCCCTGCAGAGCTGGCCTCTGGCAGGGTGCGAAGACCCCCTCTGGGGCCCATTGTGCCCACAGCCACACATGCACTGGCTTCCCTTGGCCGCCAGGCGGGGGGCGGGGGTCGTCCGTCCACCTGCCGCATTGCTGACCCTGCTGTGGTTTTCCTTCCCACCCCAGCGGGCCCAAACTCG
This sequence comes from Lepus europaeus, assembly GCF_033115175.1. Classification (NCBI taxonomy): domain Eukaryota; kingdom Metazoa; phylum Chordata; class Mammalia; order Lagomorpha; family Leporidae; genus Lepus; species Lepus europaeus. Next base: position 103,692,867 of record NC_084837.1, read on the forward strand.
AGCTGTCCCGGCTGGGGCTGTTCCCTGTGCCACGTGCAGCCACCGCGGGACCACGCTGGCCGTGTCCTGTGGCCGGGCACGCGGCCGTGACTCAGCTCCAGGTCTGTGCCGGCACCTGGGTCCTCCAGCGGGAGGAATGCCACATCTTCTGGACCATAGACACGTTCGGTGAGTCCTCCCAGGGCAGGGTGTCCCCGCTGAGCCACTGGGGCTCTTCCCGGGACAGCGCCCGTCTTCCTTTGCGGAGCCAGCCGCCGAGGCTGAGTCCCGGGTCACAGGGCCAGCTGAAGTGGGGAGGTGGAGGGGGGCGGCACACGGGGCCCTGGGCTTGTGAGACCCCAGGCGTGGCGGGTGTGAAGCATATCCACGTTCACTGCAGTGTCCGGGTCTCCGGGTCGGGCCTGCCTCTAGAGTGTGGGTCACATGCTTTGGCCCTGACACACACACTGCCAGGTCTCAGCACGTCGTTGCGGCCCCAGGGGCTATTCCAGGGCCGGTGCCTGCAGGCCTGCACGCTTCAGGCTGGCTAGGAAGAGGGGGCCACGCCAGCAGCCTTCAGCCTGCTCGCTTTAGAACCCGCAGACAGCCCCTGAAAGCCGCAGCTCCCAGCTCTCGCCTGTCCCTGGGCTTTGAGTGGTGCCGAAGGGTTCCCTCTAGGCAGACAAGTGGTCCCTGGCTTTGTGATCAGCTGGCGAAGCGCCGAGCGCCAGAGCGCTCTGGAACGCTCTGCGTGCCCTGGGTGTTCCTGTGCTGAGCTGAGGCGTGAGTCGCCGGCCTGGGCCTTAACGCCTGTCCCAAGGACCACAGCATTCTGGGGAGCCCTGGCAATTGAGAGCCCCAGGGATCCTGTGGGTGTCCCCCGCCCAGCAACTGGGCTGCCCTTAGAAGTATTTGTGTCGGGGTTAGATTTATGCTGTCCGCAGCCCAGGGCAGAGGTGGGCGCCCCAGGACACTGAGCTGGGGTCGGGTGCGTGGGAAGGCTTCCTGAGGGCCCTGCCACATGAGGTGGGGCGGTGGATGGGCGGTCCAGAGCTCCCATGGCAGGCGGGTGCCAGTCCAGCCCAGTGCATGGAGACTCGGCGCCCTGCCTCCGGGCAAGCCTGGAGCCACCAAGAAGACCCTCCGTCCTGGGGGCTGTGGACGTCCTGGCCTGTGGGTGGGTAAGCCCATTCCTCAGTGGGGCCTTCCCTGTCTCATTGGATTTGCAGTCGGCCCGACAGCTCTGGATCGGGAGCGGCCTTCCCTAGGTCCTGCCCAGCCCAGGTAGGTCTCCCAACCCCATGCACGCCCTCTGGGGCTTGGTTCCTGGCAGACTTCCCCGCTATCCCGGGAGGCCCAGGGATGGGTCGCGTGGTGCAAGCACACCCATGCTCCACTCAGACCCGTGTCTCTATGGGCCCGGTGGCAGAATGGCCTCCCAGCGTGCGAGTGACACAGAGGTTGCTGTGGCCTGCCCCCACTCCTATGGAGGCCGTCCCGGGACCCATTCAGACCCCGTGGCCCCGTAGGACTTCCTGCAGTCCGGGTGGCTGTCCTGCTTTCCACGCAGAGGCTGACCGGAATCTGGCGCGCGGTCTCACGATCCCACCCACATCGCTGGGCTTCCCGTGGGCGGTATGGGCACGGATGCTAGGGGAATCCTGGGCCACTCCGCAGAGTCCGAGGGAGCAACTGTGGTAGGGGAGGGGTCCTGATATTGGCCCAGAGGGCTGTCCCACTTGGACAAGGCAGGTGCATTGGTGGGCGTGAGGCCTGGGCAGTCGAAGCAGGCCTCAGAGCTCCCGTGTGGGTCCTGGATTGCTTTGGGCGGGGTTGGAGCTCTGGGGTCCGAGTCCATTGTCTGCCCGGGCCCGGCCCAGCCTTCTGTGCCTGCGGCTCGGTCCGCAGCTCTCTCCAGCAACCCCTGCAGAGCTGGCCTCTGGCGGGGGGCGAGGACCGCCTCTG